>NC_065541.1:9972000-10290000 GCF_932294415.1 Quercus robur
TCATAAATCTCGATAGATAGGTTCTCAATCGAGCATCTGTCAAGCATCGGGCTGAAGATCCCTTTTAAACCTCCATAGCTGCTATCTGTCGAGCTAGTTGTCGAGCTTTAAAATACACTCAACTCATGAGAGAAGTCATAAATCACTCAACTCATACTTACTTGTTGAATATAATAAAATCTATCCTAACACAAACCCTTGAAAAAATTTTCAAGAAGAGAGTTCATGGCAAGAAAGACTTTGACAACCTGTATTTCTGAAACACTTTAAATAAAACTCGTCACGACATCTTAGTGTAAAAATAAAATAAAAGATTGCATACATATAATAAGAAGCATGTTCATAAAAGAGAAAAGAAACAACACATGAAGAGGTAGGTGAAAGAATGTAATAACAACCTCTCTCTCTCTATATATATATATATATATCAAAGAAAGTACAAGGTTTGCTATCGAAATATAAGAACAATGTATCTAAAAAGAAAGAAAACAAAAGATACAAAAAGTCCTTATTGCATCCCCCATAAAAAAAAAAAAAAAAAAAAAAAAGCACTCCCCCTAACGAAACTCTCCTATACTAACTCTCCCCCTAAATACATGACTACTCTCATACCCAAAATTACTCCCCCTTTTTATCACGAATGACAAAGGGTATGTCACTGAGAAGCAGTCATCTCCTCATCCCCGAAAGAGCTAGAAGCCTCATCCTCATCAACATCACCACCATCAGAGTCACCATCATCGTCCTTGTCCTTAGAAGCCTCTGGAGAAGGAGAGGGAGACTTGTCGAAGCCACTAAGGCGAGCCTATCATCGTGCAATACGACTGACACGAGTGTTCACCTGACACAACTCATCACTGAGAGTGTCAAGGCAAGCATCCATGCACTGAAGCTACACCATGACCGTCTCGAGGGTCACACCACCTGTAGAAGAAGAAGGAGTGGATGTGGATGGAGTTAAAGAAGTTGGAGGAGTCACGGTCTTGGTCCACGGCCGTTTAATCGAAGCTAGACCTCACTCCGTCAAACGGTCACCACATCAATGGCACACATGACAAAGAAGTCATCCGACTCGGGATAGGAGACAAAGAAGTAGTGAATGATTTGCGTGATAGCAGAAGAAAAGATAAGCTTATCACGGGTCGTCGTATCCTTATCACGAGTCATCGTATCCTTATAAACATCTATAAGGGAGAGTATGAAGTGAGAGGGAAAGTTAATGGTAAGCCTCTTAAGGAGGGACAACAAAAAGCGAGCATAAGGCTCAATAATCGAATTATAGTGAGACAAGGGATATAAAAAAATTGTCTTCACCATATTCAGGAACCTCAGACCTTTTCAAAGGTCGAACAAGGGGTGTTTTGACGTCCACCCCATGATGAAGGTGTCTCACAAAATAGAGACATGTGCTCATCTTTAGACACAGTCTTAAAACGACAACAACTAGGGTAATCAGGATGCGCTACCCTTGGAATGTGTAGCACTTCAGATATAAGATCCAGAGTGACTACAATATGCGTACCTCTAACAAGAGTAGAGAAATGAGGTATGGTGTAATCGAATCCGTGCATATTGGAGTAAAACTCCTGTATGATCACGGAGGGACAAGTGACCTGGACGTCATAAAGGGACTCCCAAACCAACTGTAGATGACAGTGGGAAGGTTAGTATCGGAAAAATTTGAAAGGATGACTTAGGGTTCCGAATGAATGTTGCATCGAGAAAAGTTCTCTGAAAAGTCCTTACAGGCTTTATCATCACGGAACCTGACATGAGAATGGGTAGAATCAGAAGTAGATGCCCTGGAACGAAAAGGGTTCCAGGATGGAGTAGACTTATGTTTAGGTACCATGACACAAACTAACTGAAAGAACGAGAGAGAGAGAGAGAGAGACAAGGAGAAGAGTACCAACACAATCAATATCAAAAAGATAGAAAAGAGAAGTACGTGTGCATGAAAAATTCATGAACATGTGACATGCAACAATAAAAACATCATGGGATCAACCCAATCCAATCCTACCAGCACACATGATTTCAACTTAGAGAACACACATCTACAATGCATGAAACATTGTTAAACTGCAAATGTAATTCAATGCATGAGCATATAGGATCATTCAAACAAAAATCCAACCCAAAATTTTGCAATAACCTCATCAATTTTTAAAAACCCAAAATTTTTTTCAAAAACCCCAAAATTTCAGTCAAAAGTGATGAAATGCATGATAAATGTAAGAAGGAAGATCATACTAGAGGAAGAAATCACTCTTGAGGCCGAAGATTGAATGGGGAAAAGTTTTAGAGTGAGTGAAGGGTGTATGGGGAGGTGAAAAGACAAAAACAATCGAGAGAGATTGAGAGAAATGAGAGAAAAATCATGCTAA
This sequence comes from Quercus robur, assembly GCF_932294415.1. Taxonomy (NCBI): domain Eukaryota; kingdom Viridiplantae; phylum Streptophyta; class Magnoliopsida; order Fagales; family Fagaceae; genus Quercus; species Quercus robur. Next base: position 9,974,388 of record NC_065541.1, read on the forward strand.
GGCTATATATAGAAAGGCACAAATCTCAATGGATCAAAAGGAATCAAGAGGTGTCGAGCTTTAATTTTCAATAGACGGAGCTATAAAGGAGCTATTGAGAGGTGTCCATAGCAAAGAGACCTCGATGGATCGAGAAGCTATCAAGTAGCTATCGAGAAGACAAAAACTATTTGGATGGATCGAGAAGTTGTCGAGACAAATTCTCAAAAACTTTGATGGATCGAAATTGCGATAATAGCTGTTGAGAAAGGAAGATCGGGAGCTCAATAGATAGCCTAGCTATCGAGAAGCTATCGAGATTGCTCAAAAATAGTTTTTCAAAGAAGAGAAAAACACAAACATGAATGCAATCAAGCATGCTACTCAACCAAAGATCCAATCAACATTTTAAGCTCACAAATACATCTCTCAATAATAATAAAAATGACAAGCATTTAGATCCAAAACACACACACACACACTAAACAAGTTCAACCAATTTTATATTTCAAAAACAAAGTCACGACAGCTTAGTGAGCATACATTAATACATGTATTCATTGTGATGGCCAAATCACATTGTACTTGCAAATGTATCAAAAGTAGCAAAGAATATTGCGTGTTGTGTGTGACAACATTGCAAGATTACATAAGTGTCTCATGTTATGATAATTTGAGATATGAGAAAATCATTTTAATTCACACACAATCATAACTACTTGATGTGAACTATCACCTTTGAGGTACATCCTATAACTCCCACATCTCCTAGAAGACACGCTTGCAATATATAAAGCATTTTAATTCTTTTTGCTTTTGATTTTCTTTGCATATTTTGTTTTAAGCATACCATACATGGGCATATAAGAGAGAAAAAAGAAATACTCAATGATGTTAAGCTTTTGACATTGCACTTTTGCTATGCTAAATCATACAGATATCATTGACATTGCACTTTTGCAATGCCTAAGCATACAGATGTCATTTCATGATTGGCAGGCAACAGTAGCGAGATGGTTATTTATGCCTTTTTCTTAGGATTTTCTAGTCCTTCCCGTAAAAAAGAGTGATACGAGTGTTAAGTACAAGAGATTACTTAATCTTACTCATCACAAACACGAACCACAAAGCTCATTTACTTAGTTGTGGATAGAGATTCTCATCTAAGCTACAAAAGATACAAAGTTTAGAAAACTTTGTTTCAATGGTCATCCAAGGTACACAAGTACCAATGTACACAAAACACACTATTTTTGTATTTTTTTATTTTTCAATTTTTTTTTAATTTTTATGAAAAACAAAATAAAGCAAAACTGAATACAAACAAACAAAAATATGTTAAACAAAGCATAGCATAAAACTAGATGCAAATGCATGAGGAAGGAGGAGGAGAAGAGGAGATCAATCCATGGAGATAACACCAATGTTTTGGCGAAGGAATTCAAACCGTTTGCTATCAAGAGGTTTGGTGAACAAGTCAGCCTTCTGATCATTAGTGTGAATTAACTCAAGAGTAAGAGTACCATCTTCAACAAGCTTCCGAATGAAGTGATGTCGAATCTCTATGTGTTTAGTTCTAGAATGTTGAACAGGATTCTTAGAGATGTTGATGGCATTGGTATTGTCACAATAGATGGTGAGATATTCTTGATGAATACCATAATCAAGGAGGAGTTTTTGAATCCATAGAAGTTGGGTGCAACAGCTATCGGCAGAGATGTATTCAGCCTCTATAGTGGATAAAGAGATGGAATTCTGCTTTTTGCTCATCTAGGAGACAAGATTATTACCCACATAAAAACAACTCCTCGACATACTCTTTCTATCATCAGCATTCCCAGCCCAGTCTGCATCAAAATACCCAGCTAAGACATCATTGGTGTCCTTGCTATATCACTCATCGAAATCGGCAGTGGTCTTAACATACTTTATGATTCTTTTCAAAAAAATCATATGATACTCTTTGGGATTAGCCTGATATCTAGCACACACTCTCACACTATAACTAATGTCAGGTCTACTAGTAGTAAGGTAAAGAAGACTACCTATCGCTAATGGATTTGCAACCCAAGGAAGTGAAACTCTCCAATCATGCTCATCTTGAACTCGGCCTACATGAGTTTGGAGAAACCATGAGCAAGTTCATCCTTTGTCGACCCGTAGAGGATATCATCAACATAGACTTGAACAACTATCAACTCGCCGTCTTCCTTTTTGATGAAGAGAGTTTGATCAGCTTTTCCTCTTGTGAACCCATGTAATACCAAGTATTATGTGAGCCGATCGTACCAAGCTCTAGGGGCTTGCTTTAAACCATAGATTGCCTTCTTGAGGTATAACACGTGGTCCAGAAAGTATGGATCAATGAATCCTTTTGGTTAAGCCACATAGACATCTTCTTTAAGAAACCCATTCAAGAAAGCAGTCTTTACATCCATTTGATAAAGCTTGAACTTCAAGTGACATGCCAAGGCTAGGAGAATCCCGTTGGACTCCATACGGGCTACTGGAGCAAATGTCTCATCATAGTCTACTCCTTCCATTTTAGAGTATCCTTGAGCCATAAGATGAGCCTTGTTACAGATCGCATTACCCTCCTCATCAGTCTTATTGCAAAATATCCACTTTGTGCCAATGATGTGCTCACCTTCCAGTCTAGGCACTAAAATCCAGACATAATTCCTTAAAAACTGAAGTAGTTCATTATGCATAGCCTCAACCCAGCTTTCATCCTGAAGAGCTTCCTCAACCTTGGTGGGTTCAACCTGTGACAAATAACAAGAATATGACAAAAAGTTAGCAACACATTTATCAACTGTACGCTTCCTTAGTGTAAGCTCATTCATGTTTCCCACAATAACTTCAGGAGGATGATTCAACTTAATCCTAGAGGAAGGTCCTTTCTCTTTATGGGATTCAGAATCAAGTGAGGTAGGTATATCTGCTGAACCTTCAACAACACTTGGAGTGCTGAGAGTGCTTGGAGATGCAGGCTTCTGATCAACAAGTTATTGAATATCCTTGGGCTCAGGAGAAAGAATTTCTTTAGGGATTTCCTCACTAATTTTCTCAAAACCGGACTCTGAAGCTTCATCGATAACAACATTTATAGTTTCCATCACCTTCTTGGTTCTCCTATTGTATACTCGATAAGCCTTGCTTATAGAGGAGTATCCCAAAAATATTCCTTCATCGCTTCGGAAGTCAAATTTTTCAACATTCTCTCTATCCTTGAGAATGAAACAAGTACTTCCAAAGATTCTAAAATACTTAACATTAGGCTTCCTGCCCTTCCATAACTCATAGGGAGTCTTCTTGGTACCGGGTCTAAAATACACCCTGTTAAGCATAACTCTCTGAATAACTGAACTCGTTAAACTTATCTCAAGGGAATATTTTATATCTTCGTTAAGAGATTATGAATTCCATCTTGAGAATATATGTTCCATCAACACTAAATGTGGCTGCCCAACATACTGAGGTTTTGATCGTGACTTTAGATCTCACTCCTGATATATCAAAGCAACCTACACTTCATGATTAGGTCCATTATTCTCTCAGGATTAAGAGTTCATGAAAATAGAAATCATGAGATTTATTATTCATTTGACAGTCGTTAAGAGAATAATAAATCTCACAGCAGTCTAGTTCAATATGTCTTAACTCTTAAAACATTTCAACATACTAACTAGAAGTCTCCACTTCCATGATCAAGACAAATCATCATAGTTGATATATTATAGTCTTCGCAGATGAAATTCCCAATTTCATCACCAACTACGAACTAAAATTCTTAGATTACAAAGAACTTGTGACTTATATCTTCTGAAAGTTCAAATAGTGTATAAAACACCCTTGAACATTTAGACCCCCAATTACAAAATAACCAATTCAAGCTTTATGACAAACAACAAGTGTGTGAAAAATGAACACAAGCTATGCACAAAATTGGTAAACAATCTAAGCCAATTAAAATCACATCCACAACAGAAAATAAAAGGCAAAGATTAAAGGAAAAGGGATGCAAACACAAGGACAACACAACGATGTGTAATCAAAGAGGAAACCGAAGCCCTAACCTCTCCGCCGCCCTCCAAGTGGTAAGTAATCCACTAAAAAATGTAATTGGGATACATGAACAGCAATAGACCCTCCAAGCCTAATCTACCTAATATACTTAAGCCCTCCAAGCTTCTTGCTCCAACGAGGTTGCGCCGAACCTATTTCTTTTCTAGCTTCCCGGATTCCGCTACTTGACCATAGCATCAACCAATGTAAATTGGTTCATTCCTAACTACTTCCCAGAACACCAAACAGCCTTCTCACAGTAATGGATATGGTGAGAAAAGGTTTTGGTAAAAGGCCTCTCAAGGATTTAACAATGGAGAGGAAGAGAGTAGAGGAATTTGAAGAGTCTCTTATGTAAAGATTGTGGATGAATCAATCTTGTTTTTCTCTAGGGTTTCTCTCTCAAAATTCTCTCTGGAAGCTCTCTTTCTTTCGTGGGTATAAAGGGTATTTATACTTAGGTGAGAATGGAATGTGAATAGTCAGGTTTTTTCAAAACAGGGCTGGCTCGCGGCTTGGCGTCGTAGCTTGACTGAGTCACGAGTTCCAGCCGCGAGGTAACTGAACGGCCAGTTGTCCTATTTTGTCCTGTAGTGCTCCAACTAGCATGATGCTTCAACTTCTGGCATGCCTGGCACATGTGCAGCTTCTGGCAGCTTGCAGCCGCAAGTCACTCGCGAGATCCAGTCGCGAATCTCTGTTTTTCTTGCACACTCTTAAGCATTTCATCACACTATCTCACTCACTACCCTTACAAAAATCCCACCTAAATACAGGGTTACTAATTGCTGAAATACAAGTAAATTTGGCACGGAATAAAGCCAACAAGATGGTTGATTAAATTCAACCTTACATCTTCTATGACTAAATCACATAAATCACATACTATGCATCCATTATTTTAGGTAATGTCCGAATATTCATGCTACCATTATTTTAGATAATAATAAAACAACTTTATCAATCACAATATTAAGTCATACATAATGCAATACATAATATCATACATAGCATTATACAATAGGATTTAAAGGAACTAATCCTAACATTCTCCCACTTGCCCTAAAGACTATTGTGCACTAATCTAACTCCCATTCCCTCCAAATGTGACTTGAAAGTACTTTGAGGCAAGGCTTTGGTAAAGGGATCTACTAGATTATTTGCACTTTCAATTTTTGCTCTAGTATTACATCTCCATAAGTAACAATGTCTCGAATAATGTGGTACTTTCTCTCAATGTGCTTTTCTTTCTTGTGATTCCTTGGATCTTTGGATTATGCAACTGCTTCATTATTGTCGCAGAACAATGTGGGGAACTTGCTCCATTCTCACAACACCAAGATCATAAAGGAATTTCTTGAGCTAAACAGCTTCCTTTGCCGCTTCACAGGCAGCAACATATTCAGCTTCCATGGTGGAGTCAGCAATACAAGATTGCTTAACACTCCTCCAACTTATGGCTCCACCTCCCAAGGTGAACACACAACCTGAAGTGGACTTCTAAAATCAAGATCTGATTGAAAATCTGAATCTGTATGGCTAATGGGAATCAAATCCTCACACCGATAAACAAGCATATAATCTCTTGTTCTCCGTAGATACTTGAGAATATGCTTTATAGCTTGCCAATGTTTTGGTTCTAGATTTGATTGATATTGGTTGACCATGCCAACTGAATAATAGATATCTGGTTAAGTACAAAGCATGGCATACATAAGACTTCCCACTACAGAAGCATAAGGAACTTGTTTCATCATATTTTCTTACTCAAAAGTCTTAGGCTTTTGGTCATCAGACAAAGGAATTCCATGTCTGTAAGGAAGTAATCCTTTCTTGGAGTTTTGCATGCTAAAACGTTCTAGAACCTTATCTATATACCCAGCTTGTGATAAGACTAACATCTTATTCTTTCAATCTTGCCAAAGCTTGATCTCTAGAATAAAGTTAGCCTCACCCAAGTCCTTCATATCAAATTGGCTTGACAACCAAACCTTTACTGATGACAATATCCCTACATCATTTCCAATGATTAGAATATCATCAACATAAAGTACTAGGAACATTACTACTTTGTCTTGATGTCTTTTGTACACACATGGTTCATCAAGATTTTGTTCGAAACCAAATGACTTGATTGCTTGATCAAATCTGATGTTTCATGATCTAGATGCTTGCTTAAGTCCATAAGTGGACCTTTTCAACTTGCATACCGTATGCTCTTGGTTCTTTGCTATGAAACTTTCCGATTGCATCATATAGATTTCTTCTTCAAGATTGCCATTAAGAAATGCAATCTTGACATCCATTTGCCAAATCCCATAATCATAATGAGCAGCAATGGATAAGAGAATTCTGATAGATTTAAGCATTGCTACGAGTGAAAAGGTTTCTTCATAATCAATACCTTCTTTTTGTGTATACCTTTTCGCCACTAGCCTTGCTTTAAAGGTTTCAACCTTTCCATCTATCCCTCTTTTCCTCTTGTAAACCCATTTGCAACCAACAAGTTTAATGCTATTAGGCGCCTTTACAAGATCCCAAATTTGATTAAAATACACTGAATCTAATTCAAATTTCATAGCTTTGACCCAATGATGTGCATCTATGTCATTCATTGCCTCTTCATAGGTGTAAGGATCAGTTTTGGCCTCTTTTGAGATAGCTTCATAAGTTTCTCCCGGACCTATAAATCTTATAGGTGGCCTAACAATCCTTCCACTATGACAAGGCACCTGTGTATTAGACATCTCATGAGTAGTATCTTGTGATGTATCTAATTCAACCACATCATCCCTAGTTTCATCCATTGGTTGTTCAATTACAGGTTCATCTAATTCAGCCAATACAACTTTACTTCTAGGATTAAAATTATTCACATAATCATCATCAAAAAATTTGGCATGGGTGCTAACAAACACTTTGTTATCCTTATGATTATAGAATAAATAACCCTTTGTTTCCTTTGAATACCCTAAAACATGCATACTTCCGTTTTAGCTTCTAACTTATCAGACTTCCTTTTTAACACATGTACTGGACATCCCCAATTGTGGAGATATTTCATACTAGGCTTGCACCCACTCCACAATTCCTTAGGTGTGTTGGGAATAGATTTTGATGGAACTAAATTTAAAATATGGATTGCAGTTTTTAGTGCATATCCCCAAAAGGAAATTGGTAAAGTTGAATAATTCATTATGGGCCTAACCATTTCTAAAAGAGTCCTATTCCTTCTCTCTGCTGCATTTTGTTGGGGAGTTCCAGGTGCAGTCAATTGGGATACAATCCCATTTTTGAGTGAAGTAATCCTTGAAACCCTAAGAAGGTATTCATCACCACAATCAGATCGAATGGCCTTTATATGTTTACCCAATTGATTCTCAACTTCAGCCGTAAACTCATTGAACTTTTCAAAGGGTTTGGACTTTTGTCTCATTAGGTACACAACCATATCTTGAGTAATCATCGGTAAAAGTGATGAAGTACTCATAACCTCCTTTTGCTTGGGTTGACATAGGACCACATACATCCGTATGAACTAATTCAAGCAACTCTCGGCCTCTTCTACCTTTTGTGTTAAAAGGTCGTTTGGTCATTTTGCCCTCCAAACAAGATTCACAAACTGGAAATTCATCAAAGTCCAATGGCTCTAAGAAACCTTCTTTGATCAGTCTTTGAATTTCGTTTGAATTAATATGTCCCAAACGCAAGTGCCAAAGATATGCATCATTAGTAGAAGGAAACTTTCTCTTTAATGATTTTACATGAGAGTTATTATCTAATTTAGAATTATATAATTCATGCTTATCAAGAGTTAAAATATAAAGACCATCCACAATATTTTTAGAACAGATAAACATTTTATCCTTCTTTATTACAACATTGTCTTTTAGGATAACACAATATCCATGTTTACCTAAATAAGTTGCAGAAATTAAATTCCTATGAACATTAGGTACATACAAACAGTCTTCCAATATTAAAACTCAAGACTCAAAGCATAATTAAACACTCCAACTGCTACAACCGAAATCCTGCTCCCATCAGTCAAAGTAAGAAACAATTCCCTTTCACTCAGTTTTCTAGTCTCCTAAAACCCCTGTAAAGAATTGTAGATATGATTAGTATAACCTGAATCCACACACCAAGAATCCGTGAGATTTTGTACTAAACATAATTCAAGGAGGAATGAACTCTTCCAATGTCCTTTCTCACCACAATGGAAACACTTTCCTTTTGATAGGCCAAAAACGAATTGACCCCTTGTGATGAATTAATTGATTAACTAGCCAAATTTATTAATTAATCAAATTAACATGCAAAGTACGTGGTAGCATAAACAAATCACCAAAAACTAAAGTACGCAGCGGAAAATAAATTGACATGGTGATTTGTTTATGAATGGGAAAAACCTAAATGGCAAAAACCCCACCAGGTGATTTTAAGATCACCACTCCCGAGAATCCACTATTATCACAACAAGGGGTTACAAGTAAAGGAATCCCAGTACCTTATACCAACCTATAGTTGAACCCTTACCCCAATACCCAATTGGACTTGTTCTGTAGTGACAATTTCTCATTTTAATGTACGACTCCCAGTACGTGACTAACCAATTGCGCGGATCTCAGTACATGACTTCAATCACCAACTAGAGAAGGGTATTGGTTGCAAAGTTCTTTAATTCATCACACAATGAAGATCGAGAAGCTCTTTGGTCACAAAACCCTACGGTGTACAAACACAACAGCTTCTTCACAAGAAAGATGAACTAGGGCAAATTCTGTCTCCAGTCCCAATTTGCATGAACAAACTTTGCTCAACACTTGTACAACTTGTGTCACCTTTGACGGCCCTTAAAATAATCCTTATATATGTCTAGGATTGTGAGGAAAGAAAGCCCAAACATAACAGATTTGATGAAAAAAAATTCTGAAAAACTGAACTTCATAAACCTCGACAGATACCCTATCATCAAGCTATTGTCGAGATTTAATAAACATCACTTTTCACACTTGATTCTTTTATAGACTTGCATGGCTTTAACACTTGAACTTGAAACAAGGTTTCTTGAAGCATTAAACACATCCTAGATCTACTCAAATATAAGTAAAGTGCATTTTGTCAAAGAATTAGCCAATTACATAAAATAGTGACATATGTTCCTAACATGTGAAACACATATGTCCTGACAATCTCCCCCTTTGGCAATCTGTGACAAAACTACAACAAACAAATGACTATATGAGAGAAGTCATAAATCACTCAACTCATTTTCACTTGTTGAATACAATAAAATCTATCCTAACACAAAGTCTTGAAAAACTTTGCAAGAAGAGAGTTTATGGCAAGTAGATTTTGACAACTTGTATTTCTAAAAAACTTTAAACAAAACTCATGAAGGCATCTTTGTGTGAAACAGAAATAATAGATTACATACAAGTAATAAGAACCATATGCATAAAGAGAGAAAAGAAACAGCACATGTAAGGGTAGGTGAAAAACATACATTACTATGTAAAGAATATAAGTACAATGTATGTCAAAAATGGTCACAAGACCCATATACAAGATATAATGTATTTAAAATAGACAGAAAAGAAAAAGATACATAAAATCCTTACTACACCCCTCATATAAACACTCCCCCTTACAAAAATCTCCTATACTAACCCTCCCCTTAAGTATGACTACTCTCATATCCAAAACTACTCCCCCTTTTTGTCATGAGTGACAAAAGGTAAGTATCAAGTAGACATCTCATTAGTGCTGGAAGAGCTAGCATCTCCATCCTCATCGTCATCATCATCATTGCAACCATTATCATCCTTGGATGCCTCGGGAGAAGGAGAGGGAGACTCCACAAAGCCACCAAGGCGAGCCTGCCGTCTAGCAATACAGCTAACACGGGTGTTCACCTGATACAACTCAGTAGAGAGTGTATCAAGGCAAGCATCCATGCACTGAAGTTGTGCCATGATCACATCTAGAGTCACACCACTCGCTGAGGAAGAGGGAGCGGAGGTGGATGGAGCAGAAGGAGTCAGAGTAGCTGTCGATCCAAACCATCTCAAACGTAGCTGCGCCTCGCTGCATTTAACGATACTAACATCCATAGCACCTATGACATGGAAGGGCTCGGAAGAAGGAAAAGGAACATCAAAATGGCCTAAAAGCCTCATGATAGTTGAAGGGAAGATGAGCTTCTCACGAATCGCCAAATCCCTATACATACCTATAAGACAAAGAATGAAATGAAAGGGAAAGTCTATACTAAGGTTCTCTAAAAGAGCAAGCAAAATCCGAGCACGGGCTCTATAATTGAGTTATAGTGAGATAAAGGATGTAAGACAAAAGTCATGACCATGTTAAGAAACCTAGGGCCTTTAGCAAAGGTCGTACAAGAAGTGAACTGGCGCTCACAGAAGGCAGAAATGAGCCCGTCTTTAGACACTGGCTTAAGACGATCACAACCAGGGTAGTCAAGATGCTCTACCCTAGGGACACGGAGCACATCGGAGACAATCTCTAGTGTGACAACAATATGCATACCTCGAACATGAGTAAAGAGATGAGGTACTGAAAAATTGAATCCATGCATGTTAAAGTAGAACTCCTGGATCAGCATGGCTGGACATGTGACCGAGATATCACACAGTGACCCCCATTCTCGACTGTAGATGATAGTGGGAAGGTCAGTGTTAGAGAAGTTCGACAAGACGACATAGCATTCCAAATGAATGCCTCGTTAGGAAAAGTTCTCAAAGAAGTTCGATCTGGCCTTCTCATCACGAAACCAGACAGAGAAAGGGGTAGTGTCAGTAGAAGAAGATGCCCTGGAATGAAGAGGGTTCCTGGACGAAGCAGATTTAGGTTTGGGTGCCATAGAAGTAAACTAACATAAATGAAGAGAGGGAGAGAGAGAGAAGATAACCAAAAAAGTCCTAAACGGTTCAAATATATCAAGATATATTGAAAAGAAAGAATGTATGCATGGGAATGCATGAACATGTGGCATGCAAAAAAAAAAAAAAATCATGGGCTCAGCCCAATCCAAACCTATTAGCATACAAGCAGATAACAGATATAGCACACATCTAAATGCATGAAAATATAGTGATAATGTGCATGAGATGCAATGCATGAAGTGTTTAAGATCAAATCTTCAAAACCCATCCCAAAAATTTTGCAAAAACCCCAAATTTTTCAAAAAAATCTTAAAAACTTAGGTTAAAAAGCATGAAATGCATGAAAATGAAGGATTTAGACACTTACCAAGCAAAGAAAACTGGATTAGGGTCTTGGAATCCTTGAGAAAGAGGTATAAGGTGAGAGAGAGAGGTTTTTAGAGGTGAAAAGGCTAGAGAGATAGAGAGATATTGAGCAAAAAGAGTCTAAGATCGCAAGCGCCCTTATATAGCACCTTAAAAATTCTCGACAGATCAAGAGATGTTGAGGATCTATTGAGCTTTAAAGGGTTTGATAGAAGCAACTATTGAGCATGTGTTCAAGGTAAGATAAAGCTTAATGGATCGAGGTTTCAGTCGAGGAGCTATCGAGGGGTTAGAAAGTTTCTCGATAAATCGACCTAATTGTTGAGATTGCGATAAAAAACAACTAAAGAGCTTGATAGATAAGCCAGGTGTCGAGAGGTGTCGAGGAGCTGTTGAGAAGGCTTAAAAAAAGGTTTTTCAAGAAGGGAAAAACATAAATATGAATGCAATCAAGCATGCAACTCAACCAAAGATCCAAACAACATTTTAAACTCTCGAAATCATCTCTCAACAAGAAAATGTTAAGCACATAGATCCCAAAACACACACACACTAAACAATTCTAACCAATTTTATATTTCAAAAACAATTTAAGACAGTCTAGTGAGCATACATTAACACATGTATTCCTTGTGATAGCCAAATCACATTGTACGTGCACATGTATAAGAAGTAGCAAAGAATATTGCATGTTGTGTATGAAAAACATCGCAAGATTGCATAAGTGTCTACATGTTATGACGATTTAAGATATGAGAAAATCACTTTAACTCACACACAATCATAACTGTTTGATGGGGACTATCACCTTCGAGATACATCCTATAACTCCCACATCTCCTAGAAGACATGCTTGCAATCATATATAAAGCATTTTAATATTTTTTTTCTTTTATTTTTCTTTGCATATTTACCTTTTAATAAGAATATCATGCATGGGCATATAAGAGATAGAAAAGAAATACCCAACGATGTTAAGCTTTTGACATTGTACTTTTGTTATGCCGAGATATACAGGTGTCATTGACATTGCACTTTTGCTATGCCTAAGCATATAGATGTCATTTCATGATTGGCGGGCAACAGTGGTGAGATGGTTATTTATGCTTTTCTCTTAGGATTTTCTAGTCCTTCCGTCAAAAAGAGTGATACGAGTGTTAAGTACAAGAGATTACTTAATCTTACTCATCACAAACATGAGCCACAAAGCTCACTTGATTAGTTGTGCATAGAGATGCTTATCTAAGTTACAAAAGATACAAAGTTCAGAAAACTTTGTTTCAATGGCCATCCAAGGTACACAAGTACCAATGTACACAAAACACATACTGTTTTTGTATTTTTCTGATTTTTGAATTTTTTTAATTTTTATATGAAAAACAAAATAAAAAAAAAAACGAAAAACAAACAAAAACATGTTAAACAAAGTAAAACATAAAACTAGACTGACTCAAAACTTGACAGCAAAACACACAAGTAATGCAAACACAAAAACAAGAAGAGAGAGAGAGAAAAAGTGATAGAATCACTTGGAGCCCTTTTCCTTCCACACTTTGGAAGAACCTTTCCATTGAGTGATCCCTTGAACTAGTGGTGAAGGGGAAGAATTGAAATTGTTCACATTCGAAAGGAAAATGAGGGCTCTAAGAAGATCTCCATGGGGAGCAAAAAAGGATGGAAACTAATTTTGGTTTCCCAATGCGATCATGTCATTGCTCTGTTGAGTGGCTAACCACTTATAGCAATTTGGTCAAGTATGACCGGCTGCTCCACAGTGATGACAAAGATGCTGCTTCTTCTGTTTAGGCTTTCGAGAGCTAGCCTTCTTAGCCCTAAGGTTTTTAACTTCTTTCTTATCCTGTTTAGAGGGTGCTCCTAAGATAGATTTACCCTTGTCTATGTTCTCACTAGCTAAGTCATTTTTAACAACATTGTTCTCAATTTCAACATTATTAGTAGGAGGAACAAAAATAGTAGTACTAGTAGAAGCAATATTAGGAGAAAAGAAATCATACCCTAAACCGGTTCGATTGGAAGCAGATCTCTAAAGGCTAAGCATTTCATCAAGCTTGGTGCTTGAAGTTCTTTCTAGGTGAGTTGTGACTTGGAATAATTCTGCCTAAAGTTTCTTGGTCTTCTCAGCTAAGAAATTATTCTCAAACCTCAGTGCTCCAATAGTCTGATTTGCTTCATCAAACTTTATAGAGATTTCTTCTCGCTCCAGCTCCACATCACTAAGCTTCTTGGTGGTCAACCTATACAAACTTCTTATGCTTTTTTGAGACCTTGTATAACTTTGCATAGACTGGGTGGATGTCATCTTGTTCATCCATCTTCTCAAACTTGGACTCCACCAATTCCTCTTCTTCATCCACATCTTCAATAATCCCCTCAGTAGGATTGACAGTGGCAGTGAAGGCATTCAAGATTTCTTCATCCTCATTGTCGGAATCATCCTTAAGCTCGGTGTCACCTAATGTAGCAGCAAGTGCCTTGCTTTTCCCAATGGTCTCGAGATATGTGGGGCACTCTTGTTTCATGTAACCAAAACCTTGACACCCAAAGCATTTTGGTCCTGAGGGAACAGTGTACTGACCTCCATCCTTAGCATCCTTCTTCCCTTTGTCTTGACTCTTGAACTGTGAGGAGCTAGATTGCCTACGGTCCTTGTCGAAGCCCTTCCTATTAGCATTCTTCATGAACTTTTTGAATTGTCTTGTAATATAGGACTTCATCTTAGAATCTTCATCGTCTAAAGACTCATTAGTATCGTTGCTCTTTGCCCTTAATGCCATGCTCTTACTCTTACTCGATTTCTTGATCCTTATTAAACCCAACTCATAGGTCTATAGATTTCCAACCAACTCTGTCAAAGGAATTTCGTCAATATCTTTTGATTCCTCAATTGCGGTGATCTTGGCATGGAATCTCTTGGGAATCTCTTGGGTAGAGATCTTAGCACCTTTCTTACAATCTTTGGTTCTAGAATGGTTGCCCCAAGATTGAAAACTGAGTTCACTATGTCCTTGAGCTTGGCATAGAACTCATCGAATGACTCATCCTCCTCCATCTTGATCTCTTTGAAGCTAGTAGTGAGCCCTTGAAGCTTCGAGTCCTTTACAGCCTTTGTTCCCTTATAGATTGTCTGGAGAATGGTCCATGCTTCCTTCACAATTTTAGTGAAGGATATCTTCTTGAACTCCTCATTTGTGACCGCACTGAATAAAGCATTCAATGCCCTGCTGTTAAAATTTGCCACCTTGATCTTAGCATTATCCTAATCGGCCAGCACTTCTATAGGCTTAGTCTAGCCTATCTTTACAGCTTGCCACACTTTCTCATCTAAAGACTGCAAGAAAGCTCTCATGCGTACTTTCCAGTATACATAGTTAGTGTCATCAAATAAAGGATGTATAATAAGAGACTATCCTCTATCCATGACAAACAAGGGTCAATGGATCACACAGCAAAGATTAACCCTAATCAGAGTCTGCCTGCTCTAATACCACTTGATAGGCCAAAAACAAATTGACCCCTTGTGATGAATTAATTGATTAATTTGCCAAGTTTATTATTTAATCAAATTAACATGCAAAATGCATGGTAGTACAAACAAATCACCAAAAACTAAAGTATGCAATGGAAAATAAATTGACACTGTGATTTGTTTACAAATGGGGAAAACCTACACGACAAAAACCTCACCAAGTGATTTTAAGATCACCACTCCCAAGAATCCACTATTATCACAAGCGGTTAAAAGTAAATGAATCCAAGTAACTTATACCAACCTACAATTGAACCCTTACCCCAATACCCAATCGGACTTATTCTGTAGTGGCAATCTCTCCTTTTAATGCACAGCTCCCTGTATGTGACTAATCAATTGCGTGGATCCTAGTACGCAACTTCAATCACCAACTAGAGAAGGTTGTTGGCTGCAAAGTTCTTCAGTTCATCACATGATGAAGATCGAGAAGCTTCTTAGTCACAAAACCCTACGGTGTACAAACACAGCAACTTCTTCACAAGAAAGTTGAACTAGGGCAAATTCTATCTTCGATTACAATTTGCATGAACAAACTTTACTCAACACTTGTGCAACTTGTGTCACCTTTGACGGCCCTTAAAATAATCCTTATATATGTCTAAGGTTGTGAGAAAAGAAAGCCCAAACATATAAGCACGGATTGGATGAAAAATAGTCTTGAAAAACTGAACTTCATAAACCTCGACAGATACCCTATTTGTCGAGCTGCTCTCGAGCCATGGGCTGGAACAGCTCTTCAAGGCTCGATAGATGCTAGCTATTGAGATTTAATGAACAACACTTTTCACACTTGATTCTTAGACAGACTTGCATGGTTTTAACACTTAAACTTGAAACAAGGTTTCTTGAAGCATTAAACACATCCTAAATCTACCGAAAATATAAGTAAAGTGTGTTTTGTCAAAGGATTAGCCAATTACATAAAATAGTGACAAATGTTCCTAACATGTGAATCACATATGTCCTAACACCTTTGTTGGCAACTCCTAAGGTAATTTGTTTACCATCTTGCTTGGTGAAGTTCTTCTTCTTCTTCTTCTTACCTTTTCCTCTTAAGTTAAGAAGTGGAAGCTTCAGCCATATTGGCATCAATACTAGATGTACCAAGAATGCCTTCTGCCGCTACCAATTCATTCATTAATTCAGACAATGAATAAATCTTTTTGTTCATATTATAATTAAGCCTGAATTCCTTGAATGATTCTGGTAGTGACTGGAGTATCATATCCACTTGGGATTCTCCATCAATATTGGCACCTAAAACTTCTAGTGTATTTAGATTGGAGATCATCTTAAGACAATGCTCCCTCACTGAAGTGCCTTCAGCCATTTTGATATTATAAATTTTTCTCATAGTTTCTTGCCTTGCAGAACGACTTTGCTCACCAAGCATCTCCTTCAGACTTAGCATTATGTCTGAAGCTAGTTCTACATCCTGCATTTGATGCTATAGAACCTTTGAAATAGATGCTAGGATATAGCACTTGGCCATCTCATTAGATTTCTACCAATGATCATATTGCTATTTTTCCTTAAGAGGAGCATCTAATGAATGAAACCTAGGACAAGGTATATTTGTGCTCTTCAGTAGTAAGAACAATGTCCAAATTTCTTTTCTGGTCAACATAATTGGATCCAGTAAGTTTGTTTTGATTAAGAATAGTAACAAGTGGGCTAAATGATGCCATGATCAAATTTGAAAATAATAAACATGAATATAATAAGTAAACTGGACATTATCAATTTAGCATATAAGAATATAATATGGAACCTTAATAAAACCATACAATAATATATGCAACGACAGCCCAATCCATGTCTATAAGTCCTTAGTAGCAAGTTTATTATAAACACATTAATTGGTTGAGAATATTCTCATTATTAGTGCTATCATGATAACTGTAAGGTTGAATTTATTCAACCATCTAATTGGCTTTATTCCGTGCCAAATTTGCTTGTAATTCAGCATTTAGTAACCCTGTATTTAGGTGGGATTGTTGTAAGGGTAGTGAGTGAGATAGTGTGAAGATTGCTCAAGAGTGTGCAAGAAAACAGAGTGTCGCGGCTGGGACTCGCGGCTGGACTCGCGTCTTCAACCCGCCAGAAGATGCACACGTGCCAAGCATGCTGGAAGATGAACAGTCATGCTAGCTGGAGCACTACAGGACAAAAAAGGACAACTGGCCATACGGTTAACTCGCGACTGGAACTCGCGACTTAGTCAAGCCGCGAGGTCAAGCCGCGAGCCACCCCTGTTTTGGAAAAACCTGACGTTTCGCATTCCACTCCACTTCAGTATAAATACCCTTTTAACCCACGATTGAAAGAGAGCTTCCAGAGAGAATTTTGAGAGAGAAACCCTAAAGAAAAACCAGATTGTTTCACCCACAATCTCTACCTTAGAGTCTCATCATATTCCCTCACTCTCTTCCTCTCCATTGTCAAATCCTTGAGAGGCCATTATACCAAACCTGGTTCTCACCATTATCATCTCTGTGAGACAGACGTTTGGAGTTCTGGGAAGCAGTTAGGAAGGAGCCAATATTCATTGGTTGATGCTACGGTGTAGTAGCGGAATCCGGAAAGCTAGAAAAGAAAAAGGTTCGGCGCAACCTCGTTGGAGCAAGAAGCTTGGAGGGCTTAGGTGCATTGGGTAGATTAGGCTTGGAGGGTCTATTGCTGTCCTTGTATCCCAACTGTATTTTCTAGTGGATTGATTACCGCTTGGAGGGCGGCGGAGAGGTTTTTCGCCGAGGTCTTCGGTTTCCTCTTCGATAACATATCTGGTGTTATCGCTGTGTTTGCATCTTCCTTCCTCTCTATCTCTGCCTTTACATTATCTGCTGTGATTTATTTTCTGGTGGCTTAGATAGTTGTTTAATCAATTCCTTATTATAGCATATGTTAAGTTTCCGCACACTAGTTGTTTAACATATTGTTGTGTTGATTAAATTGGTTTTTGGGGGTCTAAACGTTCAAAAGTGTTTTTATACACGTTTTTGAACTTTCAATTGGTATCAGAGCGGGTACACAGCTGTTTGGTTTCATTACCATTTGTGTGATCCTAGACCCCTGAGTTGTGGTTGTTGTTTTTGTTTATACCATGTTGAATTGTAGCTCAAGTGTTTGTGAAAATGTCTCTATGCATATGACTGAAAGGTGTCTTACTGATGACCTTGTAGAGTTATTAAAAACTAAGAAACATGCTAGAGTTTTTGTTCACATGCTGAAATTTCTTGAGAACCAGAATCTTGTCTTACACAGTAGCATATCTGAATCAAAATCATTGATTAAGAAATATAAAAGAAAGAATAGAATGTTGTGTGAGATGATTGAGAATCTGAAAATGAAAAATCAATCTAAAAGTAGCATGAAACCTGATGATGAGTTTGTGTTTGAAGGTCAAGATTGTCTGTCACATGTGAACCTATTTGTGCATACCTCATTAAAGGTGTTTAATGCATGTTTGTGGTATCTTGATAGTGGGTGTTCTCGCCATATGACAGGGGATAAGTCACTGTTTAAGTCACTCAAAGAAAAGGTGGGTGACTATGTGACCTTTGGGGATGGAAGCCATGCTCAAGTCCTAGGCAAAGGAACCATCGAGATACCCGGTTTGCCTCTGTTGAAAGATGTGCTGTTCATAAAAGGGCTGAAGGCGAATTTGCTGAGCATCACTCAAATTTGTGATGACGACTTCCTGGTACAATTCTCCAAGAAAGGATGTTTGATCATCAATAAAGAGGGGATTCAGGTTTTGGAAGGAAATCGGACTACGGATAACTGTTATGGAATAGTTCCCACGGCACCAATATCATGTAGAAGTGCTCGGGTGGATATGTTGGAGCTGTGGCATCACAGATTTGGGCATGCCAACTTCAAACAAGTAGCCAAAGTCTCCAAACTTGAAGCAGTCGAGGGACTTCCTAAGTTTGGAAAAGTAAAGAAGACCATTTGTGGTGCATGTCAAATGGGGAAGCAAACTAAGGCAAGTCATCACAAGCTAAATGTGATAGCCACCTCTCGTTGTTTGGAGTTACTTCATGTTGATCTGATGGGGCCCACCAGAACTGAAAGCCTAGGGGGAAAAAGATATATTATGGTCATTGTGGACGACTACTCAAGATACACTTGGGTTGAATTCCTTAGAGAAAAATCAGAAGCTTGTGAGAGGCTGGAGATTCTGTGCAAGAAACTACAAAATGAAAAGGGGATTCCAATAGCCAAAATTAGAAGTGATCATGGGAGAGAATTTGAGAATGCAAGATTCAAGTCCTTCTGTGAGAAGAATGGTATTAAAAGAGAGTTTTCAGCTCCCAAAACTCCACAACAAAATGGAGTGGTAGAGAGAAAAAATCGTGTGATTCAGGAGATGGCAAGAGTCATGTTGCTTAATAAGCAAATACCTCAAAATTTTTGGGGAGAAGCTGTCAACACCTCGTGTCACATTGGCAATAGGATTTTCTTTCGAGCTGGTACAAAGAAGACTGCATATGAGATATGGAATGAGAAGAAGCCTAAAGTGAAGTATTTCCGGGTATTTGGAAGTAAATGTTATATCTTAAATGATCGAGAGAATCTTGGGAAGTTTGATGCAAGAAGTGATGAGGGTATTTTTCTTGTCTACTCTACTACAAGTCGAGCATATAGAGTGTTCAACAAGAGAACAAAGACTGTGATGGAATCCATAAATGTCAAGATTGATGATGCCTTACCTAAGGTGGAAATGATTGATGATGTAGAAGGGCCGAGCACCGAAGAGCCTGATGTTGAGGTAGAAGCTTTGGATATAGAAGGTGAAAAACCTATACCAGAAGTAGAATCGACTCCCATCAACCCAAGAAGGGAAACGAGATCGATGTCTAGAACTTCAAGTCCTCTTACTCCACCAGAAGTTCATCCTCCTATCTCTCGTAGTGATGAAGTTTCCACTTCAAAAAGGCCTTCCTCAAGAATTCTCAAGAATCATCCGGAAAGTAATATCATAGGATCACTTGATGACGGTCTTCGCCTCAGGAAAGGAAATTTCTGCTAGCCAATCATATAACATATCACTGTTATCTTGCACAGTTTGAACCAAAGAGGGTTGAAGAGGCTCTTCTAGATGAGAATTGGGTTGAATCAATGCATGACGAGCTGAATCAGTTTGTGAGGAATGACGTGTGGGAACTTGCTCCACGGCCTGAGAACGTTCATGTTATAGGCACAAAGTGGATTTTTAAAAACAAAACTGATGAAGATGGAGAGATAATTCGAAACAAGTCTCGGTTGGTGGCTCAAGACTACACACAAGTAGAAGGGGTGGATTTTGATGAATCATTTGCTCCGGTGGCAAGACTCGAATCCATTCGAATCCTCATGTCCATTGCGTGCACTTTGAAGTTCAAACTTTATCAAATGGATGTTAAGTGTGCTTTTCTGAATGGATATCTAAATGAAGAGGTTTTTGTTGAGCAACCAAAAGGATTTGAGGATCCTCATTTTCCAGATCATGTATTAAGATTGAAGAAAGCACTGTATGGTTTAAAACAAGCGCCTAGAGCCTGGTACGATCGTCTTACACATTATCTTCTAGATAGAGGTTTCAAGAGAGGGTATGCTGATCGAACTCTATTTGTCAAAAATGATGAAGATTATCTCCTTGTGGCACAAGTCTATGTTGATGACATAGTGTTTGGAGCAACTATCGAAGATCGTGCTACTGAATTTTCTGAGGAGATGAAGAAGGAGTTTGAGATGAGCATGGTGGGGGAGCTCACATTCTTTTTGGGTCTTCAAGTCAAACAACAGAAGGAGGGTATATTTGTATCTCAAGAGAAGTATGCCAGAAATATTGTCAAGAAGTTTGGCCTAGACTCCAAAAAACATGTCTCCACTCCCATGAGCTCTGCCACTAAACTGAATGTGGATTCATCAGGAGTTGAAGTCAGTCCCACATTGTATAGGAGCATCATTGGAAGTTTGCTCTACCTTACAGCAAGTAGACCGGACATTGCTTTCAGTGTGGGCGTTTGTGCCAGGTACCAAGCTAATCCGAAGGAATCTCATCTGACTGTTGCTAAACGAATCATTCGATATGTGAATGGTACTGCAAACTATGGTCTGTGGTATTCAAAAGACTCAAATGCGTGTCTTGCTGGGTATTCGGATGCTGACTGGGCTGGCAGTGTAGACGATCGGAAAAGCACTTCAGGCGGCTGTTTTTATCTTGGTAACAATCTTGTTTCATGGATGAGCAAGAAGCAGAATTCAGTGTCTCTATCTACTGCAGAAGCAGAGTACATCGCTGCTGGAAGTTGCTGCACTCAGCTTCTTTGGATGAAGAAATTACTTCATGACTATGGAATTCCTCAAGAAACAATGTGTGTCTTCTGTGACAACACCAGTGCCATCAATCTTTCCAAAAATCCTGTTCAGCATTCAAAATCCAAACACATAGAGATACGTTACCATTTCATTCGGGATTTGGTAGAGGAAAGAGTTGTGTGTCTTGAGTTCATACACACTGACAATCAAAAGGCGGATATCTTCACCAAGCCTCTCGATGGTCCACGGTTTGAATCACTCCGTAAGACCATTGGTGTCGGTACAATTCCTTGACTCTCTTGTGTGTTGTGTGCTTCATTGTTTATATATCTGTCTGTGTTGGAGCACACACTTCTTTTTGCAACTTGTTTCTTGTTTGCTTGTTCTTTTGTGTTTGCTGCTGGTTATGTTTGTGTTTGATTCATTCTTTTTGTTTCTTGAGTCAAAAATCCAAAAATTACATAAAGAATTTGAAAATCAAAACGCTTGATTGACTTTGTTGAGTTTTGTCTTAAAACTCGTTTTGCCTTGTACCTTTGTGCTAATGGCTTTGTGCATTTTTCGAGCATTGCTTGTTTTCATGCACTCATATCACTATGGGAAAAATCTGGAAATCTATGTGATTGTTGTAAATAGATCTTCAAGCTTGTCATGAATGATTAGTGAATGGTTATGTCGATCTTGAAACATGCATAGATTTGTGTCTATATCTCTTCCCACTTTTTATTTTTTTGCTAAAAAGAGCTCACCAAATGTAAATCTCCAAATGAAAAGAGATATTGAGCTGCAAAAGCCTGTCGCACATTCTAGTATTTGACTAGGAAAAAGGGTAAGCGACTTTATATAAAAAGTGAAATTTCATTCAAAAAGGCCAAAGACCTGTTCTTCAAAGAGAAATGTTATATATCCCTCTCACAATGAGAGATGATTGCCTCAAAAGATCAAATGTTAAGGCTGAAAGTGGAGTCAAATGAAAAGCTCCAAGTTATGTTATCAAGTTGTGTGGGAGGTCATATATTCATATTTCTATAATTGAGATTGGTCACATGATCTAGTGCTAATTGTGTATATCTTGGTTGAATTGATCATTGAAACTTCACATTAGACAAAGGACTATCTCATTGTTGATATCCACACACAACACACAAGTTTATGTTCAATAAATGCCATATTCATTTGTGTGATTGTACTTGATAAAATGTGATTTCACATGCTCAATCTTTGTTAATTCAAGCACAAAAAGATTTTTGAGTGTTTTAGGTGTTTTTGGAAAGTATTTTGTTGAAAAATCTGAAAATTTCAAAAATCTAGTTTTTGCCCTGTTTTGGCGGCTCAGTCGCGGGTATGTCAAGTCGCGAGACTCAGTCGCATCTTCACTGGTCAGTTTTGGCGACTTGTTCGCGAGTGGAAGGTCCAGTCGCGAGATTCACTCAGAGATTTTCGCGGCTCAGCTCGCGACTCTCTCGCGGGTAGACCTTCCAGTCGCAAAAAACACTTAGAAAAATTTTTCAAAATTTTGTTCTTGAGTGATTTGGCGGCTTGATCTGGCGACTATGTGGCGACTTACTCCAGTCGCGAAAATCGCGTGTTTTGGACATACAGGGGCAGTTTTTAAAATTTTCTGTTTTCCCTCGATCTTTTTGTGACTGTTCATTGTCTTTTTTTCTTCTGCACTTTCCCTTTCACACCGTGCCTCCATTGTCGATCTCCATTGTTTGCTTCTTCTCAGCTAAAAATCGTCGACTAACAGGTATGGTTCTCTGTCTTGCACTCTAATTTTCCTGTTGTCATGGTTTGTCCTCTGGATTATTCACGTTTGAGTGTGGGTTTTGTGATGGGTTTTGATGTCTTCGTTGTCCTTTCTTAGCTTATGGTAACCTGTGCTTCTGGTTTTGAGCTAATTTATTTTGTTGGCTGTGTTCTTCATCATGTGCTTAGCTAGGGTTAGCTAATTTTTGTCTGATCTGATGTTGCTATCTTGTTTCTCTTTGATCTTGTGTGTTATCTTGTTGATGTGGTGTTGATTTTGGTCCTTTTACAGCTGTTTTTGTGGGTATATTTGATCTCTCTACTGTGTAGTTCGAATTTGGGCCTTTGGTGTCCCTCATTGCTACTTTCTGACCATACTCATCCAGCTGTTAGGGTTTCTTCATTGTTCCTACATTTTCACTAACCCACTGCTGATATAGTCTGTTGGATTGTGTTTTGTCATTTCCCTTGTTTATAATACAGACTGGTCATGTCTCCATTCAAAAAGGCTGCTGTGAAAGGAGGTTCTTCCAAAGGGAAGGAACCCGTAATTGATGTTGATGAAGACACACCTCTCCCGAAAGTGACTCGCTCTTCATCACAGCGATTCGATCCCAATAAGTTCAGATCCTATTCAGCATATCAGTCATATGAGAATTTCTTTCTTCATGCCACACCACTACTAGAGAGAGCTGTGGATCTGCCTTCACTTCATAACACTGACATTCCGATATGTTTTGCTCACAAGGATTGGAATTACCTTCTCTCGGATCCGGATATCGTGTATGAAGAGTTGGTTAAAGAATTTTATGCTAATGCAATTGTGGAAGGAGATGAACTTAAGTGCTGGGTTCGGCAAAAGAGCTTTTCTGTCTCTCCTACATACCTGGCAGAAATTCTTCACATCAACAGACCCATTTTTCGTCATTCACCGGTCTATGATGATCTATGTCCTGATGAGGAGCTTCTCAAACAAAGTCTTGGTCAAGACTTGGAATTCTCACCCAATGGAAAATCCATCAGTGTTTCCTCCCTTTCTCCGAAACTGCGAGTGCTTACAATTGTGATGTTTCACAATTTGTACCCTTTGTCAAGTACTGGGTATATGAATCTCGGACGAGCTTTGTTTCTTCATGATCTGGTCTCTGATGAAGAAATTGACATTTGTGCTCACATCTTTCATGTTCTGCGCAAAACGGTTCTTCGCAGTGAGTCTCGGATATGCATTCCTTTCTGTAGTCTCATTTCACGGATCTTGAAGCTCAAGGGAATTTATCCAACGGCTGATGAGTCTCCTATCCCCAAACCAAGTCCGATCAACATGCGCACATACAATGCAAGTGTTGGACATAGTCGGAAGAGAGCCAAACCAGAAACTTCTGCACCTCACAGTGACTCTCAGTTCAGCAATCTCTCCCTCGATGAGAAACTTGATTGCATTGTCTCCTCTGTCCACGAGTTGAATACAAAGATGTCTGGACTCACTGCTTCTCTACACCATCAAAGCAACCGATGGGATATGAAGTTTACTTCTCTTCAGACTCAGTTGGATCAAATTCAGAGAAAACTAGAAGAGGATGACTAGCCTATTCCATGACAAAAAGGGGGAGTGATAGGCATAATCAGAGGGGGAGGATATTACCCTAAGGGGGAGTGTCACTATCTAAGGGGGAGTGTCTTTATTTTTTGTTTCCTTCTTCTCTTTAAGTTGATATATTATGTTTTGTAAAACTGTTATTCAGGTATTTGTTGGTTTGTACCCATATGCTTTTGTAAGCTTTTAGGGTTTATGTTTTATGCATAGTTTGTAGGCCTTGTGGTATGTACCATGCTTAAGTGCAGCCTTTATGCTATGTTGAAATCAGTACTTTAATCTAAATGTTCTGCATTGTGATTGTTGTACTGTCACTCTTGTGCCCTTGTAGGATTGTTCCTAGATGCATATGCCTTGTGTGCTATGCATTGGTTGAGTGTTGTGCATACAAGTGTCTTGCCTTGTGCTTGTTAACTTGTATGTCCTTGTGTTCATTCCAAGTGTGAATGAGCACTGTGATCACTACCTTGTGGTGTTCACTTGGTTGATCAAGCCATGGTTTGTTTATTAACTCCATCTTTGCTTGATCACATATTGCCTGTTTCATATGCATTTATAATTTTCTGCTTACAATGATCATGGTGTATTGTTGTGTTTCAGGAGTTTATGTTCATATGATTCAAGTGCTTCACAGCTTCTAGAATTAGGTGTGAGTGAGTTTTGATCAACTGTTCCCAACTCACATGTTAAGTCTAGAGTCTGTTTTAGGGTTGTGTCACAGAATAGCCAAAGGGGGAGATTGTAAGGTTGAATTTATTCAACCATCTAATTGGCTTTATTCCGTGCCAAATTTGCTTGTAATTCAGCATTTAGTAACCCTGTATTTAGGTGGGATTGTTGTAAGGGTAGTGAGTGAGATAGTGTGAAGATTGCTCAAGAGTGTGCAAGAAAACAGAGTGTCGCGGCTGGGACTCGCGGCTGGACTCGCGGCTTCAACCCGCCAGAAGATGCACACGTGCCAAGCATGCTGGAAGATGAACAGTCATGCTAGCTGGAGCACTACAGGACAAAAAAGGACAACTGGCCATACGGTTAACTCGCGACTGGAACTCGCGACTTAGTCAAGCCGCGAGGTCAAGCCGCGAGCCACCCCTGTTTTGGAAAAACCTGACGTTTCGCATTCCACTCCACTTCAGTATAAATACCCTTTTAACCCACGATTGAAAGAGAGCTTCCAGAGAGAATTTTGAGAGAGAAACCCTAAAGAAAAACCAGATTGTTTCACCCACAATCTCTACCTTAGAGTCTCATCATATTCCCTCACTCTCTTCCTCTCCATTGTCAAATCCTTGAGAGGCCATTATACCAAACCTGGTTCTCACCATTATCATCTCTGTGAGACAGACGTTTGGAGTTCTGGGAAGCAGTTAGGAAGGAGCCAATATTCATTGGTTGATGCTACGGTGTAGTAGCGGAATCCGGAAAGCTAGAAAAGAAAAAGGTTCGGCGCAACCTCGTTGGAGCAAGAAGCTTGGAGGGCTTAGGTGCATTGGGTAGATTAGGCTTGGAGGGTCTATTGCTGTCCTTGTATCCCAACTGTATTTTCTAGTGGATTGATTACCGCTTGGAGGGCGGCGGAGAGGTTTTTCGCCGAGGTCTTCGGTTTCCTCTTCGATAACATATCTGGTGTTATCGCTGTGTTTGCATCTTCCTTCCTCTCTATCTCTGCCTTTACATTATCTGCTGTGATTTATTTTCTGGTGGCTTAGATAGTTGTTTAATCAATTCCTTATTATAGCATATGTTAAGTTTCCGCACACTAGTTGTTTAACATATTGCTGTGTTGATTAAATTGGTTTTTGGGGGTCTAAACGTTCAAAAGTGTTTTTATACACGTTTTTGAGCTTTCAATAACTCTTATCATACACTAATAATATGCCATATCATCTTCAGCCTCTAAGTAATAATGACATAGTTCTTTTGGGAGGTTAACATTATAATTAGTCTAGTGCCCACCATTATCTAGAACCATGTGTAGCCACATTTCATCTCCCTTATAGTGTTTAAACTTGTAGTACCATGGAACAAAACACCCTTCTTTGGGATCGTAAGGCATATACACCAAGACGAGGTGCTTGTCCACACTACTTTAAACGGGTAAGTTCAATATTGTAGTACTATGAAGTAAACACCCTCCTTTGGGATTGTGAGACATATACGCTAATACGAGGTGCTTACCCACACTATTATGAACCAATAATGGAGGCCGTGAGATCCAACCCTTGTATCTCTCTCCCACTAGATGTTTTATATTAAAGGTTTTTAATTAGTAAACATGCATAATGTCATTATACATAGCCTTGCTCTTTATACATGTGAAAACACTTAGAAAAAATTCTGAATTCCCAGTTTTTGATCGATTGAATGTGAATTTCGATCGATCGAAAGAATTAGAAAATTGTCACAAAACAATCTGCCTGGCTCGATTGGTACTTTATCGCTTGTCAATCAATCAAAAAAAGAACATTCGATCGATTAGCAATCGAATATCAATCGGATCAAGCAGATTGGTCATTGTTCCACTCGATCAATCGAAAGCAATTTTTGATTGATCGAAACTCTTGTGAAACTTGAATTTTCCAAAATTTTTCTAAGACAGTTTTCAATAGTTTTTCATGAACAAACAACCATCATATGAACATAATAGACAAAGATTGATATCAAAACTTGTAAGGTTGAATTTATTCAACCATCTAATTGGCTTTATTCCGTGCCAAATTTGCTTGTAATTCAGCATTTAGTAACCCTGTATTTAGGTGGGATTGTTGTAAGGGTAGTGAGTGAGATAGTGTGAAGATTGCTCAAGAGTGTGCAAGAAAACAGAGAGTCGCGGCTGGGACTCGCGACTGGACTCGCGGCTTCAACCCGCCAGAAGATGCACACGTGCCAAGCATGCTGGAAGATGAACAGTCATGCTAGCTGGAGCACTACAGGACAAAACAGGACAACTGGCCATACGGTTAACTCGCGACTGGAACTCGCGACTTAGTCAAGCCGCGAGGTCAAGCCGCGAGCCACCCCTGTTTGGAAAAACCTGACGTTTCGCATTCCACTCCTCTTCAGTATAAATACCCTTTTAACCCACGATTGAGAGACAGCTTCCAGAGAAAATTTTGAGAGAGAAACCCTAAAGAAAAACCAGATTGTTTTACCCACAATCTCTACCTTAGAGTCTCATCAAAATCCCTCACTCTCTTCCTCTCCATTGTCAAATCCTTGAGAGGCCTTTATACCAAACCTGGTTCTCACCATTATCATCTCTGTGAGACAGTCGTTTGGAGTTCTGGGAAGCAGTTAGGAAGGAGCCAATCTTTATTGGTTGATGCTACGGTGAAGTAGCGGAATCCGGAAAGCTAGAAAAGAAAAAGGTTCGGCGCAACCTCGTTGGAGCAAGAAGCTTGGAGGGCTTAGGTGCATTGGGTAGATTAGGCTTGGAGGGTCTATTGCTGTCCTTGTATCCCAACTGTATTTTCTAGTGGATTGATTACCGCTTGGAGGGCGGCGGAGAGGTTTTTCGCCGAGGTCTTCGGTTTCCTCTTCGATAACATATCTGGTGTTATCGCTGTGTTTGCATCTTCCTTCCTCTCTATCTCTGCCTTTACATTATCTGCTGTGGTTTATTTTGTTGTGGCTTAGATAGTTGTTTAATCAATACCATGTTATAGCATATGTTAAGTTTCCGCACACTATTGTTTAACATATTGCGTGTGTTGATTAAATTGGTTTTTGGGGGTCTAAACGTTCAAAAGTGTTTTTGTACACGTTTTTGAACTTTCAAAACTGAACTCCATTGATGCTATAGCCTTAAAGTTCAATTTAACATACTCAATATCAAACTTAAACAACAGCATAACATCAGTATCAATTTTTATCAAACCCTAGTTTCAATAACCATGCAGAAAATTAAATGCATAATCTTCTAACAACATGAAACTATTATCTCTAATTCCAAAACTCACAAAACATGTTATACAGATTCGAAATTGAAGACCATTCTAATACCAATTATTGGAAAAATAGATGTTTGTATCGCATACAAGACATACGCAGTGGAAAATTAACGGATCTACTCCATTCGTAATTGATAACATGTACTAAGTAAGTTTCAAAATATAAGAACAAAAGAGTGTACCTCGGTGCGGTGAAATTCAAAACCAAAGATTAGAAGTACTCAGGAACACTTTTAATCTTCACTCTAATTCCACTTGTGCCCAAGAAGTGTGATCTCTCAATCAGTTTATATGAATGTGTTCAAGGGAGAATGAGAGAGTGTCCAACACTCACATACAAACCATTTCAAGTACTTACAAAATTCTATATGTTTTTCTCCTCATAATTGATTATCTAATTAGGCTAGCCTTTTGGGCTTTTCCAATTGGGCTTTAGTATGTGGCTTGGAGTGGGACCAAAAGGGAACAAATAAGACACTAGCTCCAATGGGCCTTGGACTTTTCTGTCGACTCTTGACAAGTCCAAAGTTACCATTAATTACATTTAATACCACTATATAAATATAATTGCACTCTAGGCCTCATTAATAAATTATATCCAAGACTTTATTATACATGCAACCCCTTCGTAAAATATTTGTAGTAATACAAAGTTATAAAAGTAGACTGCCACTCTGAAGATTACTACATCTTAATCCTTGAGTACCTGATTTAATACTTTTAATTTATTCATCATATATTTATGAAATCCAATTTCATAAATATATGCTTTAGTAATTTCTTACTAAAGTGGTTAGGCCTAACTCTCTAAACAATTGAACCCATTAAATTTATCTCAAGGGAATATTTTATATTTTTGTTAAGAGATTATGAATTTCATCTTGAGATATGTTCCATCAACACTAAATGTGGCTACCCAACATACTGAGATTTTGATCGTGACTTTAGACCTCACTCATGATATATCAAAGCAACCTATACTTCATGATCAGGTCCATTATTCTCTCAGGATTAAGAGTTCATGCAAATAGGAGTCGTGAGATTTATTATTCATTTGACAGTCGTTAGGAGAATAATAAATCTCACAACGGTCTAGTTCAATATGTCTTAACTCTTAAAACATATCAACATACCAACTAGAAGTCTTCACTTCCATGATCAGGACAAATCATCTTAGTTGATATGTTATAGTCTATGCAAATGAAATACCCAATTCCATCACCGACTACGAACTAAAATTCTGAGTTTACAAAGAACTTGTGACTTATATCTTCTGTGACTAAATCACATACTATGCATCTCATGGACCATATGATAATGTCCGAATATTCATGCTACCATTATTTTAGATAATAATAAAACAACTTTATCAATCACAATATTAAGTCATACATAATGTAATACATAGTATCATGCATAGCATTATACAATAGGATTTAAGGGCACTAATCCTAACAAGTGCTGCCATAAACAGGGGAAGAAGAAAGAAACAAAAACAAAGAAAAAGGAATAGAGAAAGAAGAATATGAGATGAACTTTCTGGTGCAGCCAAGATATGATTAGGGAGAAATTTTGTGGGGCATGTGTCTTACTGAGAAAAGAAAAGTTTATTTCTCACCTTTTCAACTTCTAACATTTATACTTTTCACCTTCCCATAGTTCTATATTCTAGAAATGGCCAAATAACAATATAACTTTACATATAAACCCTTACCTTTATAAATTTCTTTCCATAACATTAAAAGAGCATACATGTTTCATAATATCACAATATCAAAGTTTTATGCACTTAGAGTAATTAAGATAATACTAAGTATGTAAACCCATAAAATTAATAATGTAATTGGGCTGGGATGTTACATCCTTCCCTCCTTAAAAATTTTCGTCCTCGAAAATTGTACACATACCATTAACAAAGAGATTCAAATATTTTTTTCTCATTTCCTCCTCTGCCTCCCATGTTGTCTCTTCTGCAAAGTGGTTTCTCCATAACGCCTTGACTATAGGAATTGTCTTGGTACGAAGAACTTGCTCCTTATGATCTAAAATTTTAATTGGGATCTCTTCATATGACAAGTTCTCTTGGATTTGAAGTGGTTCATATTTTATCACATGCTTTGAATCAGGAACTTATTTTCTAAGATTAGAGATATGAAATACATTATGTATCTTGGATAATATAGGAGGTAAGGCAAGATATGTAGCTGATCCAATTCTTTCAAGTATCTCAAATGGTCCAACAAATCTAGGACTTAGCTTATTTGTTTTCCCAAATCTCAAAACTCCTTTCAATGGTGAAACTTTGATAAACACATGATCTCCCACATCAAATTCAATGTCTAGTGTTTCTTATTTGCATAGCTTTTCTGCCTACTCTGAGTAGCCTTTAGTCATTCTCGAATCAACCAGATTTTATCAACTGTAATCTGCACAATCTCAGGTCCCATAAACTTCCTTTCTCCAACTTCGTCCCAACAGATTGGTGATCGGCATCGTTGTCCATATAAAGACTCAAAAGGAGCCATCTCAATGCCAAAATGATAGCTGTTGTTGTAGGCAAACTTAATCAAAGGTAAATGACTATCCCATTTGCTTCCTAAATCCAAAACACAAGCCCGCAACATGTCTTCAAAGGTCTAAATAGTACATTTAGATTGTCCATCTGTCTGAGGATGGTAAGCTGTGCTAAATGTCAGTTTAGTACCCATAGCTAACTGTAAACTCTCCCAAAAATGTGAAGTAAACTTAGGATCTCTATCAGACACAATAAACGCAGAAACCCCATGTAACCTCACAATTTCTTTTATATACAACTCAGCAAGCTTATTTAAAGAATAGTTAACCTTAACACAAAAAAATGAGCTAACTTGGTTACTCGATCTACAATCACTCAAACAAAATCATAACCTTGAAGTGATTTTGGGAGTCCAACAACAAAATCCATAGTAATATACTCCCACTTCCACTCGGGAATAGGGAGGGGCTACAATAGTCCTCCAGGTCATTGATGTTCAGCTTTTATTTGTTGACAAGTCAAGCAAGGACTTACAAATTCAGCAATATCTTTCTTCATACCACTCCACCAGAAATTTCCTCTCAAGTCACGATACATTTTGGTACTACCAAGATGTACGGTATAGGGAGTACAATGAGCTTCTTCCATAATCTATCTTTTCAACTCATTATCTGCTAGAACACACAATCTAGAATCGTGCATTAAAACACCATCCTTACTAATGAGAAAACCAAGTATGGGTTCATTAGATGCTTTATCATGGATCTTAGCTAATTCTAGATCATTAAATTGAGAGGCCTTAATTTTCTCCAATAAGGTAGGCTTCACAACTAGAGTGGAAAAACATTTACTTGAACCCTTGATTATAAACTCAATCCCCATCCATTGTAAATCTACCAAAATTTCTTTTTGAGTAGTTAGCATGCAAGCTAATTGTCCTAAAGACTTTCTACTCAAAGCATCTGTCACCACATTTGCTTTGCCAGGATGATATTCAATGGAGCAATCATAGTCATTTATCAATTCTAACCATCTTCTTTTCCTAAGATTCAACTCTTTTTGTGTAAAAAAATATTTGAGACTCTTGTGATCTGTGTATAT
Organism: Quercus robur; assembly: GCF_932294415.1. Lineage (NCBI taxonomy): Eukaryota > Viridiplantae > Streptophyta > Magnoliopsida > Fagales > Fagaceae > Quercus > Quercus robur. The sequence goes on from NC_065541.1 coordinate 10,006,474, forward strand.
CACACAAGGTTCACCACACAAATGGTGTCTCCAAATTTTAAGAGCAAAGACCACTACTGCTAATTCCAAATCATAAGTAGGATAAATTTGTTCATATGACTTTAGTTGTCTAGAGGCATAAGCTATGACCTTCCCTTGTTGCATGAGAACACATCCTAAACCTTTCTTAGAAGCATCATTGTATATCACAAAACTTCCTAAACTTGAAGGTAAAGTAAGTACTGGAGCTGTAACTAGTCTTTGTTTTAACTCCTTAAAACTGTGCTCACATTTATCAGTCCATTCAAACTTCACTGCTTTTCTAGTTAAATTGGTTAGAGGTCCAGAAATCTTAGAGAAACCTTCTATAAATCTCCGATAATAACCACCCAAGCCCAAGAAACTACGAACGTCCGAGATAGTCTTTGGTCTTTCCCAATTCACTATAGCTTCAATCTTCTTTGGATCAACAAAAATTCCATCCTTTGATATCACATGTCCTAAGAAAGAAATTTTTGCCAGCCAAAATTCACACTTCTTTAGTTTGGCATAAAGTTGCTTATCCCTTAAAGTCTGCAAAACAATCAGAAAATGCTTCTCATGATCTTCCTGACTCTTAGAGTATATTAAGATGTCATCAATGAATATCACCACAAATTGATCTAAGTAAGGCAAAAATACTCTATTCATTAAATCCATAAAAGTAGCTGGTGCATTTGTCAATCCAAAAGGCATCACAAGAAATTCATAATGACCATATTGGGTTTGAAAGACAGTTTTCAATATATCATCCTTCTTCACCTTCAATTGATGATAGCCAGAACGCAAATCAATTTTTGAGAAAACTGATGCTCCTTGTAATTGATCGAATAAATCATCTATTCGAGGAAGGGGATACTTGTTCTTCACTGTTACCTTATTCAATTCTCAGTAATCAATAAAAAGTCTCAAACTTCCATCCTTCTTTTTAACAAATAGAACTAGTGCACCCCAAGATGAAACACTTGGCCTAATAAAACCCTTATCAAGCATATCTTGTAATTGTAATTTTAACTCTCTAAGTTCAGTTGGGGCCATTCTATAAGGAGCCTTAGATATAGGATTAGTACCAGGCAAAAGTTCAATAGAGAATTCAATCTCTCTATCTGGAGGTAGGCCAGGTAACTCTTTTGGGAAAACATCAGGAAATTCTTTTACAATAGGAATATCTTCTAACTTTTTATTAGAGCTTTAGAGTTAATCACATATGCCAAAAAGCCAATACACCCCTTTTTAAGCATATTCTTAGCTTGAAGAGCAGAAATTATACTCAATGGTTTAACCTTTCTATCTCCCTCAGTACAAAATTCAGATTGGCTAGGTATATGAAAGATTACACGTTTCTCAAAATATTCTACAACTGCATAGTAAGTTGACAATTAGTCCATACCCAAAATGGCATCAAAGTCATGCATATGTAACAATATTAAATCTGCAACTAGATGCCTACCAGCAATATTAATAACACAACTTTAATACACCCATTAAGCACATAACATTACACCCGAAGGAGTAGACACCCATAGTTCACAATCCAACAACTTAGGACTCATGTGTAATACATCAACAAAAGTAGGGGATATAAAAGAGTGTGAAAAGCTGAAATCAAATAAAACATGAGTAGCTTTAGAGCAAATATTAATAGTACTTGATACCACTTCCGGTGCTGCTTGCGCATCTTGTTCCATGAGGGCAAAAACTCTTCCCTGGACCATAGGCCTCTTTTGTCCACTTCCAGCAGTGAAGTTCCCTTTGTTAGAAAAATTTGGACAATCCTTAAAAAAATGATCAGGTTTCCCACAACGAAAACATGTATAGTTGGCAGCGTGGCATTCCTCAGAATGAGGCCTTCCACATTGTGAACATTTTTCTACAGCTCTTGGCAGGTACTGAATGTTATTCTTCTTGGAGGAGTTAAGGAAGGATTTTCCTTACCAAGGCTGGTTAAACTTCACTGTCTTGCCTCTATTCTATTCCAACGTTGCTTTCATTTTAGTATGTTCTTGAATGTCTTCTTCTACAGCTTTAGCAAATATAACCAAATTCTTGTAGTCCTTAACTCGAAAAGTAGTCAAACGTTATCTAATTTGAAATCCAACCCTTTACGAAACTTATTAACCTTTAAAGCTTCAGTAGAAACAAGGTAGGGAGCTGTTAGGACATATGTGATTCAATGTTATGAACATTTGTCAACATTTTATGTAATTGGCTAATCCATTGACAAAACGCACTTTACTTATAATTGGGTAGATCTAGGATGTTTTTAATGCTTCAAGAAACAAGGTTTTAAGTTCAAGTGTTAAAACCATGCAAGTCTGTCCAAGAATAAAGTAATGAAGTGTTGGATTTTAAAGCTTGACAGCCAGCATCTATCGAGGTTTAAAAGCTGCTGAACCCCGTGGCTCGACAGCTAGCTCGATAGATGGCTATCTATCGAGATTTATGAAACTCAGTTTTCAAAACTGTTTTTCATCCAATCTGTGGGTATATTTTTGAGCTTTCTTTTCTCACAACCCTAAACATATATAAGGATTATTTTGAGGGCCATAAAAGATTACACAAGTTGCACTAGAGCACAATTCCACAAATGTGAAGAAAAGTGTGACCAAAAGCCTAGTTTGTCCTAGTTCATCTTTCTCTTAAAGAAGTTGTTGTGTATGTACACTGTAGGGTTTTGTGACCAAGGAGCTTCTTGATCTTTATCGTGTGATGAACTAAAGAACTTTGTAGCCAACATTCTTCTCAAGTTGGTGATTAAGTCACATACTGGGATCCGCGCATCTATTGGTTAGTCACGTACTGGAAGCTGTGCATTGAAAGGAGAGATTGTCACTACAGAACAAGTCCAATTGGGTATTGGGGTAAGGGTTCAATTATAGGTTGGTATAAGGTATTGGGATTCCTTTACTTGTAACTGCTTGTTTTAATAATAGTGGATTCTTGAGAGTGGTGACCTTAAAATCACCCGGTGGGGTTTTTGCCATGTAGGTTTTCCCCATTCGTAAACAAATCACTTATGTCAAATTTATTTTCCACTGCATTTAACTTAGTTGGTGATTTGTTTGTTTTACCACGCGTATTGCATGCTAATTGAATTAATTAATTAACTTGGCTAATTAATTGGTTAATTCATCACAAGGGGTCAATACATTCTTGGCCTATCAGGTGCAAAACGAGACAACTCTATAAACTTTGCTTCATATTGAGTAACCCCCATACTCCCTTGGACAAGTTCATCGAAATTTGAAGCTTGTTTACCTCTGAAGCGTTCTGTAAAATATTGATCATAAAATTTCTTTACAAATTCTTCCCAATTAATCTGGGCATTATCACCTCTTCCTTCTAATTGAAGTCTTTCTGCTGACTTCCATCATATTTCAACAGGACCTTCAAACATGTACGCAACATAATTCACCTTCTAAGAATCCGTGCATCCAAGGAATTTAAAAATCTTTTACATCTTAAAAACCCAAAAGAAGGAGGCCTTTGCTTTAGAAAAGCCTCTTGGGTAGAACCTTGACTAACTCTGGCTGGAGGATGGATATTAGTTGCCTTTTAGGCAATTTCCTCCAAAACTTGGTTGCACACATTACTTATATGTGAAGATTGCATCCCATTAAGAAATGATATAATACATGCTAGGATACCGTTTTTTTAACATTTCATAATTATGAACATTATAATAAGCATAACATCTATGTGCGGTAATTTAGGCATGCAATTATACAAACATAGAGCACAACAAAATTCACAAAAGAAAATTTTAAATATCTCCGAAGAGATATGCATTTACTAATCTATCCAAGCTACCCTTTCTGATTTCTAAAAGCACTTACATCTATCTAAAAGTCTATAAAATCATAACCTATGCTCTGATACCACAACTCTCACGACCCAAACCTGTACTTCAGAATTTAGAGCATGACCGACATGTTAATATCAAGTTTATTGTTAGGTTTTAAGAGTTCAGGATCTAAATGTATTAGAACTTCAATGGTAGTGTTGACAAACCATGATCAAAACATTTAGTCTAGTTTTAGGCTACTCAAAGTGTGGTTATGTGTTAAGTTGGAATCGATTAATTGCAGGAAATTATATTCAATTTCTGCAAGGCTCGATCAATCAAAAATTAGACTCAATCAATCGAAGCTCATGTAGATTGTATTTTCTGCAGAATTTCCAACTCAACTCAAGCCTATATAATGTGTAGGGTTTTATGTTTTTCTTCAAGTATAAAAGGAAAAACTCTAGCCACGTTTTAGAGGTTGTTGATATGTTGCGTGTGTGAATCTTTTGTGAGATCTAGAAGTGTTTACCTTCATACACACTTAGGGTTATCCAGATTAAGATTGATGTCAAGAACTTGGTGATCTCTTCGGTTGCTATTTCAAGAGCTTAAATAAAACACAAGTGGGAGTACTTGTGGTTGCTGTGGATCAAGGAAAGAAGTAGTCCGTGGACTCGGAGTTGTCACGTGGTCATGGTAGTAAGTTTTCTAATGTGGTAGCAATAGGATGTTAGTGATCTAAGTCTTATTGTAAAACTTCAATTCTTTCATAGTGGATTGTTTTAGCTTGAGGATAGTTAGGTTAAATCCTCCCCAGGTTTTTTACCGATTTGGTTTTCCTGGGTTATTATATCGTTGTGTTCTTTACTTTTCCGCATTATTCACATGATATGATTTACTTGTGTTAACCTAGAACTGAATAATTTATCTAAGTAATCACTTGGCTAAAGAACTAGGTTAAACAACTTATGTTTTAAGGGGTCTAAAAATGAACATTTACCTCAATACTAACACGAACTAACCTAAACTGAAGTTTTTTATCAAGAATTGTTTCTTGTATTCCTGCTTATTTTCTTGCATAAAAGCCATAATATATAAAAATGATGAAAACCTTGAAACTTCATTTCATTTGAACTTTGCAAGATTACCACTTTGCTGAAACTTCAAGTATTCGTGTAAATATTACATAGCTAAATGTTTAGTAAAACTCTCATTTACAAACCTAACTCCAAAGACATGCAACTGGAGTTCAAAACAAACTAAGGTTCTAAATTACATTCGTACTCAAAAGGATCAAGTACATCTTGATTCCTCCTATACAATAAAAGAGCTAAACTACTATACAATAGAAACTATACATTCTAGGAAACAAGAATCATAGAATCCTTGCCACCTCTAATACTTTCGTTGCTTCCAGGAAAGAACTTGTGCACTGAAATATAATAGGGTAAGCTGTGAAGCCCAGTAAAGTTTTAAGCTCCATGGGCCTTTAATAAGAATGCATGTAAATCAAATATTTTATGGATATGCCAACTTTGATAAAATAGCCTTCATACTATTCATATTGTTCTTAAAATAAATCATGAACTTTTAGATGAAAATAATTCATTTTCCTTTCATATAATAATAAAATGACATAATAAGGAACTTAAACATAATTTAGTAACCTTATCTTTAAATGGACTATAAAATACTTGATTATAAACTTCTCATCAGACTTATAACACATTCAACATACCTTTCTTATCATCATACTTTTCTTATAATTTCCAAATAACTTAATAGCTCATTTATAATACATATTAGTCAGTTCAATTGTAAGTCTATCACAACTTTGGGAAGCTTCCAGCACATAGTGCTAGGCATCCAGCATTCCCCACAGTGCTAGGTAATCTCGGGATCATATCATAATACATATCTTCAACCATGAGGGTAGGTTGGCATCCTCCATAAGTTGGTTGTTACCAACAAGGGCAGGTATAGTGGAGCTATCCACTTTTAATGGCCAATCAAAATCCTCATGAAAATACCAGTACTATAACCCCTACTAATTGAGTTCAGATCATGACAATGGAATAACTAAAAACTATATTTTTCTGATAACTTTGCTTTTACATAAATGTTTTACAACAGTAGCATATCCACTTCATTCTCAAATAATATGTTCGTAATATAAGTAATAGCATCAATATACTAAAATTATCGTATATATAAGATTGCACAACTCATGAGCATATATTTTACTTAAATCATGCTTATATGTAATATATCTAATTAAAATGTTTTTTTTAGTTCATAATAATTTTCAAAACAACCTTTATACTTATCAAATGCACATGTCATATATCCCTTACCTAAAAACAAAAGGCGCGAGATATTTGTACAAGAGGAGCTCAAGTGTCCATGTTCTCATTCTCGTCACTTAAATGAAAGACCAAAACTTATTACTGACAAACTCTTCCGAAGTATTTAAATTTATACATAAATCACAACCTAACTCTTAAACTAAAGAAAATCTTAACTCCCATCACACAAAGGTTCCCAAAGCACATGATACATTCATCACATATTATGTACCAAACCATAGAGAAACAAGGGCATCAAATTTATCTATGATTCAAACATACTAAAGGATAAGCATGCTAATTTATAGCTCAAAACATTCACCCTAACTTTAGAATTAAATCCACAAATCAGAGTTATCCTTCACTGTTTACTACTCATTTCAGCAGCAAATGCCTCATTTGTAAAATACAGATGGGCTATTTAAACACATCAAATCTTCATGAAATTTTACAGAGTCGCTCCTCGGGATGTCTAGTAAACACCATATCAATTTCAGAGTAAAATCATAAAGCCATGATTTATTAAAAATCATATAAGACAACATGCTCAAATCAGTCCTGACAGAAATTCATACAAATTAGAAATTAATCCATTATTTTTATATTAATCCAAATGCTGTGAGACCAGTTCCATTACAACTATATGTGTCTTAGGATTCATTAAAACTACTCCTAGCATCCTAAATCATAGAAAATTATTTAATACAGATTTTTCTTGTTGTAAACATCAAATCTGTCACAGTGACAGCTACAACATATATTCTTACAAAATCATCAACTAAATGCAATTAGCCTTCATTTCAATTGGGTATTTTTATACCTATACTATACACATTAAAATACGTTAATAAGAATCCAATTGACCATAATATCATCAATCTTTCAAATTACTAAAATAGAATCACAAGTTCAGCTTTTAAAATCAGATTAGAGAATAAAGAAGGGAAAATAAACAAAACAATTATGTTATCAAAATACCCAAAATCAAATGAGGTTTTAATTACTTACCCACAAAATTTGAAGCTAAAACTTTAGTGTTACTCTTTCAGTTTCCTCTTTAGAGAAAGGTATATTGTTTCAGTGAGAGAGGGAGGGCTATTGGTGAGATGGTGCTGTCGTGTAAGAACAAGGGAAGAAGAAAGAAACAAGAACAGTGAAAAAGGAATAGGGAAAGAAGAATATGAGATAAACTTTCTGGTGCAGCCAAGAAAGGGAGAAATTTTGTGGGGGCACGTGTCTTACTAAGGAAAGAAAAGGTTATTGCTCACCTTTTCAACTTTTAGTATTTATACTTTTCACCCTCCCATAGTTCTATATTCTAGAAATGCCCAAATAACAATATAACTTTACATATAAACCCTTACCTTTATAAATTTCTTTGCATAACATTAAAAGAGCATATAAGTTTCATAATATCACAATATCAAAGCTTTATGCACTTAGAGTAATTAAGATAATAATAAGTCTATAAACCCATAAAATTAATACTATAATTGGGTTGGGATGTTACAGACACAGTCCATACATAACATTGTTCACTCTACTAAGCTTTGGTATCGCCAAGACTGATTCATGCTTAGATACAATTGAGAGATGTTTGTAATTAGCATGTCCCATCCGTTGGTGCCATAGATCTTCATTTGGCAAATGGATGCTATTGCACACAATATTAGCATCAGGGACCAACCCATAACAATTGTCTAGAGTGTGAACACTACTTATGAGTTTCTTTCTAGACTCATTCAACACAAGGCATTTCCCTTTTGAGAAAAACACCATAAAGTCTTGATCACATATCTGACTTATGCTCAACAGGTTCACTTTCAAACCTTCCACATATAGCAAATTTGTAATGTCTGGCAATCCAGGTAGAGAGATGTTCCCTTTCCTTTAATTTGTGATTTTCTCCCATCACTGAAAGTGACATTACCACCTTTCTTAGACTTGAAAACTTTAAATAGAGATCGGTCTCCAATCATGTGTCTTGAGAAGCCACTATCAAGGTACCACAAACACGTGTCCATAACCTTAAATGCGCACTTTATCATGAAGCACACTTCATGCTTAGATGACTAATCAGTAGGAATGATGTTTTCTCTCATCTACTATTTATGAACAAAGCTTTGACCTTTCACTCTTCTCATACAAACTCCTCTACATATTTTCATTCTTAGATAGTGTAGTTTCTTTTATGTCATGCTAAGATCTTTTCCAATAGTCATCATGATAGATTTCAAATAACTTTTAGACTTGCATTTTTTGATACACTTAATCAAGCTGAGATTAGAAAAATTAGACATATTTGTAAACAAAGATCTTCTTATGCCAGTTGTAGCCATGACAACAGCGGGTAAATGGATCACACAACAAAGATTAGAACCTAATTAGAGTGTGTCTACTTTGATACCACTTGATAGGCCAAGAAAGTATTGACCCCTTGTGATAAATTAACCAATTAATTAGCCAAGTTAATTCATCAATTCAATTAACATGCAAAACGTGTGGTAGCATAAACAAATCACCAACTAAATTAAATGCAGCAGAAAATAAAGTTGACATGGTGATTTGTTTACGAATGGGGAAATCCTCTGAGACAAAAATCCCACTAGGTGATTTTAAGGTCACCACTCTTGAGAATCCACTATTATCACAATAAGCGATTACAAGTAAAGGAATCGTAGTACCTTATACCAACCTACAGTTGAACCCTTACCCTAATACATAATTGGACTTGTTCTGCAGTGACAATCTCTCCTTTTCAATGCATGGCTCCTAGTACGTGACTAACCAATCGATGTGCAGATCCTAGTACGTGGCTTACTCCTTTGCACGAATCCTAGTACGTGACTAACACACCAACTTGAGAAGGATGTTGGCTGCAAAGTTCTTCAATTCATCAACATGATGAAGATCACGAAGTTCCTTGGTTACAAAACCCTACGACATACAAACGTAGCAGCTTCTTCAAGAGAAAGATAAACTAGGGCAAATTCTGTCTCCGGTCACAATTTGCATGAACAAAACCTTTGCCTCACACTTGCACAACCTTTGATGGCCCTTAAAATAATCCTTATATATGTTTAGGGTTGTGAGAAAAGAAACTCTAAACACATACATATGGATATGTGTGAAATCACATCTGAAAAATTGATTTTCGTAAATCTCAATAGATAGGTAATCTATCGAGCAGTTGTTGAGCATCAGGCTGAAGATCTCTTTTAAACCTCGATAGATGATATCTATCGAGCTAGCTGTCGAGCTTTAAAATACAGTACTTCTTCACTTATTTCTTGGACAGATTTGCATGGCTTCAATGCTTGGACTTGAACTCTTGTTCCTTGTAGTATTAAACACATCCTAGATCTACCCAATTACAAGTAAAGTGCGTTTTGTCATAGGATTAGTCAATTCTAAATGACATATGTTCTTAACATGATACACATTTGTCTTAACATTCTAAATTTTTGATATTATCATAATGAATTTATCTAAGGACGAAACCTTGGCCTCGGCTTGACTCCAGTCACCGACTAGGTAGAAACCTTAATGAATTTTTCTAAGGACAGAACTCTAGCCTCGGCCTGACTCCAATCACCGACAAGGTGGAAACCTTAATGAATTTTTCTAAGGAGAGAACCCTAGCCTCAGCCTGACTTTGGTCACCGACTAGGTGGAAACCTTAATGAATTTTTCTAAGGAGAGAACCCTAGCCTCAGCCTGACTTTGGTCACCGACTAGGTGGAAACCTTAATGAATTTTTCTAAGGACAGAACTCTGGCCTCAGCCTGACTTTGGTCACCGACCAGGTGGAAACCTTAATGAATTTTCCTAAGAACGGAACCCTGGACTCGGCTTGGTTTTGTTCACCGACTAGGTGGAAACCTTAATGAATTTTCTTAAGGACAAAGCCCTGGTCTCAAGTTGACTCCGGTCCATAATCAGTTTAAAACTTGATAGATTTTTATAAGGATGGGGACCATGTAATGTTCTCCAAGTTCACAAACTCAGACATGGTGTTGACCTGGCTGATGAGCGTGTAACTACCATAAGGAGCCCACCCCCAAGGAGAGGGATTGGTTCGTGGCTAAAATCACCAATAAATATAAATAAATAAATAAATAAAAGAGGAATAAATGGCAGGTCAACTGCCCAGTTGGGTAACGTGAATGCATTTCTTATGTTGCCGAATGATAACACGAAGGAAAAATGAATTATTAATGTCAAATTACTTATTAGGTCATCGAATGCTAACACTTGGGAAAAATAAGCTACCAATGTCATACTATTTCTTGCTTTGCCAAGTGCAAATACTTAAGAAAAATGAGTCGGTAACATCAAGAGGTTTCTAATGTTATTGAACGAGTAACACCTTAGGAAATTAAGTCATCGATGTTAACACATTTCATTCAACCATAATATAATCAAGAAGGGTAAAAGATTAAATTAATAAGACTTAAAATTGTCAGCCTCCGATAGGTTCTAAAAAAAGGGTTCAGTACACAAGCACAGACTTAATTAGTCAAGTACATAAAGTAGTAACCAAAAAAAATAATAATAATAATAATAATTGATAAGGGTAATTCTTGAAGTCTAAGTTAAAGGAGATGGACCTGTTGTTTCTGACAACTTTGCTAATGAACCCGTAAATGACTCCAGACAAAAAGGGGATCCTATCAACTTGTTCCGACCTAGGAAAATAAGCTCATGAGCTTGGTCTTACTTCACCGTCGAGAAACAAAAGAAGACTTCCATCTCCAAGTTTAACCCAGACGTAGCTCACTTCTTTTTGGGTGTGAAGTAGTGTCAAACCAAAATACCCAACAAGCGTTAGCTCAAGGCTGACGAGTGCGCCTCAAGATCATCTATGCATGGACGAGATGACCAGAAGGCGTAGACGGAATAAGAAGTTGACTGGATGAAGCTAACGGGGGTAAAAGGAATTCTTGATGGGTCCAGCATGTCTTTTGCTTGGGCTCCACATGCGAGTGTACCTTGCGCCCCATGATAAACCCTAATCAAGAAGACTTTTATAAGGAAAGGATGCCATAAGATATGCAAATTAAAGAAGATCTCTCCCACAAGGAAAGATCTTCTAGGCCAAGGAACGGATGTCAACCCTTCGCTACTATAAAAACCCCAAAATCCTCACAAACCAAGGTATACATAATTCCCCCAGCTCTAGCACTCTAGAGTTGGGAAAAATTCTCTAACTTAACCTTTGGAGGGTCTTTGACCGATACCACACCAGTACTCCCCTAGGGTTTTCTTTGTTTTTGTTTCACAGGTGTCATCTTGAGCACATGAGGACTATGCGAATTACTGATAATTTTCGACATCATCAGTTGACGCCATCTATGGGAAACTGCGACTTCTAAGCCATACTACCGCTTCCCGAACAAAGAGTTGCATGGTACTTACTTGCTCAATAGCGACCACCAATAATGCTCAAGAAGACGAACCATGCATGATCACCCTCGAGAGATAGGTTCAAACTCTCGCCATTGCCATAGAGCACCTCACCAAGCAAAACCTTGATTTGGAAGAATAGCTTCGCCAAAAGAACGCAGGCCTTAACACTCAAGAGGAAGACTAAGAAGGCACCAACGCTGAGAGAAGAGACCAAGAAGGGTTGGAGGGTAGCAACGCCCTAAGCAAACCAGAATGACAGGACACGAGCCGACCGTTCATCACAGATATGGCTCCACCTCACATAGTCACAGAGATGTAGATGATGAAGGAGCGAATGGACTTTATGATGAACACCCTTAAAGGATAAGTGTCTAGCGACCTCGATGACTTGGTCCATCGAACTGATTCACCATTCACTACGTTCGTTACTTCGTTCCCCCTTCTACTGAAGTTTTGTATGCCACAGGTGGAAAGCTACGATAGATCCAAAGACCACCTAGATCACTTGGGACCCTGATGCATCTTTAAGGAGTGGCAGACAAGATCATGTGCAGAGCCTTCCCCACCATACTAAAGGGACACGCAAGGATTTGATTCAACAGGTTGACGCCCAACTCTATTAGTACCTTCAAGGAGTTAAGCGCCAAGTTTGCCTCACACTTCTTCAAGGGACACAAATATAAGAACTCCACTGCATGCCTGATGAACATTAGGCAGTGGGAGGACGAGACGCTTAGATCTTACATAACCCACTTTAACAAGGAGGCCTTCTTGATCGACGAAGCTAACGACAAGATACTCGTGGCTACATTCATGAATGGACAACGGAAGGGTAAGTTCCTATTTTCTCTATATAAGAACGACCCAAAGACTATGTTAGATGTGCTTTACAGGGCAACCAAGTATATGAATGTGGAAGATGCACTATTGGCCCAAAAAGAGAAGCCAAAGGAAAGGGAAAGACAAGAAGACGTACGGCAAGATAGGAGGCAAAAGATGGCTAGGACCGAAGAACGGTGGGAGGACAGGCGCTCTAAGCCTCCCGCAAGGAAGTTCACGAGCTTCACCACGTTGACTGCCCCAATCGACCAAGTCTTGATGCAAATTAAGAACGAAGGAACCCTGACCTTTCCTAGCAAGCTAAAGGGAGATCCTAATAAGAGGTCTAGAGACAAGTATTGTCGCTTCCACCATGATCACAGTTATGTCACAACCAACTACTACGACTTAAAGCAACAAGCTCTTGTCAGGCAAGGAAAGCTGTAAAGGTTCGTTAGTAAGGAGAGAGTGGATCCACCTCAAGAGCAGGCTCCTCGATGGGAGAACGAGTGTCCTAGGCTGCCCATAGGAGATATAAGAATGATTATAGGAGGCACAACAGCTACTGGGTCATCCTTAAGACTTACCTTAGGATGATTCAAAATGTCTAGCTGATGGGTTTCGTCCCCAAGATGGTGTGGATCGACAACCCCTCATCAAATTCTCGAAAGAAGATGCTCGACGTCTCTATTGAAGATGCTCGACGTCTCTATCACTTGCATGACAATGCACTCGTCATTAGCATATGGGTAGGAGATTACAACACGCACCGGGTCTTGGTTGACAATGGCAGCTCAGCTGACATCTTTTACTACCCAGCATTCCAACAGATAAGGATTAATAGAAAGTGTCTGGTTCCAATGAACACTCCGCTCATTGGTTTTGGAGGAACAAAGGTATTCCCCTTTGGTGTAGTCACATTGTTCGTAACGATTGGCGACTACCCCCAGTAGATCACTAAGAACGTAACATTCCTTGTGGTCGACTGCTCGTCCGCTTACAATGCCATCCTAGGATGACCTACCCTCAATTTATGGAAGGTTGTAACCTCATCCTACCATTTAATGATCAAATTCCCTACCGATTATGGAGTAGGAAAGCTGCGTGAAGATCAGGTGGCTGCAGGCGAATGCTACATAGCTATGTTGGAGATGGACGACCATCTCCAGGTCATGAACATAGAAGAACACCAGACAGTGGCGAAGCTCGTTGAAAAACTTGAAGAGATACTTCTTGATGATTCTCGACTAGAATGAATAACTAGGATTGGCACTCTTGCTAGTACGCCAGTCCGCCAAACATTCACAACTTTTCTTTAGGAGAATCAGGATGTCTTCACCTAGAGTCATGAAGACATACCTGGGATCGATCCTTCAGTCATGATGCACAGATTAAACATGTCGCCAGATTTTCCACCTATTCATCAGAAGAAGAAAGTGTTCACCCAAGAACGAGACCAAGCTATAGTAGAAGAAGTTCGCAAGTTGCAAGAGGCAGACTTCATCAGAGAAGTTTACTATCCTAATTGGCTGGCCAATGTAGTGATGGTCAAGAAAGCCAACGAGAAGTGAAGGATGTGCGTCGACTTCACAAATTTAAACAAAGCATGCCCCAAGAATAGTTACCCTCTCCCACAGGTTTACATCCTAGTAGATTCTATGGCTCGACACCAGTTACTGAGCTTCATGGATGCCTTCTCTGGCTACAACCAAATCAAGCTGAACGAAGCAAATCAAGAGAAGACTTCGTTCGTCACCAGCCAAGGCCTCTTTTGTTATAAAGTGATGTCATTCGGCCTTAAAAACGTGGGCACAATGTATCAAAGGCTCATGAACAAGATGTTTGCACATCAGATTGGAAGAAATGTCCAAGTCTATGTTGACGACATGTTGGTGAAAAGCTTAAGAGAGGACAATCATCTAGACGACCTGTAGGAAACCTTTAATACCCTTCGCTTTTACAATATGAAGCTCAATCCAAGCAAGTGCGCATTTAGGGTAATAGTTGGGAAATTCTTAAGGTTCATGGTGTCCCATAAGGGCATCGAAGTCAATCTTGACAAAATCCAAGCCATAATGGAAATGGCGCCACCAAAGAACGTGAAGGAAGTGCAAAGCCTCAACGGTAAGGTAGCCACGTTGAATAGGTTCATATCGAGGGAAACGGACAAGTTCCTACCCTTCTTCCACACATTGAAGAATTCTTTTGAATGGATAGCAGAATGTTAGCAAGCATTCGAAGACCTAAAGGCCTACTTCTTGTCCCTTCCGTTGCTAAGCCCCTCCCAGTCTGGGGAAGAATTGTTCCTCTACTTGGCAGTATCCCCAGCTACCATCAGCGCGGCCTTAGTCAAGGAAGAAGACAGGGTATAGAAGTGTATTTCACAAGTCGAGCACTCCGAGGCGCAGAGGAAAGATACCCACCGGTGAACAAGCTTGCCTTTGCTTTGGTTATCGTAACCCGTAGGCTGAAGCCATACTTCCAGGCCCACACTATCGTTGTCCTGACTAACAAACCTCTACGGTGAGCAATGAGCAGTCCCGAAGCTGCCAGATAGATGGCCCTATGGATGATAGAACTAAGTGAATTTGACATACAATACTGCCCGCACACTACCATAAAGGGACAAGTAGTCATTGGCTTCATTGTAGAGTTCACCAATATGGAAGGCCAGGGGGCAGAGGAACCTCATCACTGGAGCATCCATGTGGATAGGTCGTCTAATAAGCATGCAGGTGGAATCAGTGTAGTGCTCCGCTCCCCAAAGGGAGACGAGATCGAATGCATGGTTCGACTCGACATCCCTATAACAAACAACAAGGCAAAGTATGAAGCCTTAGTAGCAGGACTAGACCTCGCAAAAGTTGCAAGAGCAACAAGTGTGATTGTATGCTACGACTCTTAGGTAGTCACCAGTCAAGTAAATGGCGACTACGAATGCAAAGGGGAAAGGATGAAGAAGTATTTGGATCAAGTGCGGAATTGTGACAACGAACTGCAAGCCAAGTTCATCCAAATCCCCAAGAAAGAGAACGACCAAGCTGATCGCCTTGCCAAAGCCGCGTCAGCCGAATATATGCTTATCCCCAGTAAGATGCTTTCCTTTGTTTAGTTTTCACCCTTGATAGATGACATCAGCATGCATGAAGTAAACTTGGAAAGCAATTGGACAACACCAATAGTTTCCTATTTGAAAAACGGCACACTACCCGACAGTAAAGAGGCCGTGAGAAATCTGAAGGTCTAAGCAATACGATTCGTTATGATAAGGGATGTCTTGTACAAGAGAGGCTTCTCCTACCAGTACCTAAGGTGTTTAAGACCCGAGAAGCAGAATATGTCATCAGAGAAGTACATGAAGGGATCTGTGGCAACCACTCAAGGTTGCGGTCATTGGTACATAAACTAATTCGAGTTGGATATTACTAGCCTACTATGCAGAAGGACACCTAGACTTATGTCAAAGCCTGTGACAAATGTCAAAGGTTCAGCAACGTCATCAGATAGGTGACGGAAGAACTGACCTCGATGACAGCCCCGTGGCCATTCGCTCAATGGGAACTTGACATCGTGGGTCCATTCCTAATAGCAATACGATAGCTGAAGTTCCTTGTAGTCAACATAGATTATTTCACTAAATAGCTAGAAGCAAAAGTCTTGGCTACCATTATGGAGAAGAATGTTTGAAGCTTCGTTTGGAGAAACATCGTCTGCAGGTATGGAATCCCTAGAGTCTTGGTCTCAGATAACGAGAAATAATTCGACAACGACTCCTTCAGGGATTTCTCCTCACAGTTGGGAATCAAGAACCACTACTCCTTCCCCGCCCACCCACAACCCAATGGGCAAGTTAAGGTCATAAACCGATCCTTGCTTAAAATCATCAAGACTCTACTCGAAGGGGTAAAGGGAGTATGATCAGAAGAGCTACCAAGCGTACTATGGACGTATAAAACAACAGCCCAAACACCTACAGGAGAGACACCATTTCGATTAGCATATGGAAGCGAGGCAGTCATCCTAGCGGAGGTCGAACTCACGAGCTATAGGATGGGTAATCATGATGAAAGAAAGAATGACGAGGCTATGCATCTACAACTTGATCTACTAGACGAAGACAGGGTGATAGCTGAACAAAGACTCACACGATACCAGGACCTAATAGCCAAGCACTACAACTCCCGAGTCAAACATAGGGACTTCAAGGTAAAAGACCTCGTCTTACAGAAAGTAATGGGCGCCGCTAGAGACCCTACCCAAGGAAAGCTTGGTCCCAACTAGGAAGGACCCTACAGAATCACGTCATGGTAGAGGAAAGGCACCTATCACCTGGAGATGCTAAATGGATAGAAGTTGCACCACCCATGGAACGTAGAACGTCTCCGGAAGTACTACTAGTAGAAGATAGCATGAAGAGCAACACTCCTCATTTTCCAATTTATTTTAGTTGACTTTTGCTACAATACTTTTTAAGCCCGAAGGGCAGGTCTTTTTCTTTAAAGAACAATTTTTCTACATATGCATGCATTTATCATAATAAGAGGAGTCTATTCAGATATGATTGGTGTATTTATCTGTTTCTTCATGTTTATTCTACGTCTTTATTTATGATTAAGTTCTTAAATGGACGAGTTCATCCCAGAGGATGAGTTAATTAAGTGGACAGATTCATGATTAAGTCCATAAGTGGACGAGCTCGTTTCATGAGGATGAGTTAATATTTATTTAGTCCACAAGTGGACGGTTTCATGATTAAGTCCATAAGTGGACGAGTTCATCTCATGAGGATGAGTTAATATTTATTAAGTCCAAAAGTGGACAGATTCATGATTAAGTCCATAAGTGGACGAGCTCATCTCATGAGGATGAGTTAATATTATTAAGCCAACAAGTGGACGGATTCATGATTAGTCCCTAAGTGGACGAGTTCATCTCATGAGGATGAGTTGATATTTATTAAGTCCACAAGTGGACAGATTCATGATTAAGTCCATAAGTGAACGAGTTCATCTCATGAGGATAAATTAAAATTATTAAATCCACAAGTGGACGGATTCATGATTAGTCCATAAGTGGATGAGATCTTCTCATGAGGATGAGTTAATATTTATAAAGTCCACAAGTGGACGGATTCATGATTAAGTCCGTAAGTGGACGAGTTCAGGATACCTTAGGAGTTTGTTAAATTAAGCCTCCAAATGAACAGGTTTATTGCAAGAACCCACTAGTAGACGAGCTCACTAAGTTTGATGCCTCCATTTATTAAAGTAGACGAGTTTCTTAGTTTGTCCTTAAACAGGACAAGGCCTTTGTCATGGCTGATGAATTCATCCTAAGTCCCCTTACATACAGGCAAAAAGAATGAGCAAACACATCAATACATAAAGATCAACACAAGCCCTAAAAGCGACGGATGCAAAAAGTATACAATACATAAAATAAAGTCTTTACAAAAAAGGGCCTAAAAAACAAAGGGGCATTTAAACACTGTCTGAAAATTAGACTAAATATACAATAAAATTATTCAAAAAGTAAAAAGCTAAGTCACAGGGGTTGGGGCGTCCTAAGGGTTCTCGTCATTTTTGTCTTGAACGTCTTGAGTAGGAAGGTTCTCAACATTTACAAGCTCAGTGGACAAGATGAAAGGGGTGACAGGAGGGTCCACGGCAGGTTGAACAAGGACAATACTATCATCTTTCGGATCAGGCTCTAATTCTGTGGAGTCGTCGGTTTCATCAAAGATCTTGTTGTCGGCAGGTGTTGATGGCAAAGGATTGTCCATAGTGGACTTGGATAAATCCAAGTTAGGGTAGATGGACTTGACCCGTTCAAGGCAATCCTCGAACCCGTCACCATAATAGATAGCGTAGGAATCAATGAATGTTATGAAGCTTTGAATTCCTTCACAGCGTTAGCCCTGGCCGTCTCCACCTGCCCAAGAAAGGCCGTCAGCTCTTTCTCTACCGCCGCTTTAGCTTCTTGCTCCTTTTTCTTCTAATGACCCTCATCCTCCAGCTTTTCCCTTAACTCCATCAGCTCCTGATTGAGAGTACGAAAAGCACCCTTGTACTGCTCTTGCTCGTTGATTAAGTACTTAATGAGCTTGTGTAGATGAGTAATCACCCCCTCTTTGGTGACAACCCTATCCTGCATCGCCTTCATGTGGACCAACGCCTACAAACAGAACAACCGTCAGCTATTGAGCAATAAATAAATAAAAATGGAAGGAAAACGGAAGAGACTTACCCGAGCAAGGTCAAAAAGGCATGATGCCGCCAGCTCCTCCGTCGATTACTCAACGCAAGGGTCCATTTCTATATCCTTGATGATTGACACAATCACCTCGACGGCATGGTCTTTGTGAGTAAGCAAACGATGGAAGTTTGCCTCAATGACGGGACCTTTCCCCGTCATCAGCCCTTTACCCATTCCATGTTTGGTCTTAACAAGAGACAACTTCTTATGCTTGTCGCGTTCCTAGATGACCGGTCCTTTTTTAAGTGGACGGTCATCCTTCCCCTGACTTTTCCTCTTGGACGGCACCTTGGTGATGTCCTTGGGGGCTGACGAGAAGGCCCCTTCCTTCTTCTTCTTCTTACTGGCAGTAGCTACCCGCACCAAGGATCTTTGCCTGGCTGCCTCCATTTCTATAAAGGAAAAGTAACGAACTTAGATAAGCTGACATGAGAAAAGACAATAAAAAAGAGGCTAAGGTGTACGAACTTACGATGACAGGAATAAGCGTTAAGTCGACGAGCTGCTAGCGTTGGCTTAAGACCTCCACAATAAGCGTGCAAGGTGTTAAGGTTGATTAGATCCCTACATCTTCGCTCATCAAAAGGGATCTCTAGAACCCTACAGATGAAGGCTTCTTGCTCATCTGTTATGAATGGACGAATGCTAGCTGAAAAATGGGGAAAGCAGACAACATTAAACACTTGAAGGGAAATGAACAAAGGAAAAGGAAAACATGAAGACGGTACTAAACCTAAATCTTTGACGATGCCCCAAATATTATCAAAACCATGAGGCATCGTCGCCCACTCTTCTTGAAAGCACACCCTGTCCATCCCTTAAACAAAACAATATCTGCCTTTCCAATTCCTGTTGGAGTCAGACATGTCGGACACTAGCCTAAGTTCTTTCTTTCTAACCAAGAAATGATATATCCCGTGGGACGAGATAATGTGATAAGGCTTGTATCACCAGAAAAACTCGTCCAGCAAAAGCTGACGGTTCTCGTGTTGAGATGACCCCATAGGATCTTAGCTCCAATGAATATTCTCCATGTGTTAGGGGCTATTTGGCTATCGGATAGTCCTAAAAAGTTAGCCAATTGACGGTGTAGTAATGTCAGTGGCAACCTTAGCCCTGCCACGAACATGGTATCATATATGCCAACGTCCGCAGTCTTTCCCGAGTAGCATTTTTCATACCTCTCAGGTAGACGGATTGGGATATGATCAGGGATTTGGTAACGGTCCTGTAAATCCTTAAAAAATTTGGCCGTCATCGTTGGCATAAAGTCATTAACGGTCCATATTTTAGGAATAATAAATGGATAAGTGTGGCCATCCCCGTCACTTCCTAAACTCCCTTCTTTAAAGGCTACACCCCCATCCCCGTCATCCTCTACGTCGTCACCCTCAACCTCACCATCGTTTCCTTTTTCCTCCCTAACTTCCCTATCATGACTCTCTGCCTCGTCATTAAAAGAACGGGCGGATGTTTCCCTCTCTGATGACTAGGAAAAGCCCTCCTCAAGCTCATGTCTTGACTGAAAGAACTCGTTATAGCCCGCTTCCTCATGGACTGACGACTATTCACTCATCACTTCTCTAGACATTTTTCTACCTACAAGCAACGAAGGTATTCTAAGAACCTAAGTTTATGGCCTCACTAAAAAATTAATGACTAACTAGAAAAATGAAAAAAAAAAAAAAAAAAAAAAAAAAAAAAAAAAAAAAAAAGGGGGATAGAGTGAAAGAAAGGAACTTACGAAGTAAGCGGTTCCTTGAGAAACAACGGTTTCAGTGAGATGATGGTAGCAAAGTAGACAAGATCTGTAGGCTGACGGAAGCAAGGTGTTCACAAAGCAACGAGCTCTCTCTAAGATCAGCAAAGATGAAATTAGAAGAATAAGGGGAGGAGGTGAGGTATATATAAGATGAAAAGGGCACGAAAGACGAAGTGACACCCTCGTCCAGAAACAAAGCTAACTAGCTTAAGCCACGTGTTCTACATTTAATAATGGCTGCTCGAGGAATCAATCAATAAATGTCTCATTTCTCAAAAAATGTTTATATATAATAAAAGAGCTACAAATCAAACTCCACAACCCGTTAGCTACAGCTGACGGGGTTATGGAGTAGGGGGCAACTAATAAAGGTAATTCTTGAAGTGTAAATCAAAGGAGATGGACCTGTTGTGTCTGACGATTTTGCTAATGAACCCGTAAATGACTCCACAAAGCTAACGGTCCATCTCAAGGCTAATGAGTGCGCCTCAAGATCATCTATGCATGGACAAGATGACCAGAAGGCATAGATGGAATAAGAAGTTGACGGGATGAAGCTAATGGGGGTAAAAGGATTTCTTGACGGGTCCAACATGTCTTTTACTTGGGCTCCACATATAAGTATACCTTGCACCCCACGATAGACCGTAATCAAGAAGACTCCTACAAGGAAAGGATTCCATAATGTAAGGTTGAATTTATTCAACCATCTAATTGGCTTTATTCCGTGCCAAATTTGCTTGTAATTCAGCATTTAGTAACCCTGTATTTAGGTGGGATTGTTGTAAGGGTAGTGAGTGAGATAGTGTGAAGATTGCTCAAGAGTGTGCAAGAAAACAGAGTGTCACGGCTGGGACTCGCGGCTGGACTCGCGGCTTCAACCCGCCAGAAGATGCACACGTGCCAAGCATGCTGGAAGATGAACAGTCATGCTAGCTGGAGCACTACAGGACAAAACAGGACAACTGGCCATACGGTTAACTCGCGACTGGAACTCGCGACTTAGTCAAGCCGCGAGGTCAAGCCGCGAGCCACCCCTGTTTTGGAAAAACCTGACGTTTCGCATTCCACTCCACTTCAGTATAAATACCCTTTTTAACCCACGATTGAAAGAGAGCTTCCAGAGAGAATTTTGAGAGAGAAACCCTAAAGAAAAACCAGATTGTTTCACCCACAATCTATACCTTAGAGTCTCATCAAAATCCCTCACTCTCTTCCTCTCCATTGTCAAATCCTTGAGAGGCCATTATACCAAACCTGGTTCTCACCATTATCATCCCTGTGAGACAAACGTTTGGAGTTCTGGGAAGCAGTTAGGAAGGAGCCAATATTCATTGGTTGATGCTACGGTGTAGTAGCGGAATCCGGAAAGCTAGAAAAGAAAAAGGTTCGGCGCAACCTCGTTGGAGCAAGAAGCTTGGAGGGCTTAGGTGCATTGGGTAGATTAGGCTTGAAGGGTCTATTGCTGTCCTTGTATCCCAACTGTATTTTTTAGTGGATTGATTACCGCTTGGAGGGTGGCGGAGAGGTTTTTCGCCGAGGTCTTCGGTTTCCTCTTCGATAACATATCTGGTGTTATCGCTGTGTTTGCATCTTCCTTCCTCTCTATCTCTGCCTTTACATTATCTGCTGTGGTTTATTTTGTTGTGGCTTAGATAGTTGTTTAATCAATTCCATGTTATAGCATATGTTAAGTTTCCGCACACTAGTTGTTTAACATATTGCGTGTGTTGATTAAATTGGTTTTTGGGGGTCTAAACGTTCAAAAGTGTTTTTGTACACGTTTTTGAACTTTCATTTGGTATCAGAGCGGGTACACAGCTGTTTGGTTTCCTTACCATTTGTGTGATCCTAGACCCCTGAGTTGTGGTTGTTGTTTTGGTTTATACCATGCTGAATTGTAGCTCAAGTGTTTGTGAAAATGTCTCTATGCATATGACTGAAAGGTGTCTTACTGATGACCTTGTAGAGTTATTAAAAACTAAGAAACATGCTAGAGTTTTTGTTCACATGCTGAAATTTCTTGAGAATCAGAATCTTGTCTTACACAGTAGCATATCTGAATCAAAATCATTGATTAAGAAATATAAAAGAAAGAATAGAATGTTGTGTGAGATGATTGAGAATCTGAAAATGAAAAATCAATCTAAAAGTAGCATGAAACCTGATGATGAGTTTGTGTTTGAAGGTCAAGATTGTCTGTCACATGTGAACCTATTTGTGCATACCTCATTAAAGGTGTTTAATGCATATTTGTGGTATCTTGATAGTGGGTGTTCTCGCCATATGACAGGGGATAAGTCACTGTTTAAGTCACTCAAAGAAAAGGTGGGTGACTATGTGACCTTTGGGGATGGAAGCCATGCTCAAGTCCTAGGCAAAGGAACCATCGAGATACCCGGTTTGCCTCTGTTGAAAGATGTGCTGTTCATAAAAGGGCTGAAGGCGAATTTGCTGAGCATCACTCAAATTTGTGATGACGACTTCCTGGTACAATTCTCCAAGAAAGGATGTTTGATCATCAATAAAGAGGGGATTCAGGTTTTGGAAGGAAATCGGACTACGGATAACTGTTATGGAATAGTTCCCACGGCACCAATATCATGTAGAAGTGCTCGGGTGGATATGTTGGAGCTGTGGCATCACAGATTTGGGCATGCCAACTTCAAACAAGTAGCCAAAGTCTCCAAACTTGAAGCAGTCGAGGGACTTCCTAAGTTTGGAAAAGTAAAGAAGACCATTTGTGGTGCATGTCAAATGGGGAAGCAAACTAAGGCAAGTCATCACAAGGTAAATGTGATAGCCACCTCTCGTTGTTTGGAGTTACTTCATGTTGATCTGATGGGGCCCACCAGAACTGAAAGCCTAGGGGGAAAAAGATATATTATGGTCATTGTGGACGACTACTCAAGATACACTTGGGTTGAATTCCTTAGAGAAAAATCAGAAGCTTGTGAGAGGCTGGAGATTCTGTGCAAGAAATTACAAAATGAAAAGGGGATTCCAATAGCCAAAGTTAGAAGTGATCATGGGAGAGAATTTGAGAATGCAAGATTCGAGTCCTTCTGTGAGAAGAATGGTATTAAAAGAGAGTTTTCAGCTCCCAAAACTCCACAACAAAATGGAGTGGTAGAGAGAAAAAATCGTGTGATTCAGGAGATGGCAAGAGTCATGTTGCTTAATAAGCAAATACCTCAAAATTTTTGGGGAGAAGCTGTCAACACCTCGTGTCACATTGGCAATAGGATTTTCTTTCGAGCTGGTACAAAGAAGACTGCATATGAGATATGGAATGAGAAGAAGCCTAAAGTGAAATATTTCCGGGTATTTGGAAGTAAATGTTATATCTTAAATGATCGAGAGAATCTTGGGAAGTTTGATGCAAGAAGTGATGAGGGTATTTTTCTTGGCTACTCCACTACAAGTCGAGCATATAGAGTGTTCAACAAGAGAACAAAGACTGTGATGGAATCCATAAATGTCAAGATTGATGATGCCTTACCTAAGGTGGAAATGATTGATGATGTAGAAGGGCCGAGCACCGAAGAGCCTGATGTTGAGGTAGAAGCTTTGGATATAGAAGGTGAAGAACCTATACCAGAAGTAGAATCGACTCCCATCAACCCAAGAAGGGAAACGAGATCGATGTCTAGAACTTCAAGTCCTCTTACTCCACCAGAAGTTCATCCTCCTATCTCTCGTAGTGATGAAGTTTCCACTTCAAAAAGGCCTTCCTCAAGAATTCTCAAGAATCATCCGGAAAGTAATATCATAGGATCTCTTGATGACGGTCTTCGCCTCAGGAAAGGAAATATTCTGCTAGCCAATCATGTAACATATCACTGTTATCTTGCACAGTTTGAACCAAAGAGGGTTGAAGAGGCTCTTCTAGATGAGAATTGGGTTGAATCAATGCATGACGAGCTGAATCAGTTTGTGAGGAATGACGTGTGGGAACTTGCTCCACGGCCTGAGAACGTTCATGTTATAGGCATAAAGTGGATTTTTAAAAACAAAACTGATGAAGATGGAGAGATAATTCGAAACAAGTCTCGGTTGGTGGCTCAAGGCTACACACAAGTAGAAGGGGTGGATTTTGATGAATCATTTGCTCCGGTGGCAAGACTCGAATCCATTCGAATCCTCATGTCCATTGCGTGCACTTTGAAGTTCAAACTTTATCAAATGGATGTTAAGTGTGCTTTTCTGAATGGATATCTAAATGAAGAGGTTTTTGTTGAGCAACCAAAAGGATTTGAGGATCCTCATTTTCCAGATCATGTATTAAGATTGAAGAAAGCACTGTATGGTTTAAAACAAGCGCCTAGAGCCTGGTACGATCGTCTTACACATTATCTTCTAGATAGAGGTTTCAAGAGAGGGTATGCTGATCGAACTCTATTTGTCAAAAATGATGAAGATTATCTCCTTGTGGCACAAGTCTATGTTGATGACATAGTGTTTGGAGCAACTATCGAAGATCGTGCTACTGAATTTTCTGAGGAGATGAAGAAGGAGTTTGAGATGAGCATGGTGGGGGAGCTCACATTCTTTTTGGGTCTTCAAGTCAAACAACAGAAGGAGGGTATATTTGTATCTCAAGAGAAGTATGCCAGAAATATTGTCAAGAAGTTTGGCCTAGACTCCAAAAAACATGCCTCCACTCCCATGAGCTCTGCCACTAAACTGAATGTGGATTCATCAGGAGTTGAAGTAAGTCCCGCATTGTATAGGAGCATCATTGGAAGTTTGCTCTACCTTACAGCAAGTAGACCGGACATTGCTTTCAGTGTGGGCGTTTGTGCCAGGTACCAAGCTAATCCGAAGGAATCTCATCTGACTGCTGCTAAACGAATCATTCGATATGTGAATGGTACTGCAAACTATGGTCTGTGGTATTCAAAAGACTCAAATGCGTGTCTTGCTGGGTATTCGGATGCTGACTGGGCTGGCAGTGTAGACGATCGGAAAAGCACTTCAGGCGGCTGTTTTTATCTTGGTAACAATCTTGTTTCATGGATGAGCAAGAAGCAGAATTCAGTGTCTCTATCTACTGCAGAAGCAGAGTACATCGCTGCTGGAAGTTGCTGCACTCAGCTTCTTTGGATGAAGAAATTACTTCATGACTATGGAATTCCTCAAGAAACAATGTGTGTCTTCTGTGACAACACCAGTGCCATCAATCTTTCCAAAAATCCTGTTCAGCATTCAAAATCCAAACACATAGAGATACGTTACCATTTCATTCGGGATTTGGTAGAGGAAAGAGTTGTGTGTCTTGAGTTCATACACACTGACAATCAAAAGGCGGATATCTTCACCAAGCCTCTCGATGGTCCACGGTTTGAATCACTCCGTAAGACCATTGGTGTCGGTACAATTCCTTGACTCTCTTGTGTGTTGTGTGCTTCATTTTTTTCTGTCTGTGTTGGAGCACACATTTTTTTTTTTTTTTGCAACTTGTTTCTTGTTTGCTTGTTCTTTTGTGTTTACTGCTGGTTATGTTTGTATTTTATCAAATTTTTTGTTTTCTTGAGTCAAAAATCCGAAAATTACATAAAAATTTGAAAATCAAAAAGCTTGATTGACTTTGTTGAGTTTTTGTCTTAAAACTCTTTTTGCCTTGTACCTTTGTGCTAATGGCTTTGTGCATTTTCGAGCATGGCTTGTTTTCATGCACTCATTTCACTATGGGAAAAATCTGGAAATCTATGTGATTGTTGTAAATAGATCTTCAAGCTTGTCATGAATGATTGGTGAATGGTTATGTTGATCTTGAAACATGCATAGACTTGTGTCTATATCTCTTCCCACTTTTTATTTTTTTGCTAAAAAGAGCTCACCAAATGTAAATCTCCAAATGAAAAGAGATATTGAGCTGCAAAAGCCTGTCGCACATTCTAGTATTTGACAAGGAAAAAGGGTAAGCGACCTTATATTAAAAGTGAAATTTCTTTCAAAAAGGCCAAAGGCCTGTTCTTCAAAAGAGAAATGTTATATATCCCTCTCACAATGAGAGATGATTGCCTCAAAAGATCAAATGTTATGGCTGAAAGTGGAGTCAAATGAAAGGCTCCAAGTTATGTTATCAAGTTGTGTGGGAAGTCATATATTCATATTTCTATAATTGAGATTGGTCACATGATCTAGTGCTAATTGTGTATGCCTTGGTTGAATTGATCATTGAAGCTTCACATTAGACAAAGGACTATCTCATTGTTGACATCCACACACAACACACAAGTTTATGTTCAATAAATGCCATATTCATTTGTGTGATTGTACTTGATAAAATGTGTTTTCACATGCTCAATCTTTGTTAATTCAAGCACAAAAAGATTTTTGAGTGTTTTAGGTGTTTTTGGAAAGTATTTTGTTGAAAAATCTGAAAATTTCAAAAATCCAGTTTTTGCCCTGTTTTGGCGGCTCAGTCGCGGGTATGTCAAGTCGCGAGACTCAGTCGCATCTTCGCTGGTCAGTTTTGGCGACTTGTTCGCGAGTGGAAGGTCCAGTCGCGAGATTCACTCAGAGATTTTCGCGGCTCAGCTCGCGACTCTCTCGCGGGTAGACCTTCCAGTCGCGAAAAACACTTAGAAAAATTATTCAAAATTTTGTTCTTGAGTGTTTTGGCGGCTTGAGCTGGCGACTGTGTGGCGACTTGAACCAGTCGCGAAAATCGCGTGTTTTGCAGATACAGGGGCAGTTTTTAAAATTTTCTGTTTTCCCTCGATCTTTTTGTGACTGTTCATTGTCTTTTTCTTCTGCACTTTCCCTTTCTCACCGTGCCTCCATTGTCGATCTCCATTGTTTGCTTCTTCTCAGCTAAAAATCGTCGACTCACAGGTATGGTTCTTTGTCTTGCACTCTAATTTTCCTGTTGTCATGGTTTTCCCTCTGGATTATTCACTTTTGAGTGTGGGTTTTGTGATGGGTTTTGTGATGTCATCGTTAGCTTATGGTAACCTGTTCTTCTGGTTTTTGAGCTAATTTAGTTTGATTGGTTGTATTCTTCATCATGTGCTTAGCTAGGGTTAGCTATTTTTTGTCTGATCTAATGTTGCTATCATGTTTCACTTTGATCTTGTGTGGTATCTTGTTGATGTGGTGCTGATTTTGGTCCTTTTGCAGCTGATTATACGGTTATATTTGATCTCTCTACTGTGTAGTTCTAATTTGGGCCTTTGGTGTCCCTCATTGTTATTTTCTGATCATTCTCATCCAGCTGTTAGGGTTTCTTCATTGTTCCTACATTTTCACTAACCCACTGCTGATATAGTCTGTTGGATTGTGTTCTGTCATTTTCCTTGTTTATAATACAGACTAGTCATGTCTCCATTCAAAAAGGCTGCTGTGAAAGGAGGTTCTTCCAAAGGGAAGGAACCCGTAATTGATGTTGATGAAGACACACCTCTCCCGAAAGTGACTCGCTCTTCATCACAGCGATTCGATCCCAATAAGTTCAGATCATACTCAGCTTATCAGTCATATGAGAATTTCTTTCTTCATGCCACACCATTACTAGAGAGAGCTGTGGATCTGCCTTCACTTCACAACACTGACATTCCGATATGTTTTGCTCACAAGGATTGGAATTACCTTCTCTCTGATCCGGATATCGTGTATGAAGAGTTGGTTAAGGAATTTTATGCCAACGCACTTGTGGAAGGAGATGAACTTAAGTGCTGGGTTCGGCAAAAGAGCTTTTCTGTCTCTCCTACATACCTGGCAGAAATTCTTCACATCAACAGACCCATTTTTCGTCATTCACCGGTCTATGATGATCTATGTCCTGATGAGGAGCTTCTCAAACAAAGTCTTGGTCAAGACTTGGAATTCTCACCCAATGGAAAATCCATCAGTGTTTCCTCCCTTTCTCCGAAACTGCGAGTGCTTACAATTGTGATGTTTCACAATTTGTACCCTTTATCTAGTACTGGGTATATGAATCTCGGACGTGCTTTGCTTCTTCATGATCTGGTCTCTGATGAAGAAATTGACATTTGTGCTCACATCTTTCATGTTCTGCGCAAAACGGTTCTTCGCAGTGAGTCTCGGATATGCATTCCTTTCTGTAGTCTCATTTCACGGATCTTGAAGCTCAAGGGAATTTATCCAACGGCTGATGAGTCTCCTATCCCCAAACCAAGTCCGATCAACATGCGCACATACAATGCAAGTGTTGGACATAGTCGGAAGAGAGCCAAACCAGAAACTTCTGCACCTCACAGTGACTCTCAGTTCAGCAATCTCTCCCTCGATGAGAAACTTGATTGCATTGTCTCCTCTGTCCACGAGTTGAATACAAAGATGTCTGGACTCACTGCTTCTCTACACCATCAAAGCAACCGATGGGATATGAAGTTTACTTCTCTTCAGACTCAGTTGGATCAAATTCAGAGAAAACTAGAAGAAGATGACTAGCCTATTCCATGACAAAAAGGGGGAGTGATAGGCATAATCAGAGGGGGAGGATATTACCCTAAGGGGGAGTGTCACTATCTAAGGGGGAGTGTCTTTATTTTTTTTGTTTCCTTCTTCTCTTTAAGTTGATATATTATGTTTTGTAAAACTGTTATTCAGGTATTTGTTGGTTTGTACCCATATGCTTATGTAAGCTTTTAGGGTTATTGTTTTATGCATAGTTTGTAGGCCTTGTGGTATGTACCATGCTTAAGTACAGCCTTTATGCTATGTTGAAATCAGTACTTTAATCTAAATGTTCTGCATTTTGGTTTCTGTACTGTCACTCTTGTGCCCTTGTAGGATTGTTCCTAGATGCATATGCCTTGTGTGCTATGCATTGGTTGAGTGTTGAACATACAAGTGTCTTGACTTGTGCTTGTTAACTTGTATGTCCTTGTGTTCATTCCAAGTGTGAATGAGCACTGTGATCACTACTTTGTTGTGTTCACTTGGTTGATCAAGCCATGGTTTGTTCATTAACTCCATCTTATGCTTGATCTCATATTGCCTGTTTCATATGCATTAATAATTTTCTGCTTACAATGATCATGGTGTATTGTTGTGTTTCAGGAGTTTATGTTCATATGATTCAAGTGCTTCACAGCTTCTAGAGTTAGGTGTGAGTGAGTTTTGTTCAACTGTTCCCAACTCACATGTTAAGTCTAGAGTCTGTTTTAGGGTTTTGTCACGGAATAGCCAAAGGGGGAGATTGTAAGGTTGAATTTATTCAACCATCTAATTGGCTTTATTCCGTGCCAAATTTGCTTGTAATTCAGCATTTAGTAACCCTGTATTTAGGTGGGATTGTTGTAAGGGTAGTGAGTGAGATAGTGTGAAGATTGCTCAAGAGTGTGCAAGAAAACAGAGTGTCGCGGCTGGGACTCGCGGCTGGACTCGCGGCTTCAACCCGCCAGAAGATGCACACGTGCCAAGCATGCTGGAAGATGAACAGTCATGCTAGCTGGAGCACTACAGGACAAAACAGGACAACTGGCCATACGGTTAACTCGCGACTGGAACTCGCGACTTAGTCAAGCCGCGAGCCACCCCTGTTTTGGAAAAACCTGACGTTTCGCATTCCACTCCACTTCAGTATAAATACCCTTTTTAACCCACGATTGAAAGAGAGCTTCCAGAGAGAATTTTGAGAGAGAAACCCTAAAGAAAAACCAGATTGTTTCACCCACAATCTATACCTTAGAGTCTCATCAAAATCCCTCACTCTCTTCCTCTCCATTGTCAAATCCTTGAGAGGCCATTATACCAAACCTGGTTCTCACCATTATCATCCCTGTGAGACAGACGTTTGGAGTTCTGGGAAGCAGTTAGGAAGGAGCCAATATTCATTGGTTGATGCTACGGTGTAGTAGCGGAATCCGGAAAGCTAGAAAAGAAAAAGGTTCGGCGCAACCTCGTTGGAGCAAGAAGCTTGGAGGGCTTAGGTGCATTGGGTAGATTAGGCTTGGAGGGTCTATTGCTGTCCTTGTATCCCAACTGTATTTTCTAGTGGATTGATTACCGCTTGGAGGGCGGCGGAGAGGTTTTTCGTCGAGGTCTTCGGTTTCCTCTTCGATAACATATCTGGTGTTATCGCTGTGTTTGCATCTTCCTTCCTCTCTATCTCTGCCTTTACATTATCTGCTGTGGTTTATTTTGTTGTGGCTTAGATAGTTGTTTAATCAATTCCATGTTATAGCATATGTTAAGTTTCCGCACACTAGTTGTTTAACATATTGCGTGTGTTGATTAAATTGGTTTTTGGGGGTCTAAACGTTCAAAAGTGTTTTTGTACACGTTTTTGAACTTTCACATAAGATATGCAAGTTAAAGAAGATCTCACCCACAAGGAAAGATCTTCTAGGCCAAGGAACGGATGTCAACCGTACGCTACTATAAAAATCCCAAAACCCTCAGAAACCAAGGTATACATAATTCCCCCAGCTTTGGCACTCTAGAGTTGTGAAAATTTCTCTAACTTAACCTTCGGAGGGTCTTTGACCAGTACCACACTAGTACTCTCCTAGGGTTTTCTTTGTTTTTGTTTCACAGGTGTCGTCTTGAACACGTGAGGACAGTGTGACTTACTGACGATTTTCGGCATCATCAATAATAATAATAATAATAAATATAAAAATAGTGATGTTAATATAAATTAGACGCTAGTTTTGTCTAGAATAATGGGGGTTGATGTGGGTGCTTCACTACTTGGAGGAGGATCAGAGCTGAGAACAGGTTGGGTGACATTTGGTGTTGTAGAAGTAGTAGCAGTTCTTGGGTTGTCTTCATCGAGCACCACAACATGGGAATCAATATGTTTGGACAACTCCCTCGTCTCAGGGCTCTCTGTTCCCTCATCCTATTCACTATTATCTTTATCTTGCTCTAGAGCCTGAACCTTAGCTTCGGGGTCCTCGAGTAGCAGGACTTGGTCTACACTCCTGAATGGGGAATTTCTGGGGAGACCGATGGCATCCACCTCAGCCATCCAACCCTCCATAAACCCGAACTTTTGAGCTTGAAAAATAACTGGTCTGACAAAGTTTTCAGCATCCCTAAAATTTTTATTATAATAGGCCTGCTTCCAAGCCTTTGGTATGCTCTTCAGGTCGGTGAGCTCCTTGCCCCAAGCAGAAAGAAGGCTAGCTATCTCTACAAGCATGAGTTTGGTCTTGTCAATCTTTCCTTGGAGGTCCCTGACTCTCTACTCGGCCAACTCTAGTGCCTTCTTGGCAGTGGTTGCTTGTCGCTCCATCACATTCAACCGCACGTCTTCTCCTGCAGGCTTGCCTAAGCTACCAGCTTAAAGGCCTTCTCTTTGTCAACCTCCTCTATCGCACCCTTTAACCGACCCTCCACCATATGGGTCAATTAAGCGGTCTAAGACAAAGACAGAGCAAGATAGGATTAGTTTAGCCCGATTGCTAACACTTATAAACAAAGAAACACACAAGGATAATAAAATGAACCGAACTGAACCGAACCAACAAAACAGTAAGGGTTCAAACAAATAAAAGCTTACTGCTATATTATGCAACTTCAGTTTAAGTATGAGATCATCATCCTTGCAACCAAAGTAGTGCTCTAGGTTGGTAGGCAGTAGTAAACCTTCCCAAGGCTGTTAGACACCTACCCCCCTAGGCCGCTCCTCCATGTCCCAATATATGAATCTGATGGCAAAACTTGTTCCCCAGGTGAACCGGAAAAACAACCTAAGGAGGCAATGGCCACTTGAGAACCAATTATGACCAGTTGGCTCATGGACCGTGTCTCTTGGGGGTCCTACCGATCAGTTGAGTGGTTGCCTGACCACAGGCTGGGGTAGGGAGCTGGGTAGCAAGAGGGAGTGATGCTCCCAGTTGCACCACTTCCTTCACTATTAAGAAGCAAGAGGTGTAGTTTGTTGGGAAGTAGGCCGAGTGGTAGCTTGGCCTCCTACAAGCTGTGTAGCCAGAAACCAACGATCCAAAGCCATGAAGCATTTTTGGAACATCTTTGCTGTCAGGTTAGGTAGAACAGGCTCTTCAGGAATAGGCTCCTCAGTAGCAAGGTCCTCAGCGACAAGGCCTTCCTCTATAGGGTCTCCTAAAATGAGAGCTTCCACTGGAATGTGTACCACCCGACCTTGAAAAATGGTATCTCCCAATCCTTCTTGTATGGGTTCAAGGGAATCATATTTGACCAATCGAGGACCCAAGTGTCTCGCTTCCCCGGAAGTAAGTCCTTGCAGTAGAAATCCGAGCAGCCGAATGTCGAGGTATGACAAAAGTGGGCTACTGACTATCAAAGCACTCAATGATTCCTGGTAGTTTATGTAGGAAGGTTGGCAGCCCAGGATTAGGTGGGAAGCTCTTAATTTCTCGTCATAGTGTACAAATATTTCCGAGTAGGGAACAAAATTAAGCTCCTAAACTCGTACTACGTTTATATCTGGTTTAAATTTCTTAGAAACTGCAATCGGGTATGAGGTGCAAATTAATGAGATATTCAAAAACAAAAAACAAATAGATAAAGAATAAATAATAAATAATAATAATAATAATAATAATAAAGAATATGTATGAAATAATATTGCAATGAAAAAAGAGAGGGGAAAAAAGCACAATTTGGGTATGTCAAGGAGTTGGGAAAAAGAAGATACCGACCTATCAGGCGAGGAGAGGTCGGTCAAGTCAGCTCGCCATTAAGCCGAATCCCGCTCACTCTCACATATTCCCCAACCGAGTTCCTATTGGAGTTGGGGAGGCAAGATATGAACCTAACTATTGTATTTCAAGTCTGAAGGTAATACCCATGCTTCAAACTCCCCCAAATGGCATATAGGAAATTAATGTCATGGTGGGTAAGGTTGAGGCTGTATAATTGGTTAAGATGCCCCACACAGTTGACTACCCTATAAAAATTAGGCAAACACTGGTCGAGGCTAAGTTCGTAAAAACTAAGGGTCCTAAGCAACAAGGGGTCTATTGGGAACCTAACCCCACCCTCAAATATTGACATTAAAGGGAAAAAACTCAATGGGGAAGCCTCTGGTCTTCTATATCTCCCACATGACAGTACGATATGTCAATGTTATGAGGGATGTTGAACCTCACTTTGAAGGACTCTACGTCTGCTCTAGTTTTCAAAAGGTAAGAAAGACCCATTCCTTTGAGCCTAACAAAGTTATGAGGAGAGAGATAGAGGGAAGAAGACTTACTAAGTGGTATCTTGGAGATAAGGATGGTTTTGGAGGGAGATTAAGGGCTCGGGAGCAAGAGAAAGACTAGATTTTGAACTTAGAAAAGACTAAAGAAAATTAAAACATAAACTGTGTTGGTATTTATAAGGGTGAGAGTCATTAATTGTAACTGCCAGAAACTAATTAATGTGTATCATCATGTCTCTTCACGCGTGCCTCAGTTAAAGCGTCAGACCATCTAGACCGTCTGATACCATAGATACTGCCATGTACACAAAAGGAGCAAGCTGGCATATTTGCCACATTAATTGGTCGACTATTGGTCTTACTGAGGCATGACCATCGTTTTTGAAGGAAAAGGGAAAATCTCCAATCATCGGATAGAAGAACCCCAATCCCATCTTCACCTTACGAAAATGGGATCGTGGGGGGGCTATTGTGGGGGCTAGAGCTCTTGGGCCCAAGAGACCCAAAATGGCCCATATGACCGAGGCCCATCGTCATTGGGCCAGGACCAATCCACTGGTAGATGCACCTAGGCTAAGCTATAACGTTCAAGAAATCATGTTGTGTTTAAGATCATGCTAGGCCTGATGCAAGTGGGTAACCAAAGGGATCCAACAACAAGATAGGGCAAATATAGGTTGAAAGCTAGCCACAGTTAATGCCTTTGGGGAATCTACTGTCAAGCACTATTTGGCGTCTGGAACAAGTTTCGAGATAATTTTCAAAAGACATGATTTTTTTGGGGATTAGAAGTAAAAGTGGGATTGCATGGAAACTAGTGAAAGGCAATGATTTGAGTCCCACTAATTGGAGGCTATATAGAGGGGGGAAGGGCACACAAAAGGGGAGGGTTGGTGCATTTTGGGGAGAAAAATTAGAGAGAGAGAGAGAGAGAGAGAGAGAGAGAATACAAACTTGGAGCAAAGGAGTGAACAAAGGCGGAAGAGGTGACTAGGTATGTGGCCCATGGGAAGAGGGTGTTGGGTCAAAATCTTAAGGGACGCTTGATCATTGGGTTGTAAGGGCTATGTTTGAGGCTCAACCTGTAGGATAGTAAGGAAACCCACCAACAAATAATTTGGGAGCCCAAGGCCAACGTTTCTATTAGTAACGTTTCTAGTTTCGGGTCACCACAAATATTATGTTACAAGGTTGTCTATTTTTAAAAAATATATTTTTTTATAAGTATTTTTTTTATCTTTTTATCTCTACAAATATATCATTTTATTATTTTATGTGTGTTTGATTAATATTTTTTAAAGGTGAACCATATTCTTCAACATCTATTCTAGTGTATTACATTTACCTAATATACAACTAAACTTTATAATTTTCAAATTTATTATTCAAATTTCTCATCTTAAGAAATAAGGAAATTATCACAATAATCAAAACTCATCACAAAATTATAATGTTATCTTAGCCAAAATTAAAATGAAATTAAAGGAATAAAAAATAGACTTTATAATAATTTATTCCGAAAAAAATTGGTAGGCATATTCAAATTCTTATTTCCAAAAGAAACTAAGTATTATCCCAAACCAAAATTCAACCAAAACTATAAAAGGGAAAGAGAAGACCTACTAATGGGAAATTAGGAAAAAAAAAAAACACATACACACACACACAATACCAAAACACATATTAAAAAGGAGCATTAACCTTAGTTAGAGGTATAAGCAAGAACCAATATCCACAGAGAGAGAGAGAGAGAGAGAGAGAGAGAGTTCACAATTTTGTGGGGGAAAAAAATATGAACTGCGTGAGGAAAATGATATCAAATTTATACCAAAAGAAATGGGGAGAAGAAGAATCAAAATATAAGAAAGTGGAGTAAAGTGTAACGGTAAAGTTGAGAGTAGTGAGGAGATAAAGAGACAAAAAGGAAGGGAAAATGTTAGAAAAAAATGTAATAGTAGGTGTAAATTAATAGGGAGAAGAAGAATTTTTTTTTTTTTTTTTTTTTTGGAATAGGGGGAAGAAAATTTTAAATAGAGAAAAGAAAATATAGAAAATAAGTGAATGATGTAACTGCTCATGTGGCTCAACAGGAGCGTAGCAAAAATAAATGTTACCCTTCAGATTTTAGATATATATATATATATATATATTATTAGAGTATTAAAAAAAACAATTAAATATCATTAATATTGGAAAAATATGAAGAAAAAGATATCTCGTTGTCATTATTAATTTTTTTTCGAGAAGATAATGTGTGAGATTTTGAACAAAAAATTTTGTGTGATGATTGTTATTTAATCATTTAATTACTCCATTATATATATATATATATATATATATATATATATGTGTGTATTTTTTTTCCCTTTTATCGATCAGAAAATCTAAGATACTTTTAAGATTTATTTTTTCTAATTTTAAGTTTTTAAGGGGTTGTATCTTGCTGATAAATACATTATATCGAACTATATATTCTTTGTCTACTAATTTGATCGTGAAATATCATGAAATATTGACAATATCTTAACTATAATTATTAATTATTGCATATATTGATATTTTGGGAGTAACTCTCTAATCTCTATAATCTATCTCGATGTCTGACGCATTGGGAGTGGTTTTGTTTTTTGGGAATAGAGATTGAAAGCTCAAATAATGTAAAACATTACTTGTTGAGACCCCCAATTCTAACCAAATGGCTAGATTGCTTGAACGTACTTAACTAAGTATAGAATAAAAGTAAGTATAATGCAATACGGCCAAAACTACTCTATAGAATATGCAAATATAATAAACAATAAATATAAAGTATAAAGAGTAAGGAAAGAGAGATACAAATACAAGATAATACTGAGATGTGTCATCAAAGAGGAAACTAAAGTACTCGGCGAAAAATTTCTTTGCGGCCCTCCAAGTTGAATCAATCCACTAGTGAATAAAGTTGGAGTATAAGAATATCAAAAAGATCCTCCAAGCCTAATCTACCCACTATACTTGAACCCTCTGAATTCCAGCTACCAACATTCTTCACTGAGCCATGTCTTCACTAGTTATCTGGATCCCACAAATAACTCCAAATTACATCCGCCAATCAATGGCTTCTTCCAATACTTCCCACACGCTCCAAAAATATTCTGAATGGATGTGAGTTGTATTTGGGCACAAATTTCTTCTCAAGATATAACAACGGGAGAGGGGAGAAGAAGATACTATAAGGATTTCTCTCTTAAGGATGAGTAGCTCTCAATAACAAGGTGGTGTTGTAGAAACCTTTCTAAGTTTTTCTTCTTAAAAGATTCTTTACAATTTTGTGGGTAATGATAGTATATATAGTGTGGGTAAAGAAAAGGAAATGTCAAACTTAAAATCCAGCTAGTCGATGCATCTTGCGAGTCACTCACAGGTTAGCCATGTCATGAGTTACTCGTGAGATACGTTGACTCTTGAACTTCCACATGTGCTCCTCACATGGCCTTTCACGGGTGCTAAGTCCCGAGCTAGTCGTGAGATCAACTATTTTGAGCAATTTCCCCAACTTAGTACTAAACCCATTACAATTAAATCCTACAAATACAAGAAAGTAAATCAATGCAATTACAACACTTTTTATCATAGAATAAAAACAACATAAATGTTATACAAAAAACCATAACTTAAGAGATTTTTTACATTAAAAAAAAAATTTAAATAATGATTTTTGCCCTCTCATGAGTGTACTTTTTTTCTTTTCTTTTCTTAATTGCATTTTCGTACAGGTAATCAGTTTGAGTATTCCTATGTCATTTGAATATATTGCTACTAGGCTACTAGCAAATTAATCTTTTTGAAATATTGCTAATTTAGTATATTTGAAATAATAGTAGGATAATATTTATATAACTTTCGTAATACATTATGAAAAATATCTTTTTATCTTTAATCCATAAGAGAAAAAAAATTGACCTGATTTAAATACTATTTTGAGTCTATACTATTAATTTTTCGTATTTATTTATTATATTATTTAATTATTTAAATAATATAAAACCACTATTATTTAATTTTTTTTCTATATTCCAAATTAGTAGGATATTTATGTTACCTCATATAATTTAAAAAGATATTGTTAAAAAAAAAATAATAATTGAGCACTTAGTATATTTAATACATTTTTTAAATTTTTTGACTCCATCGAAAACAAAAGAAAAAGAAACTCTAATTTTACTATAATTTTAAATAATTTTCTATATACACACATATATATATATATATATATATGGCAGTAATATGAATAATATATAAAAATTCAAATTACAAAAACATTTTAATAGATAAAAAGTTCAAGATTAAAAATTAAAATATGAAAACATTGATGTTTAAAATTAATTACAATACATTAATGTAAAAAGTATTAATTTTGATAATTCTGAGCTTACTAAAAATTAGATATGTATTATTAGCGTATTTAATGCTTTTTGTTAGGACATATGTGGAACTTGTTAGAATATTTGTTATTGTATATTAGCTAATCCTTTGACAAAATGCATTTTACTTGTAATTAGGTAGATCTAGAATGTGTTTAATACTTCAAGGAACAAGAGCTCAAGTCTAGTATTGAAGTCATGCAAATCTATCCAAGAAACAAGTGAAGAAGTGATATTCATTAAAGATCGACAGATAGCTCGATAGATAATATTTATCGAGGTTTAATGCCTGAGTCTTGACAGCTCTCGACAGAAGCTGTATCCATCAAGAATTACGAAATTCAGATTTCTAGATCTGTTTTTCACACATATCCAAGTTATTTATGTAGAGTTTCTTTTCTTACAACCTTACACATATATAAGGATTATTTTAAAGGCTGTCACACTTTATGCACCTTAATGCAAAGTGATTATTCATGCATATTGTGACAGGAGACAATTTGCCTTAGTTCATTGTAAAGTTGTGATTTACAACTATATTTTATGTTGGTTTTATTCCATGATAAAAAGTGGTGTAATTGCTTTAATTTTATTCCTTGTATTTTATGGGATTTTATTGTATTGGGTTTAGTATCAAGTTAGTGAAGAATCAGTGGATTTCGCGAGAAGCTCGCAAGAAGTTAACCCGCAAAAGAGCCACATGAGAAGCACATGTCTGGAAGCTGAAAAGTCGTCCCAGACTGTCATTTTTGCGAGTGTCTTGCGGGTAAGGCCTTACCGCGAGATAGTTGTGAAACTTTCTACCTGGAGGTTTTTTAAGTGTGACTTGCTTACCCTTCACTCATGCTATATATACCCTCATTACCCACAAATGTAAAGGAGGTCATTTAGAAAGAAAAACCCTAGATAGGTTTTCTACAACACACACCCATCTTTTTGAGAAAGAGCTACTCATCCTTAGTGAGAAATCATTGTAGCCTCCTCTCCTCCCCCTCTCCCATTATCATACCTTGAGAGGAGATTTGTACCTAAACACAATTCACACATTTTCAATGTAGTGAGTGTTTTTGGTGTTGCTGGGAAGCATTGGAAGATGCCAAGGATGGCGGATGCAACATGGAGCTTGTTGCGGAATCCGAAGAGCTAGACAAGACACGGTTCCGAGAAGCCTTGTTGGAGTAGGAGCTTGGAGGGTTTAGGTACAGTGGGTAGATTAGGCTTAAAGGGTCTATTGCTAACCCATCTATCCCAACTAATTGTCTAGTGGATCGATTACCGCTTGGAGGATAGCGGAGAGGTTTTTCGCCGAGTTCTTCGGTTTCCTCTTCGATAACACATCGGCGTGTTATTTGTGTTTGCATTCTTCTTCCCTACTCTTTTACATTTCATTTTACTGCTGTGATTATATGATTATGTGTTAGAGTAGCTTGTTTGTTTATCCGCTCGCATTTACACTATTCCGCACTTAGAATTAAGTTAGTGTAAAATCTATCGAGCCGTAACTTTTATTTGGGGGTCTAAACAGTTCTTGTGTTTTTAACACATTTTCGAACTTTCAATTGGTATCAGAGCGGATACACTTGTTGTGGTTGAAATACCTAAGTGTGATCCTTGACCCCTTGTGTTTATTTGCCATGGATTGTGCTTTGTATGCCTCTATGCATGTTTTAGATGTTGATGAATGTAATATGCCACGTGTTTGTGAAAATGCCTCTATGAGTGATAATCCTCATGATTGTGATGCTATGTTACATGAATCCTTGGGTGTTATTGATATTCCTAACATCAAACTCTTGAAGAAAAAGGATAAGAAGTTTAATAAGGATTTGAGCAAGTTATTTTGTGAAAATGATGAATTAATTGCTAAGTTCAATGAATCCAACAAATTGGTTGAAAAATATAAGAAACTTGCTGAAAATTCTCTTGAAAAACTGAAAGAGTTTGAATGTTTGAATATGAACTTGGATGCTAAACTTGTTTTGTCTAAGAAACTTGTTGATAGGCTAAAATATGAAAATGAATCTCTTAAGATACATGCCAAATGTTTGATTGCTGAACCTATTTTTGAAAATGATGAAAATATTTGCTGCAATCATGTTATAGTACTTGATTTCATGCCTATTGTGTGTTCTACCTCAAAGGACAAATCGGTGTACATTCCTCCACATAAAAGAAATCAAAAGATGGAGAGAAAGACTGTTAAGTCAAAGCCTTCGTTTAGATCTCAACCTAAGGATTTAGATGGATCTAATTTTGTTCCAACTTGCCAACATTGTGGTGTGATTGGTCATATAAAACCTTAATGTCATAATTTGAAGAGGGACCAAAACCATGTTGCTAGATCCCTTCCCAAAAAGCCTAGTGGACCTAAACACATTGTTTGTCACCATTGTGGTGTCTTCGGTCATCTAAGACCTCAATGTTCTAAGTTTCATGCTTTTAAAAGAATCAAAAGAAATGAAAAACTTGAGCTTTTTGGAAGTTGTGCTTTTGAGTGAAAATAGCATGTTGTTAAAGAAAATATTTAATGCTCTTAACTCCTTGACTATGTGCATCTCTGGTTCTCATTCTTCCAATCCTTGCCTCACTTCTCTTGAGACACTCATTCCAAACAATCGTTCCGTTTGGATGAGGAAGGGTTCCTATGGTTGAGCATCCTTGATCTAATTCTTTCAATCTTTGTAGGACCCTTCATGCATTAGATGTTTCATTATTATGCATTTATGCATCATGCATCTCTTTATATGCATTGTTTTGTTTTTTTTTGTTTTTGATCTTACTTTTATGTCTTTGTTTTGTGTGTTTAAAAATTCAAAATCACATAAAAAGTGAAAAATTCAAAAAGTTTGATCATATATGTTTGAGCGCATTTCACATGTGAGTTTAGCCTAGTAGCTTCGTACTAATGGCGTAGTGTATTTACGAGCTTAGCTTGTTATGTATGCACATATATCTTTGTGGGAGAAATCTTGAAAACTATGTGTGATTGTTGTAAATAGATCTTCAAGCTTGTCGTGAATGATTGGTCAATAGTCTTGATGGTCTTGATACTTGCATAGACTTGTGCCTATATCTTTTCCCACTTTATTTTTATGTTTTTGCTATAGAGCTCAACAAATGTAAATCTCGAAATAAAAAGAGATAACGAGCTACAAAAGCGATAACGAGCTACAAAAGCCACCGCACATACTAGTATTTGACTAGGAAAAAGGGAAAGTGACTTGTATTGAAAATGTATGATGCCCAAAAAGCCAAAGGCTTGTTCATCAAATTGAAATATCAAAAATTTCAAGCGTCGATCTCAAAATGAGATGTATTGATTCAAAATGATAAAATGTTATGAATTGTAAAGAAGCCAAATGAAAAGCTTCAAAGGTATGTAATCATTTTCTTGTGAGAGGTCATATATGCTTATTTCTATAATTGAGATAGACCACTTGACTTAGTACTAGTTGTGTATGACTTAATTAAATTGATCATTGAAGCTTCACTCTAGACTAAGGATTATTCCACACTTGATCCACACACACAACACACAAGTTTAATGTTCAATGAATGCCTATTTCATTTGTGTGTTTGTATATATTCAAATGTGATGTGTGTGTGCTTAACCATATGTGGGTCAAACCAAAAATATTTTGTTCTTTTTGTTTGCTTTTGGATGTGATTTGTATCACCCATGTTTTTCAAAGTTTTTTGTGTGAAAAACATGTTTTCTAGGCATTTTCGTGACTTATTTCATGTGTAAGTTCAGTCACGAGTTACAAGGTCCAATTCTCAAGTTTTTTAGTTTTGGACAAAAAGTTTTGTGTCTGTTTCGTGATTATTTCATGAGTAAATCTTACCAACGAGATACCAGTGAAATTTCACGGGTATGTAACTAGCAAAACTTCCCACGAAAATTTCCAGATTAGCTTTTAAAAGGCATTTCGTGGGACATTTGTTCTAAATGTCTCCCATC
Organism: Quercus robur; assembly: GCF_932294415.1. Taxonomy (NCBI): domain Eukaryota; kingdom Viridiplantae; phylum Streptophyta; class Magnoliopsida; order Fagales; family Fagaceae; genus Quercus; species Quercus robur. The sequence goes on from NC_065541.1 coordinate 10,048,341, forward strand.
TTCTCCTGAACCTCTGTTTTCATGTTTCTACATCAAAACCCAACTAAATTCAAGTGTTTTACATTCCATAAACATCTCTAAGGTAATCTTTAACTCTTTTCATGAATTTGGATCCTTAGATTATGTTTTTGGGGGGTTTTATGTTCATAATTGGGATTTTTTTTATTTAAAATGGGAGTTGGAAAACTTATTTTTTGTCAATCTTTTTTATTGGCCTCTGTTTTAAATGATGACTTGCTTTGGATATTGGCCCCTTGTGGCAAAAATAACATGTATTTAGGCAAGTTTGTCATATGTTCTTGCATTATTTAATATACATGTGTAGTGTGTGCACTCTAAGTGTTTGATAAAATGCCCAAATGGCATTTTCTCGCCGTTTTGGACTCCGATGAGTACCAAATTTTGGGAATCACCATAATTATTCATGTTTATCATGTTTTGATCATTGGCGGGGTGTTTTATACACTTTGCCCTATGAGTGCTTATTCATGCATTAGTCACGCATCTCTCATGCACACTAGATGCACCTTATTGCACACACTCTAACACTTGATATGTTTTGCATTCACTCATGCTAGTTAAGTATTTTTAGACCTTTTAGCACATATAACTTGTTCTTGTGTTCTTGTCGTGCCTAGGTTTATATCATGTTCCATCATCCTTAACATGTCATGTTTACTTTATGCTTTGTAGCATTTTTTTTTTTTTTTGATGTTTTTGTCTTATGTTTGAGCTTCATTTTCTCATTCATTTTTGCACCCATCATGCATCATACCCTTGCTCATATCTTCTTTTCTTTCCCTCCTTCCTTTTGATTGTTTTGTCAATTCGTGACAAAAAGGGGGAGAGTATACCGAAGAGTATATAGGTTTGTATCACCATTTCTATATGACTCATATACACACTTTTAGGGGGAGTAATTCTACCTCGTGCACATTCGTAGAGGGAGAAAGTCATAGGGGAGATGCATATACAAAGGGGGAGAAGACATTCTTTTATGAGAAAACCTTGTTTTACTTTATGCTTGTTTTTTCGTTGCTTTATGGTGCTTTGAGTTATGTTTAGTATCATCTATGCTTTGCTACTCTCATCACATCATGCTCTTGTACCCTAGTAGGATCTTGTTCCTAGATGCATATACTTCATGTATTTTGCATTGGTCGTGTGTGGGACATGCTTTTATCCTTATGCTATTGTGCTTTATTGGTTGCATGTTCGGATGATCATTTGCTTTGCTATATGATCATTGTAGTTATTTCTATATGACTGTTTTGGTGTATTGTCAAGATGCTCACATGTTTCACATGTTGTTTACTTGATCGCTATTTACTTGTTACATTATACCTGTCCTTTTATCACTTGATTTACCTTTAGAGTTTAATGTGTTTTGTACAAGTGTTTCAGGTTACAGGTACATATGTTCCAAGTTTCATCACAGCTTCTAGATTTAGGTGTGAGTGAGTTTTGTCATTGTTCCCAAACTCATGTTTAAGTCTAGAGTCTGTTATAGGGTGTTTTGTCACAGAATAGCCAAAGGGGGATATTGTAAAGTTGTGATTTACAACTATGTTTTATGTTGGCTTTATTCCATGACAAAAAGTGATGTAATTGTTTTAATTTTATTCCTTATATTTTATGGGATTTTATTGTATTGGCTTTAGTATCAAGTTAGTGAAGAATCAATGGATTTCATGAAAAGCTCGCGAGAAGCTAACCCGCCAAAGAGCCACATGAGGAGCACATGTCTGGAAGCTGAAGAGTCATGCCAAGCTGTCATTTTCGTGAGTGTCTCACGGGTAAGGCCTTCCCGCGAGATAGTCGTGAAACTTTCTGCCTTGAGGGTTTTTAAGTATGACTTGCTTACCCTTCACTCATGCTATATATACCCTCATTACCCACAAATGTAAAAGAGGTCATTCATAGAGAAAAACCCTAGATAGGTTTTCTACAACACACCTATCTTTTTGAGAGAGAGCTACTCATCCTTAGTGAGAAATCATTGTAGTCTCTTCTCCTCCCCTCTCCCATTATCATACCTTGAGAGGAGATTTGTACCAAACACAATCCACACATTTTCAGTGTAGTGAGTGTTTTTGGTGTTGCTGGGAAGCATTGGAAGATGCCAAGGATGGTGGATGTAGCATGGAGCTTGTCATGGGATCTAGAGAACTAGACAAGACATGGTTCCGAGAAGCCTTGTTGGAGTGGGAGCTTGGAGGGCTTAGGTACAGTGGGTAGATTAGGCTTGGAGGGTCTCTTGCTAACTCATGTATCCCAATTGATTGTCTAATAAATCGATTATCGATTGGAGGGCGGCGAAGAGGTTTTTAACCAAGTTCTTCGGTTTCCTCTTCGATAACACATCGGTGTGTTATCTATGTTTGCATTCTTCTTCCCTACTCTTTTACATTTCATTTTACTATTGTGATTATATGAATATTTGTTAGAGTAGCTTGTTTGTTTATCCACTCGCATTTACACTATTCTGCACTTAGAATTAAGTTAGTGTAAAATCTATCGAGCCGTAACTTTTATTTGGGGGTCTAAACAGCTCTTGTGTTTTTAACACATTTTCAAGCTTTCATTCATCATCTTCCTTGTAGAAGCTGCTGCATCTTAGCGCCAAGGGTTTTGTAACCAAGAAGCTTCTTGATCTTCATTGTCTAGATGAGCTAAAGAACTTTGTAGCTAACATCTTTCTCAAGTTAGTGTGTTAGTCACGTACTTGGATCCATGCATCGATCACGTACTGGGAGTTGTGCATTGAAAGAAGAGATTTTTACTACATTACAAATTCAATTGTGTATTAGGATAAGGGATTTACTATAGGTTGGTATTAGGTACTAGGATTCCTTTTACTTGTAACCACTTGTTTTCATAATAGTGGATTCTTAGGAGTGGTAACCTTAAATTCACCTGATAGGGTTTTGCCTCGATGGTGTTCCCCATTTGTAAACAAATCACCTATATCAAATTTACTTTCTGCTGTATTAACTTAGTTGGTGATTTGTTTGTGCTACCACACTTATTGCATGTAATTGAATCTAATTATTTCACTTTGCTAATTAATTGATTTAATTTACCAAAGGGGTCAATACATTCTTAGCCTATCACTTTTAATTATAAACAAACATTTTTAGTAGTATTTTTGTTTCATATGACAAATGACAGTTCTTTTGAGAAAAATACTTACTTAATGCTATTTTTGGAAGTTTGGAGGGAGAGGGGAGGAGAGTAGAGAGGAATGGTTATCCTTCACTTTGTTTGAATGTTTTTAAAATTAAGTAAGAGGGAGGAGAATAATTAAAATTTTCATAGTTTGTAATTTTGTTAATATGGTAAGGGTAAATTTGGTAATTCATTTGGTCAAGCATTTCTATGCTCTACTCATCCTCCAATTCTCTCCAATTTGGGGGAATTAAAAATGAGGATTTAGAAGTAGTTAGATCCCTCCAAACCCCTTCAAATCTCTCCCCCTCCTCTCTTAAAAAATATTCAAATAAGGTAATTTAATTTATTCTCCCCCCTTCTACTCAACTCCCCACTCCCCCTCCAAAAAAGCTATAGGTGAGACATACACTACCATATTTGTATTTTATTAACTAGGATATATATTTAACATTGTGGAGAGGATATTATAGACCCCCTTTTTAACTTATCAAAAGAACTTTAGTCTTTAAGAATGTCACACATGATGTTATTAACATTGTAAGATTTACATCTTAATGTAGATTGATTCCAAGCCAGTGATTATCATTGGAAACTCTCTAGGAGGATTTGTTGCCTCTCTCTTCACCTTATGGCTACTAGAAAAAATCAATTTGTCAAGCACCAAAACATGCCCGCTTTGCATCACTTTTGGTTCATCCCTTATAGGTGATGATGGGGTGCAAGAAGCCATATCAAAACATCCAACATGGAACTCTTGCTTTTTGCATGTAGTTTTTGATCAGGATTTAGTTCCCAGAGTCTTAATTCCACCCCACAATCCCATTGAATCAATTTACAAGCCTTTTGGTACATTTCTCTTGCATTTGGAATTGGGTTGTGCTTGCTTTGAGGAATCTCAGTCCATTTTGGACTTGTTGACAGCAACCTACTCAGAGGGCCCAAAAAATCCAAATCCTAATCAAGTTTTGGAGTTTTATGAAGCACTTGTCCAGCATCTCAACCATAAGGTGATTTGCAAGGATTCTACACAATTGGTTAAAAGAAATACAGAATCATTTGACATCAACAATATTATCATTACAAAGACATAAAAAGGGGCAAAAATGATGGCAATTTCAAACCAGCTGGCTTTCAATCCCACTAGGGGGTTGAATAACATTAAAGTGTATATGGCTTATCTAGAACAGTATAAGAAGGTGTCTAAAGACAACAGAACTGGATACTATGACAGGTACAAGATTGGAAGCCATATTGGAAGCAATATGAGTGATATTGACTTGGTAAAGTATAAGAAAACCCTCACATGTTATTACGAAGAAATGGTTGATCAAGCAGAGAAAAGGCCCCAAATAGTAGGCCACTCCCTTCATACCCATTCACTCTTCAAGGGAACAAATTACCGAAGGATGATTGAGCCACTAGACATTACATACAATTGACTTGAAGGTTTTTGCTTTACATCTAAAAGACTACATAAATAAAGGAAGGTCTAAACATTACATACAATTGGAGCAATGGCTGAAAGAAACTAAGAAACCTTCAAGTGTTCCAAATGAATTGAAGAAATAGAATGTGGCTTCAAGTTTGACAGAGGATTCTTGCTTTTGGGCACATGTTAAGGAGGCTCGCATTTCATGCAAATTGCTGAGTAGGGGAGAATCAAATGATATGGAGAAAGAAACAAACAAATTGATTGAGTTTGAAAACTATGTATACGGTTTGATGAAAAATTATGCAATATCTTCTGAGATTTTCTTACCTGGGAGCAGCTTCATGACATGGTGGAGAGAGTATATAGAGATTAAGGGAACTTTTTATAGTTCACGTCTCACTTGCTTAATGAATAATGACAAGAATTACGACAAGTATGCTAAGGGCCGCCTATTGATTACCTGAAGGTTTATATGATTTTGATCACATATTTCAATATTTATGAGTTTGAAAAGTATGTATTTGATTTGATGAAAAATTATGCAGTATCTTTTAAGATTTTCTTACTTGGGAGCAGCTTCATGAAATGGTGGGGAGAGTATAGAGAGATTACAGGAACTTCTTATAGCTCTAGGCTGTGTTTGGTTGCTGGAAAACGTTTTCCGGAAAATACATATTTTCCGGAAATGCTAATTTCCGGAAAAGGAAAATGTTTTCATGGTGTTTGGTTGCACTTCAAAAAATTTTCCGGAAAATATTTTCTGCTGTTTTGGAAAGAAAGGAAAACACAAATTCAGAAAAACACAACCCACAACCCAGGAAAAAATCGCGATCCACAGCGACAAATTCAGTCCGACGACCGCGCCGTCGATCGCGATCCACGGCGCGATCGCGATCCGAGATCGCGATCGCGATCTCCGCGATCGCGATCGACGCGGCGAGATCGCGATCTCGCGAAGCACTGCGCCGATCACGATCGACGCGGCGAGATCGCGATCTCGCGAAGCACGGCGCGATCGCGATCGACGCGGCGAGATCGCGATCGACGCTTAGCAATCGGCGGCGCGGACTGGAGCTCGACTGGGTTCGCCGGCAATCATCAGACTGGACTGGAGCTCGCCTTCCTCACGCGCGCTCGCTCTCTCCCTTTTTCCGGAATTCATTTGAAGTGAATATAGGAACGGAAATTCATTTCCGTGGTCAAAGCCTTTTTTTTTCAGTCAACGGATTTTAATTTCCGGAAAATAGAATTTTCCGGACCAACCAAACACACCTATTTTCCGGAAAATCATTTCCGGAATGCGTTTGAAGTCGATTCAAACGCAGCCCTAGTCTCACTAACTTACTTAAGAAAGACAACAATTACGAGGCATATGCTAATGGCTCCCTACAGTTTCCTTTAAATTTTGTATGACACAGATTTACATATTTCCCTTCATACATATGTGGTATTTCGAAGTCATTGCCCAATATATTGTAAATTAAGGACATCATCTTTTCAAAATTTTAAATTTTTGTATAATAAAATTTTCATGTCTTTCTTTTGCTATTTTTGGGGTTCGATACTTGAATGTGAGTAGATGAAAACAGTTTTAGTCATCATTATCAAATATCAAAGGAATGGTTTTTTCTTTTTTTTTTTGGCTTTGTTTATTCTTCCCTCTCAGCAAGGAAAGGCCACACTATACCATTGAGATAGTGAGCATAATTTTCCCCAACAAGACCATTCATGATTTGCTAATATTTCTACATTTTCCAACAAAAGTCAAAAATAGGATTTTGAGAGTGAAACGAGCAGTTCAATTGATTCATTAATGGTAAGGTTTATATAATGCAAAATGTAATATAGTTAGGTCGGGGGAGGATGTAGAAAAAATGGGAAAAAATATATTTTCGTTACAAGGTTTTGGTTATTGGGATAAAAGAAAAAGGGAAAGGGAAAAAGAAAATGTCTTGAGTTGAATTCTTAATTTATATATCATTATCTAAATTTCTTTTTATTAAATGGTAAAAATAAAGTAAGTTATAGATAGTTGAATTGATAAAGTTTTTATCATTGAATAAGAATTTGGAATTCGAACTCCACTTATACAAAAAAAAAAAAAAAAAATGGTATCTTGGCCTAATAATAAAGGATAATTATCATAAAGTAGATGTCATAGAGATTTTAAAAAAATAGGAGTAAAAATAACAAAACGTTGAATTTTACAAAAGTCAATTTAGTATTACAACAAGCCTTATGAGCTGGTTAATGCTATGTTCTTCCTTCTACTTTTTTGCCCCCTCCAATAAGAGAGATTTCTCAATTAGGTGCATGTCTAAGAAATATCTTATTAGCATTATAATGAATCAAGCTATTTATGAACAAATAGAGCTTTGCTCAAGAGAAAGTCTATTTATGTTTGTTTATTTATTAAACAAACCAAGCTTAAGCCCAACTTTAGACTCAATTATTAAACAAGTCAAATTTAAACATAATAACGTGTTAATAAAAAAGCTCATAAACATTATGACTCAAATTAACTATATATAATACTATATATTTATATGTATACTTTTCTAAAAATATATTTATATAGACCATAAACATCCATTTGTAGTAAAAAGTCATAAATTTATGGAGGAGTAAGACATGTTAGTCATGGTTTTACTATATATAGAAAAATAATAAGTTAATTAAGTAGCTCATGAACAATCTTGAATTTGCTCAGCAAATAAATGAACTAAACGGATGTGTAGTCTTGTTTGATGATGAGTTCAAGCTCAACTTGTGTTCAAAATAAAATTAAATGAACAAGTCTGAACTTTTAATATTTGATTCTACTCATTTATAACCCTATATCTTATAGTAGTTTTGTAAATAACATTCTTTTGTTCAAATGTTTTTTTCTTTTTTTTTTTTCTTTTTTTTTTTTTGATTAGAGACATCTATATATATAATAATAGGAAAAGCTGAGAGAAAATCCAATTAGATTTCAAATTGGAATTTAATTAAAGTCTAATTTTGCACCACATGTCCCATCTAATTTAAGTTTTTAAAATTTTGTGCCAAGTGAATTAATTCAATGTAAAAATTGGATTTCAATTAGAGTTTAATTTTGTGACATGTGTAACACACCAACTTGAGAAAGATGTTGGATGAAAAGTTCTTCAATTCATCCACATGATGAAGATCAAGAAGCTCATTGGTTACAAAACCCTTGGCGTAAAGACGCAGCAGCTACTTCAGGAGAAAGATTAACTAGGGCAAATTGTCTCTATTCACAATTTGAGTGAATAATCACTTTGTATCAAGTTGCATCACCTTTAACGGCCCTTAAAATAATCCTTATATATGTCTAGGGTTGTGAGAAAAGAAACCCTACACAAATAGCTTGGATATGCATGAAAAACATATTTGGAAATCTGAATTTTGCAATTCTAAATAGATACAGCTATCGAGCTTTCTGCCGAGCTTCAAATATTAATTCTTGATAGATATATCTGTCGAGCTTTAATGAACAACACTTCTTCACTTGATTCTTGGACAGATTTGCATGGTTGCAATACTTGGACTTGAACTCTTGTTCCTTGAAGTATTAAACACATCCTAGATTTACCTAATTACAAGTAAAGTGCATTTTGCCAAAGGATTAGCCAATTTTATATGACATATGTTCATAACAAGTTCCACATATGTCCTAACAATCTCTCCCTTTGGCAATTTGTGACAAAACCACAACAAACAAATGAAATATGAGAGAAGTCATAAATTACTCAACTCATACTTACTTGTTGAATACAATAAAATCTAATCCTAACACAAACTCTTGAAAATTTTGCAAGAAGAGAGTTCACGGCATGATAGATTTTGACAACCTGTATTTTTGAAACACTTTAAACAAAACTCATCAAGGCATCTTAGTGTGAAACAGAAATAAAAGATTGCATACATAAGAAACATGTGTATAAAGAGAGAAAAGAAACAACACATGGAGAGATAGGTGAAAATTGTAAGGTTGAATTTTATCAACCATCTTGTTGGCTTTATTTCGTGCCAAATTTGCTTGTATTTTAGCAATTAGTATCCCTGTATTTAGGTGGGAATCATGTAAGGGTAGTGTGTGAGAAAGTGTGAAGAAATGCTCAAGATTATGCAAAAAGGCAGGGACTCGCGACTGGATCTCGCGAGTAGCTCGTGGCTTGCAAGCCGCTAGAAGTTGCACTCGTGCCAAGCATGCCAGAAGTTAAAGCGTCATGCCAGCTAGAGTACTACAAGACAAAAAGTACAGACTGACCGTTCAGTTACCTCGCGGCTGGAACTTGCAGCTCAGTCAAGTCGCGAGGCCAAACCGCCAACCAGTTCTGTTTTAAAAAACTGACTCTTCACATTCCACTCTCACCCTAGTATATATACCCCTTATACCCACGAAATGTAGAGAGCTTCCAGAGAGAATTTTGAGAGCCTAAAGTAAAACAAGATTGACTCATCCACAATCTTCACATAGAGACTCTTCAAATTCCTCTACTCTCACCCTCTCCATTGTTACATCTTTGAGAGGTTCATTACCAAAATCTTTTCTCACCATTCCCACATCTGTGAGAAGTCCATTTGGTGTTTGGGAAGTAGTTAGGAAGGGACCAATTTCATATTAGTTAATGCTATGGTTTATAGCGGAATCCAGTAAGCTAAAGAAGAAATAGGTTCAGCGTAACCTCGTTAAAGTAAGAGCTTGGAGGGCTTAGGTACACTGGGTAGATTAGGCTTGGAGGGTCTTCTGCTGTTCATGTATCCCAACTACATTATTTAATGGATTATTTACCGCTTGAAAGGCGGCGGAGAGGTTTTACGCTGAGGGCTTCAGTTTCTTCTTCGATAACACATCATTGTGTTGTCCTTGTGTTTGCATCTCTCTTCCCTTAATCTTTGTCATTTAATTTCTGCTGTGGATGTGATTTTATTTGATATAGATTGTTTATCAATTCTGTATTAAGCTTATGTTCACATTCCACACATTAATTGTTTGATATTAAGCTTGAATTGGTATTTTGTTAATTAGGGGTCTAAACATTCATAGTGTTTTATACACTAATTGAACTTTCAATTGGTATTAGAGCGGATGCACCTGCTATGGTTTAATTACTTAAGTGCGATCCTAGACCCCTTAGCTATGGATGAAGCCATGGAAAAGGCTATGCTGAATTGTGGTTTAAATGTTTGTGATGATGACTCTATGAGTATGTTTAAAGGGTGCCCTAACAAAGAACTCCTAGAGTTATTAAAAACAAAGAAACATGCTAGAATGTTTGTTCACATGTTAAAATTTTTTGAAAATGAGAATCACATCTTACACAATAGTCTATGTGAATCTATTTCGTTGGTTAAGAAGTATAAAAGAAGAAATAGAAGATTGTGTGATAAGGTTGATAATCTGAAAAAGAAAATTCAATCTAGCAAGAGCATGGAAAATGAAGATAAGTTTTTGTTTGAAGGTCAAGAGTGCTTGTCCCATGCTTGCCTATTTGTGCACACCTCATTGAAGGTATTTAATTCATGTTTATGGTAACTTGATAGCGGCTGTTCTCGTCATATGACAAGTGATAAATCACTGTTTAAGTCACTCAAAGAAAAGATTGGTGACTATGTAACATTTGGCGATGGGAGTCATGCTCAAGTTCTTGGCAAAGGGACTATTGAGATCCCTGGATTACCTCTATTGAAGGATGTCTTATACATCAAAGGGTTGAAGGCAAATCTTTTAAGCATCACTCAAATATGTGATGAGGATTTCCTTGTTCAATTCTCAAAGAAAGGGTGCATAATCATTGATGAAGAAGGGATTCAAGTCTTGGAAGGAAAGAGGACTACCGACAATTGCTACGGAGTGGTTCCTACAGCACCAATTTCCTGCAGAATTGCTCGTGTTGACATGTTGGAACTTTGGCATCAAAGATTCGGGCACGCTAACTTTAAACAAGTGGCTAAAGTCTCCAAATTTGAAGTTGTTGAGGGACTTCCAAAATTTGGAAAAGTGGAGAAGACTTTTTGTGGTGTATGCCAAATGGGGAAGCAAACAAAGGCAAGTCACCACAAGGTGAATGTGATCACCTCTTCACGATGCTTAGAGCTTCTTCATGTTGATCTAATAGGGCCCACAAGAACTTAAAGTCTAGGAGGAAAAAGGTAGATTATGGTCATTGTTGATGATTTCTCAAGATACACCTGGGTTGAATTTCTTAGAGAAAAATCGAAAGCATGTGAGAAATTGAAAATTCTTTACAAGAGACTACAAAACGAGAAAGGGGTTCCTATTGTCAAGATAAGGAGTGATCATGGCAAGGAGTTTGATAATGCAAGATTTGAGTCGTTTTGTGAGAAGAATGGAATCAAAAAGGAATTTTCAGCTTCCAAAACTTCTCAACAAAATGGGGTGGTTGAGAGGAAGAATCGGGTGATTCAAGAAATGGCGAGAGTTATGCTACTCAACAAGCAAATTCCTCAAAATTTTTGGGGAGAAGCTGTGAACACCTCATGTCACATTGGTAATAGAATATATTTTTGAGCTGGAACAAAGAAGACCGCATATGAAATTTGGAATGAAAAAAAGCCAAAAGTGAAGTACTTCCGAGTATTCGAAAGCAAGTGTTACATTCTCAATGATCGTGAGAACCTTGGGAAGTTTGATGCGAAAAGTGATGAAGGCATCTTCCTTGGGTATTCTACTAATAGCCGGGCATATAGAGTATTCAACAAGAGAACAAAGACGGTAATAGAATCCATCAATGTGGAAGTTGATGATGCTATAACAAAGGTAGAGATGGTTGATGACGGAGAAGGGCCAAGCTCCAAAGAACTCACAACTGAGGGCGAAGCCCAAGAAATTGAAGTTAAAGAACCTACACCAGAAAAGGAATCAACTCCTATGAACTCAAAAATGGAAACAAGATCAATGTCTAGGACATCAATTCCTCTCACTCCTCCGGAAGTTCATTCTCTCATCTCTCGAAATGATGAAGTGTCTACCTCAAAGAAGCCATCATCAAAAGTGATCAAAAACCATCCGAGCAGTAACATCATTGGATCTTTAGATGAAGGTCTCCGTCTTAGAAAGGGAAACTACTCTGCATTCATGACCATTGCTCATGTTAAGTCTTCGAAGGACTTGAATTTGCTTGTGCAAGAGCTTGGAGAGCATAGTGATGAAGAATCAATGGGAGTTGTTGAAGAATCAGATGCTAAAGAAGATGAAAGCACAGCCAGTCTTCAAGAGAACTACAACTCACTCCTTAAGAAGTCGGGAGAGTATGCAAGGGTGGCCATGGCAACCATGAAGAAGATGAAGAAGGCAAAGGAGGACTATAAAAGTCTTCTAGTGCGTTATAAGAAGGCCAAGTGTAAGATAGAGACGCTGAATGGTAAGCTGACTGAAGCTTACACAAAAGTCAAATTTCTTGAGCTTGAAGTGGTTCAAGCAAATGCCAAGATAGAGAGAGTCTCCACTAAGAAGCTTGATGAAGTCCTTTCCCAACAAAAATCGTTCTCTGATAGAACCGAATTGGGATATACTGGAGAAAGTAGTTCAGCTGTGAATATCTCCAAAGAAGTGAAGTTTGTGAAGGCCAAAGAACCAGTTGTAGTTGCCCCTACTATGGAGAAGGCAAAGGTTGAAAAGAAGAAGATTGTGGCTAACCAATGGGTGTTGAATAAGCCCCGAAACCAATATGTGGTCAGGTCTGAAGCCAGAGGGACATCTCTTCCAAGATCACAAAGAGGTCCTAGAACGAACCATGTTTACCATCACTGTGGACTTCAAGGACACACCCGACCTAATTGTCATAAGCTTAGAGCATTGAAGAATGCAACTGATCAAAGGTCAAGAGGACCAAGAAATGACAAGAGGACTTGGGTTGTTGAGTCATCAAGAGGTCTAAATGGTGATCCTGGAATGAGGGATGTGATGAGGATGATTGATGCATTCACCACTTGTTTGGCAAGCTTCAACAAAAGGTTTGGAAGCCAAAACACTTATACCCAATCCTCTAGGGATATCACCCCAAACACACATGCCGTGTAGGTGAAGAAGGGTACTCATGCATAAGCATTACAACATGTCCATGCATTAATACTTCCTATACTTTGTGACTTTGATTGGTTGAGTGATTTCTGTTATCGTTCTAGCATGTGTTGAAAATTGTGCTTGTTTGCTTTTTACTTTGAATGTTTTTACATTGTTTTTTATCAATCTTTTCTAGTTTTTGTGTCAAAAGTCTAAAAACGCATAAAAAGTAGAAAATCAAAAAGTTTGGTCAACATTATTGAGTTTTGTCTCAAAACATGTTTTGCCTTGTACCTTTGTACTAATTGCCTTGTGCATTTACGAGCGTAGCTTGTTCCCTATGCACTTATATCATTATGGAAGAAATTTTGACATCTATGTGATTGTTGTAAATAGATCTTTAAACTTGTCATGACTGATTAGTGAATAGTTTTGTTGATCTTGAGACATGCATAAACTTGTGCCTATATATCTTCCCACTCATTTATTTTATTGTCTTTGCTTAAAAGAGCTCACCAAATGTAAATCTCCAAATGAAAAGAGATATTGAGCTACAAAAGCATGTCGCACATACTAGTATTTGACTAGAAAAAAGGGAAAGTGACGTTTATGAAAATTATATGATGCCCAAAGAGCCAAAGGCTAAATCATCAAATTGAAATATCAAAAATTTTAGGCATCGATCTCACAATGAGATGTATTGATTCAAAAAGATCAAATGATATGATGTATATGGAGCCAAATGAAAAGCTTCAAAGTTATGTTATCAAGTTTTGTGGGAGGTCATATATGCATATTTCTATAATTGAGATGGGTCACATTATCTAGTGCTAATTGTGTATGTCTTGGTTAAATTTATCAATGAAGCTTCACATTAGACTAAGGACTATCTCATTATTGATATCCATACACATCGCACAAGTCTATGTTTAATGAATGTCATATTCATTTGTGTGATTGTACTTGATTAAATGTGTTTTCACATGCTCAATTTTTGTTGATCAAACACAAAATTATTTTGTGTGTTTTAGTTGTTTTTGGAAAGTATTTTGTTTTTGCAAAAAATTGTCAAAATCTTCAAAAACAGTGTTTCCCTGTTCTGGCGACTCTGTCGCGGGTTGGTCCAATCGCATGCCCTAGTAGCAAGCCCACATAGAGATTTTTCATGACTCACTGGTGGGTAAATGTCCCCATCGCAAAAAATACTTAGAATATTTTTCAAAAATTTGGGTTTTTATGTTTCTCGTAGCTCAGTATGGTGACATGTTCGCAAGTGGAAGGTCCAATCGCAAGGGGTACACAGAGATTTTCGCAGCTCACCTCGCGACTCTCTCGCAGATAGACTTTCCAATTGCAAAAAACACATAGAAAAATTTTCAAATTTTTGGTTTCTAGGTTTCTTACTGCTTGTTTTGGCAACTTGCACGCGATTTGATTCAGTCGCGAAAATCACGTGTTTTGCATATTGAGGGTTATTTTCAAGGTCGTTTTCAAAAAATTTTCATTTTTCCCTCATGCATCATTATCATTGTCCATACCTTCATCTCTTGCCCTCTTTTCTCATTGACCCCTTTGATTATTTGTGTCAAAAAAGGGGGAGAGTATACTATTTCTTGTGCACATTTGTAGGGGTAGAAATTCTATTTCTTGTGCATATTTGTAGGGGGAGAAATTCATTATACTTGTCCTTTTATTACTTGCTTTACCTTGAGGGTCTAATGTGTTTTATGTAAATGTTTCATGTTATAGTTATAAATGTTCCAAGTTCATCACAGCTCCTATGATTCATGATAGGGGGAGTGATATGATAGGGGGAGAAAAAGAGAGAGTTTTGTGTTATATTAACTATGTTTTTGCCTTGCTCATAGTTCATGTTTATGCTTAGCTATTTAAAATGTCTTAATTTGTACCCATGTTGCTTTTGTAAGCTTTTAGGGTTTGTTTCCTTGTGTTTTGTAGGCTTTTATGGTTTGTACCATGCTTATGCAGCCTTTAAGTACTCTCACTCTTGTGCCTCAGTAGGATCTTGTTCCTAAATGCATATACTTCATGTATTGTACATTGGTTGAGTGTTGGACATGCAAATGATTTACATTGAGCTTATTAGCTTGTATGTCCAGATGTTCATTCCAAGTGTGAATAAGCATTGTGGTCACTATTTTATAGTGATTGCTTGTATGGTCAAGCCATGGTTTATTACTTAATTCTATTTTGCTTGATCGCATTGTGCTTGCCTCATATGCATTACAAGATTTTCTATATACAATGATCATATTATGTTGTTGTGTTTCAAGAGATACTTGTTCATATGATTCAAGAGCTACACAGATTCTAGAGTTAGGTGTGAGTGAGTTTTGTTCAACTGTTCCCAACTCACATGTTAAGTCTAGAGTTTGTTTTAGGGTTTTGTCATGGAATAGCCAAAGGGGAAGATTGTAAGGTTGAATTTTATCAACCATCTTGTTGGCTTTATTCCGTGCCAAATTTGCTTGTATTTTAGCAATTAGTAACCCTATGTTTAGGTGGGAATCATGTAAGGGTAAAGTGTGAGAGAGTGTGAAGAAATGCTCAAGATTGTGCAAAAAGACAGGGACTCGCGACTAGATCTCATGGGTAGCTCGCAACTTGCAAGCCGCCAGAAGTTGCACACGTGCCAAGCATGCCAGAAGTTGAAGCGTCATGCTAGCTGGAGCACTATAGGACAAAAAGTACAGACTGGCCATTCAGTTACCTCACGGCTTAGTCAAGTCGCGAGGCCAAGCTGCCAGCCAGCTCTGTTTTGAAAAACTGACACTTCGCATTCCACTCTCACCCTAGTATATATACCCTTTATACCCCCGAAATGTAGAGAGCTTCTATAGAGAATTTTGAGAGAGAAACCCTAGAGTAAAACAAGATTGACTCATCCACAATCTTCACATAGAGACTCTTCAAATTCCTCTACTCTCACCCTCTCCATTGTTACATCTTTGAGAGGTTCATTACCAAAACCTTTTCTCACCATAACCACATCTATGAGAAGGCCATTTGGTGTTTGGGAGCAGTTAGGAAGGGACCAATTTCATACTGGTTGATGCTATGGTTTATAGCGGAATCTGGTAAGCTAAAGAAGAAATAGGTTCAGCGTAACCTCGTTGGAGTAGGAGCTTGGAGGGCTTAGGTACACTGGGTAAATTAGGCTTGGAGGGTCTTCTGCTGTTCATGTATCCCAACTACATTCTTTAGTGGATTATTTACCGCTTAGAGGGCGGCAAAGAGGTTTTACGCCGAGGGTTTCGGTTTCTTCTTCGATAACACATAGTTGTATTGTCCTTGTGTTTGCATCTCTCTTCCCTTAATCTTTTCCATTTAATTTCTGCTGTGGATGTGATTTTATTTGATTTAGATTGTTTATCAATTATGTATTAGGCTTATGTTCACATTCCGTACATTAAACGTTTGATATTAAGCTTGAATTGGTATTTTGTTAATTGGGAGTTTAAATGTTCATAGTGTTTTATACACTAATTGAAATTTCAAAAATGATAACAACATCATCATATATATATATATATATATATCAAAGATAAGTACAATGTTTGCTATCACTAAATGATTAAAAGACTGATGTACAAAAAGATAATGTATCTAAAAAGAAAGAAAAGAAAAAAATACATAAATCCTCACTACATCCCTCAAAAAAATAAGCACTCCCCCTAACAAAAATGTCCTATGCTAACTCTCCCCTAAGTACATGACTACTCTCATTCCTAAAACTACTCCCCTTTTTTGTCACGAATGACAAAGGGCAAGTCACTGAGAAGCAGTCATCTCCTCATCATCGGAAGAGCTAGCATCCTCATCCACATCATCATCATCATCACTAGAGCCATCATTAACGTCCTCGTCCTCTGAAGCCTGTGGAGATGGAGAGGGAGATGGAGACATGATGAAGCAACCCATGACAACCTGTCGTCGAGCAATACAACCAACATGGGTGTTCACCTTATACAACTCAGTGGTAAGTGTATCGAGGCAAGCATCCATGCGCTCAAGTTGTGACATGACGGCCTTAAGCATCACACCACCCGCAGAAGAAAAGGAGCAAAGGTGGATGGAACAAAAGGGGCTGGAGGAGTCATCATCTCGGTCTGTGGCCGCTTCAGTCAAAGCTAGGCCTCACTCCGTCTAATGGATACTCCACAAATGGCAGCCATAATAGAGAAGTGAGCATACTCAGGATAAGAGATGGAGGAATGGGGAATTATCCTCGTGATAGCAGAAGGAAAGATAAGCTTATCACGGGTCGTTGTATCCTTATAGACATCTATAAGGGAGATTATGAAGTGAAAGGGGAAGTCTATTGTAAGGTCCTCAATGAGGGACAACAAAAAGCAAGCATGAGGCTTATTAATAGAATTATATTGAGATAAGGGATGGAGAACAAATATCATCACCATATTCAGGAACCTCGGACCTTTTGCAAAGCCTGAGCATGAGGTGTTTTGACGGTCACCCCATAATGAAGGTGTCTCACAGAAGAGAAACAGAAGTTCGTCTTTGGACACAGTCCTTAGACATGGACATCCGGGGTAGTTAGGAAACTCCACCCTCAAAACACGTAGTACCTCGGATATAAGATCCGGAGTAACTACTATACAGTACCTTGAACATGAGTGGTGAAACAAGGTATAGAATAATCAAATTCGTGCATATTGGAGTAAAACTCCTATATGATCACGGAGGGATAGCTCATGGGTATTTTGCATAGAAATTCCCAACCCCAACTGTGAATGACAGTCGATATAGAGTAATATCGAAGAAGTCCGATAAGATAACTTGGCGTTCTGAATGAATACCATGTTTAAAGAAGTTCTCTAAGGAGTCTTGACGGGCCTTCTCATCATAAAACCTGACATAGAGAGGAGTGGAATCAAAAGATGATGTCCCGGAATGAAGAGGGTTCCAGGATGGAGTAGTTTTGCGCCTGGGTGCCATGCGTAGACTGTCCGAGAGAGAGAGAGAGAGAGAGAGAGAGAGAGAGAGAGAGAGAGAGAGAGAGAGAGAGAGAGAGAGAGGGAGACAAACAGAAAAGCACCAATCAGCAAAATGTACCAAAAAGGAAATGAAAAGGTACATATGCATGAATAATGCATGATCATGTGACGTGCAATAACAAGTGCATCATGGGCTCAGCCCAATCTAATCCTAGCAGCACACAAGGTTCCAACAAAAGAAACACACATCTATATGCATGAAACATTGTTAAAAATGCAAATGAAATGTAATGCATGAGCATATAACATCATTTAAGCAAAACCCAACCCAAAAATTTTACAAAATACTCATCAATTTTCAAAAACCCCAAAAAATTTTCAAAAACCCAAAACCTAGGTCTAAATGCATGAAATGCATGAAGAATGAGAGAAAGAAAGATCACACCAGAGAAGAAATGATCACTCAAGGCCGAAATCCAAATGGATTTGAGGTTTAGAGAGAAAAGAGAGTTTTTAGGAGAGAAAAAGGAAGTTTTCTGTCAAGAGAGATCGAAGAGAAATGAACCAGATTTCGCGTTGGACCTATTTAAGGAAAACGTGTCTCGATGGATCAAGGATCTATCAAGATTTTGTCGAGCACTAAATCTCGAGCCAATGTGCTGTCGAGAATTTGTCGATGGCAAAATACCTCGATGGATCGAGAATCTATCGAGTAGACAGAAACTTTCTTGATAGATCAAGAATCTGTTAATAAGCTATCGAGACAAATTCCAGAAAACTTTGATGGATCAAAGATGCGTTAAGATTTGTCGAGATAAGAAGTCCAAGGGTCTCAATAGATAGCTACCTGTCGAGAAGTTATTGAGCTTGATAAAAATAGTTTTTCAAAGAGAAGAAAAACACATATATGAATGCAATCAAGCAAGCTACTCAACCAAAGATCCAGTCAACATTTTAAGCATTCAAAAGCATCTCTGAACAAGAAAAATGCAAAGCATTTAGGATCCAAACACACACACACACATACAAAACAAGTCTAACCAATTTTATATTTCAGAAACAAGTCAAGACAGTTTAATGAGCATACATTAACACATGTATTCCTTGTGATGGCCAAATCACATTGTACTTACACATGTATCAAAAGTAACAAAGAATTTTGCGTGTTATGTGTGAAAACATCACAAGAGTGCATAAGTGTTTCATGTTATGCAATTTGAGATATGAGAAAATCAATTTAACTCACATGCAATCATAACTGCTTGATGGGGACTATCACCTTCGAGGTACATAATATAACTCCCACATCTCCTAGAAACACACTTGCAACCATATTTAAAAGCATTTTGATTCTTTTTGCTTTTGAGTTTATTTTATATTTTTTTTTTCTTTTAAGCATATCATGTGTGGGCATATAAGAGAGAGAAGAAATACCCAATTATGTTAAGCTTTAAACATCACAATTTGCTATGCCGAAGCATACGGATGTTTTTCATAATTGGCGGGCTTTAGTGGTGAGATGGTTATTTATGCCTTTCTTTTATGATTTTTTAGTCCTTCCCGTCAGAAAAGAGTGATATGAGTGTTAAGTACAAGAGATTACTTAATCATACTCATCACAAACACGAGCCACAAAACTCACTTGCTTAGTTGTGCATAGAGATGTTCATCTAAGCTACAAAAGATACAAAGTTTAGAAAACTTTGTTTCAATGGCCATCCAAGGTACACAAGTACCAATGTACACGAAATACACATTTTTTTTTTCAAATTTTTTTTTGTTTTTAAAATTTATGAAAAACAAGATAAAGCAAAATTGAGAAAAAAAAACAAACTAAAACATGTTAAAACAAAGCATAGCATAAAACTAGACTGACTCAAAAACTAGAAAGCAAAACGCACAAGTAATACATAACAAAAATAGAGGGAGAGAGAAAAAAAAAAGTGACTAAATCACTTTGAGCCTTTTTTCTTCCACACCTTGGAAGAACCTTTTCGTTTAGCGAACCCTTGATCTGACGGTGAGGGGGAAGAATTGAAACCATTCAAGTTTGAAAAGAATATGAGGGCCTTGAGATGATCTCCAAGAGGAGCAAAAGAGGATGGAAACTGATTTTGGTTTCCGAACGAGATCATACTATTGCTTTGTTGAGTGGGCTAACCACTTGTAGCAATTAGGTCGAGTATGTTCAGTAGCTCCACAGTGATGACAGAGATGCTGCTTCTTCTGTTTAGATTTTTTATTATTACCCTTCTTAGCCCTAGGGTTTTTAGTCTCTTTCTGTTCAAGCTTAGGGGGTGCTCTTAAGATAGATTTACCCTTGTTTATGTTCTCACTTGCTAAAACAGTTTTAACATCATTGTTCTCAAAACTAACATTATTAGCAGGTGAGACAAACACAATAGTACTAAACGGAACAATATTAGGAGAAGAGAAATCATACCCAAAACCGGTTTGATCAGAAGCAGATATCTGAAAGCTAAGCATCTCATCAAGCTTTACATTGGAAGTCCTCTCCAATTGAGCTCTAACTTGGAACAACTCCACTTCAAGCTTCCTCTCAGCCAAGAAATTGTTCTCAAACCACAATGCTCCAATGGTCTGATTAGCTTCATCAAACTTTGTGGAGAGCTCTTCACGATCAAGTTCCACATCACTCAGCTTCTTGGTGGCCAACCTATATAGTTTCTCATGATTTTCAGAGACCTTGTACAACTTTGCATAGACTGTATAGATGTCATCTTGTTCATCCATTTTCTCAAACTTAGACTCCACCAAGTCCTCTTCTTCATCTACCTCTTTAACAATCCCCTTAGTAGGATTTACCGTGGCAGTGAAGGAATTCAAGATTCCCTCATCATCATTATCTGAATCATCCTCAGGCTCGGTGTCACTCAAGGAAGCAGCAATGTCTTTGCTTTTCCCAATGGTCTTGAGATAAGTTGGACATTTTTGTTTCATATGTCCAAAACCTTGACATCCGAAGCACTTTGGTCTGGAGGGAACAGTGTACTGACCGCCATCCTTAACATCCTTCTTCCCTTTATCTTTGCTTTTGAATTGTGAAGAACTTGGTTGCTTTTGATCCATGTCAAATCCTTTCGTATTGGCATTCTTCATGAACTTTTTGAATTGCCTAGTGATGTATGATTTCATTTTAGAATCTTCATCATCCAAAGACTCACCAAAATCACTTCTTTTGGCCTTCAATGCCATGCTCTTGCTCTTGCTTGATTTCTCGATCCTAGATAAACCCAATTCATAGGTTTGCAAGTTGCCAACCAACTTTGTCAAAGGAATCTGGTCAATGTCCTTTGATTCGTCAATGGCGGTGATCTTGGCATGAAATCTCTCCAAAAGAGATCTAACCACCTTTCTAACAATCTTGGGTTCTGGAATGGTTTCCCCAAGATTAAAAATAGAGTTCACTATGTCCTTTAGCTTGGCATAGAACTCATCAAATGACTTATCCTCCTCCATCTTAATTTCTTCAAAGCTTGTGATAAGCCTTTGAAGTTTCGAATCCTTGACAGCCTTAGTCCCTTCATAGGTTGGCTAGAGGATAGTCCATGCTTCCTTTGCAGTTTCAATAGAGGATATTTTCTTGAACTCCTCATTTGTGACCGTACTAAATAAAGCATTCAATGCCCTGTTGTTAAAGTTTGTCGCTTTGATCTTAGCATCATCCCAATTAGCCAACACTTTCTTTGGTTTGGTCCAGCCTATTTCCATAGCTTGCCACACCTTCTCATCTAAAGACTACAAGAAAGCTCTCATGCGTACTTCCCGGTATGCATAGTTAATTCCATCAAATAAAGGAGGTATGATAAGAGACTGTCCTCTATCCATGACAAACAAGGGTCAATAGATCACATAATAAAGATTAACCCTAATTAAAGTGTGTCCGCTCTAATACCACTTGATAGGCTAAGAATGTATTGACCCCTTAGGTAAATTAACCAATTAATTATCCAAGTGAATTAATTAAGTCAATTTAACATACAATACACGTGGTAGCACAAACAAATTACCAAATAACTAAATGCAACGAAAATTAAATTTGACACAGTGATTTGTTTACGAATAGGGAAAACCTCCGAGTGAAAACCCCACTGAGTGAATTTAAGGTCACCACTCCTGAGAATTCACTATTATCAAAACAAGCGGTTACAAGTAAAGGAATCCCAGTACCTTCTACCAACCTACAGTTGAACTTTTACCCCAATACACAATTGGACTTGTAATGTAGTGACAATCTCTCCTTTCAATGCACAACTCCAAATATGTGACTAACCAATCGATGCACAGATCCAAGTACGTGACTAACACACCAACTTGAGAAAGATTTTGGCTACAAAATTCTTTAGTTCAGTCACACGATGAAGATCAAGAAGCTCTTTGGTTACAAAACCCTTGGCACAAAGACACAGCAGCTTCTTCAAGAGAAAGATGAACTAGGGCAAATTGTCTCTGGTCACAATTTGAGTGAATAATCACTTTATATCAAATTGCATCACCTTTGACAGTCCTTAAAATAATCCTTATATATGTCTAGGGTACCGTTATGAGAAAAGAAACCCTACACAAATAGCTTGGATATGTGTGAAAAACAGATCTGGAAATCTGAATTTTGTAATTCTTGATAGATACAGCTATCAAGCTATCTGTCGAGCTTCAAATATTAAATCTCGATAGATACATTTGTTGAGCTTTAATGAACAGCACTTCTTCACTTGATTCTTGGACAGATTTTCATGGCTTTAATACTTGTACTTGAACTTTTGTTCCTTGAAGTATTAAACACATCCTAGATCTACCCAATTACAAGTAAAGTGCATTTTGTCAAAGGATTAGCTAATTTTATATGACATATGTTCATAACAAGTTCCACATATGTCCTAACACAATTAGAGTCTAATTTTGCGCCACGTGTCCTATCTAATCAAAAATTTGAAATTTTTGTACCAAGTTAGTCAGTTCAGTGTAAAAATTGGATTTTAATCAGAATTTAATTTTACGGCACGTATCTCATTTAATTGAAGTTTTTTTTTTTTTGGTATCAAATGAGTTAATTTAGTGTCTGTTTGGCTAGCTTATTTTTTGCCAACTTATTTTACTGTTCAGCTTATTTTTGCTACTATTCATGGATCTCACTGCACTTTTTGATATTATTCATGAGTCTCATTGTACTACTTTAATTAACTTTTACCTTTATCTACCGTACTTTCAGTAAAAAGTTTTCAATTTCAGTAAAATAAGTGGATCCCAAACAAACCCTTAGAGTAGAAAACGAGGAAAAGAGAGTTTGAATGATTTTATATTTATAAGCCTTTTTTTTTTAATAACTAAAAACAATTCAAATTTATAGTCATCTCTCTCTCTCTCTCTCTCTCTCTCTCTCTCTCTCTCTCTCTCTCTCTCTCTCTCTCTCTCTCTCTCTCTATATATATATATATATATATATATATAGCTTAGAGAAAATCCAATTAGATTCAACAATTGAAGTCCAATTTCACGCCATGTGTCCTAAATTATTTATTTTTAGAGACAGTTTTATTTTGTAATTTTGGAATCAAATGTGAGACCATATCATAAATATCTATTCAAGTGAGTTATTGTGCACAAAAACCAAAGAGTCTAGAATTAATGAACATAAAAATATTTTTTAAAAATGGACAATTTACATTTTCTACCTAATAATATTCTTACAAGACTTTTTAAAGAGTTAAAAAAAAAAAAGAATGATTATCTATAATATTTAAATTATATATATATACGTAAGAATTATACTATGCATTTTAATGTATATCTTTTAAGTATATTCATACATATGCATTGGGTTACAAGCTAGTTTGGCCTAAAAGAGGTATACGTGGGATGACAATTTAAACCAACACATGTGGGTATCCACCTCACCCGTCCTTAATGGATAGGTTTTACCTTCCCCACATAACAAATAAGGCAAGGATTGGCGTTAACATTTTCCCTCGCACACACCCTGTTTATATTTAAATAATTAAAAAATTGTTTTTATAGGTTTTTAATAAGACATATATAAGTATTTTTAGCATTCTAACTTTGAATTTATGATTTTTTTAATATTGTATTATTAAATTTATACTTTGATGTTTTAATATTGCGTTAACGTTGTTTGTATTTTTTTAATTGTTGTATTTCTACATTTGAATTGTTTTTGTATTTATTATTACTTAAAGTGTTATATTGTTATTCTTTGAGAATGTTTTATCATGTTAGAATTGTTTTTTAATGTTTTATGAGTTTTAATTTAATATACTCAGAGTAAGCTTTTAATATATATATATATATATATATGTTAGGTTTTGAGTTTGTAATGTTGGCAAATCATGACAAAAACTAAGTCTCATTGATTTAGAATGGTCTACATTGAAGTCCAAGACAAAAAACTCAAGTTTGGGATGAAAAAAAAAATGAGTTACAATCTGTTTCGTTCGACTGGTATTCAATCGATGCTCGACCAATCGAAACTAAAAGATTTTCAGTTTTTAAGTATTTGACCAATCTATTCTTTCATGCATCATTTATGTTTAGGATTCACATGCATTGCATTGTTTTATGCATCCATCTTGCATTTTTGCAGTCATATCTCTCATTGTTTTCACATATAACATGCATACACTTTGCTAAATTGGGTACTCAACTTGATTTAAAAATTGATTGATTAATTTTTGAGTTCTGTACATTTTAGTATATGCTATTTTTATGTATGAACTACAGAAAATATTTTTCTTAAGAAATATGATGGATAATCAATGTGCAAATATTTTCTCTACTCATGCAACTGTTTATGGGTCACATAGTGTCAAGTTTATATTTATTGAAAGAGATAATATTTTTCTTCATGTGTATCCTCAACTTAGTTTCTAAGTTTGGTTTATGTGTCTTTATTTTCCCCACCTCCTATATTTTTCCCAAAAATTGTTTTGTTTTTCCTATTTTTATAGGGGGAGAAACTTGTTTTTAACCTTTGTTGTTCTTAGGGGGAGTTATTGCTCTTCATAGGGGGAGCTGCCTCTATTCTCTATAAAGCTAGATTCATTTGTTTCCTTGATTCTCTATTTCCTCTTATCCTTTGTTGTGTATGTTGTCTGTTGAGTCTTTGTTTGAGTTGTATTTGTCAAGATGTGACAAAAAAGGGGAGAAATATATGAAATTTGGAAAAGGTTTTTAAAATGTTTTGTTTTAGGGGAGTTGAAATTGTTTTTGAAAGGGGAAGAAAATAAAAAAATTTTGATGTATCTAACTTAGGGGAAGAGTTAGTTTGCATATTTGTTATTTACTTTAGTTTGATTATTTATTGTTGTTAGGACATATGTGATTCAATGTTAGGAACATATGTCATTATTTTATGTAATTCGCTAATCCTTTGACAAAACATACTTTACTTGTAATTGGGTAAATCTAGGATGTGTTTAATGCTTCAAGAAACAAGGTTTCAAGTTCAAGTGTTAAAGCCATGCAAGTCCATCCAAGAATCAAGTGAGAAAGTGCTGGATTTTAAAGCTCTAATACCACTTGATAGGCCAAAAATGTATTGACCCCTTGTGATGAATTAATTGATTAATTAGTCAAGTTTATTAATTAATCAAATTAACATGCAAGATGCGTGGTAGCACAAAAAAATCACCAATTAAACTAAGTATGCAGGGGAAAATAAATTGACACGATGATTTATTTACGAATGGAAAAACCCCCCACCAGGTGATTTTAAAGTCACCACTCCCGAGAATCCATTATTATCAAAACAAGCGGTTACAAGTAAATGAATCCCAGTACCTTATACCAACCTACAGTTGAACCCTTACCCCAATACCCAATTGGACTTGTTCTGTAGTGACAATCTCTCATTTTCAATGCACGACTCCCAGTACGTGACTAACCAATTACGCGAGTCCTAGTACACGACTTAATCACCAACTTGAGAAGGATGTAGGTTGCAAAGTTCTTCAATTCATCACAAGATGAAGATCAAGAAGCTCTTTGGTCACAAAACCCTGCGGTGTACAAATACAACAGCTTCTTCAAGAGAAAGATGAACTAGGGTAAACTAGGCTTCCAATCACACTTTTCTTCACACTTGTAGAATTGTGCTCTAATGCAACTTGTGTAACCTTTTACGACCCTCAAAATAATCCTTATATATGTTTAGGGTTGTGAGAAAAGAAAGCCCAAACATATACCCACGGATTGGATGAAAAACAGCTCTGAAAAACTGAGTTTCATAAACCTCGATAGATAGCCATCTATCGAGCTAGTTGCCAAGCCACAGGCTTTAACAGCTTTTAAACCTCAATAGATACTAGCTGTCGAGACACTACTCTACCCTCAATTTTAAAATAATATTAAAATCATCCCAAGCTTTTTAAAAGAGCAAGACTTAAGTACAGTACTTAGGTATTGTTCCTTAAGTCCTCCTTTTAAGATTCTACCATGTGAATTTTTTCTCATGAGATAAAAGTATATTTTTTAATTAAGTAGCCAATTTGGTCAGACAAACTGCCTGTAACACCGTTTGTTCAAACCCAAATGTTTTTTTTTTAATATCTTTTCTCCGTTCTTTCTTCTTATCCTCATAGTCAACACCACACCTCCACACACTTGACCTTCTCTCTATCTCTTGTTTCTTTTCTTTTTCCTCTATTTCTCACTTGATTCTCTCTCTCTCTTTCTATTTTCTTTTCCTTTGCCAGGCCAGACCCTTGGTTTTCTCGGCAACCAAACACTGAGTAAAGGAGTCTAAAGGGAAGATGAGACTATATGGGTTGTCCTTTTGATATTTTGGCTACTAATTAGGAATGAAGAAGATTTATGGGTTGTTCTTTTGATTTTCTTGACTGCCAAACACAAAATGGGGAAGATCCATGTGACTTTTTCTTTAGATTTTCTTGGCTACCAAACACAAAATTATCAATAATTTTATTTTAAGAAAAAGTCTAAGAAAATCGTTGGTCTGGTGTTGATGAAACATGAAATGGTGTGGTCTTAATGTGCCACTTGCTTGTTGTCATTGTAGTCTTCCTTTAGAAATCCTTGGTAGCTTTGCACTGGGAGAGAATGCACAAACGGCCTTATGCGCCGTTAATGTTTAAAGGACCAAATTGAACATTTTAAAGAAGTTTTGGATGTTTTTGGCATTATACCAAATCTCATAGGTTATTGTATTTTACCCCTATTTTTTAATTTTTTTTTCATGTGGATTGATGTTTGATTATTAAATAAATAATTATTTATTTAATACCCCGATTTTTTTCATAGATTTCTGTATTTTTCAGATATATTGATCTGTAACCCAATATATTAAGTAGGGGGGGGGGGGAACCAATTTTGTATTATTGATGTGTTAAGTGGTCATGTAGACACTATATAACCATTTTTTATTAATTATAGTTAACAAAAATCAAAGAGAGGGGTTATAGTTAAACTTGCTGTTAAAAATCAATATAATACAAAATTGATAGCTCAACTTGCTAACTAAACCCAACCAATGGGGCCTTTTTTCATTTGAATTGTTTTTGTTGGTATTTCTTGATGCAATTTTAACATGTATATTGATACCGTTTTTCATTATCCATTCCAAGATATTATGACATATCATGATACAATATTTAAAACTATTTCCCTCATTATCAAGGATCTTGTAGTTGAATTGACATATTCTTATGCACAAAGTGCTTGGGAGTTTAGGGAGAGCAAAATTTGAGCTATGAGAGTCTAAAGGGAAAGGGTTCAAGCTGCGAGGTTAGCAGCATATTGTAATTATTTCTTTAAAAAAAAATATTATTTTCCTACTTAAATTTTATCTGTCTACTATAATATGTTCCAACATACTGATTTTTTTTTTTTTTTGATAGGACAGCATACTGATTTTTGTCCTTTTTTTTGTACTATATGTTTTTAAATTAAAATGGATAATTTTAGGAACTTATACCCTTTATCGATACTCCTAAATTAATGATGTCTTTTTAAAAAGTTTGGTTTTTAAAGGCCAACAAGATACAGTATAATCATTTACATATCCGTTCTAGAGCAAATTCCAATGTCATAAGCTTTCTACTTCTAGCATTCTCAATTTCAAGATTGTTTTATTTTTATAATTGTTTTTTTTATTAGTAAATTATGATATTTGTGCGTAATTAGGTTCGTTGATGATGAAGCGTGAGTTCGTCAGTCAAGGTGGGCAGATGGAACTCCTTATCGATGTGAATGTATCCTCTATAAGGGTCACCGGTGTGGTGCCTGCCACAACGCCTCCGATACCAAAGTTAGAATAAAAAAAGCACCTTATGAAATGAAAATGGAAGAACAAGATAAAAACCAGAGTGCTCTCTCAAAGTGTGAATATATATGTACCTTCTGTTGACAATGTGAGGGCTTTATATGTGGCTTTGGGTGCTAGCCGTTGTGGTTGTTAATGCTTTCCCTAGTAACGCCTCTTGTCCAACAATGGGGCTTTTAATAGGTTCCCAACGGTCTGCCTAGCTGATTTGGTAACTACCCAAGTCATTGATTAACTACATTGAATGACTCCCCTACCTTCGTCAGTGATGACTGGTTTCTTCGTCACTCAGGACGCCTTCGTCATGAGTGTTAGCTTCGTCTATGGGATGTAACCTCGTCATTCCCATCAGTTGCCCCCCAGGTTCTGTGGTCGTCTATGACGTGTCATGAGGATCACAGAAGATGAAAAGTTTTCCTGAGCTGTCCGTGACTCTTGGGGTTTTGTTCTGAATTTAATGCTTAGTGGCGGCGCTACACGCAACGTGGCCACGTGGCGCGCGCAGATCCGTGGAGTTAATGGCATGACCCTTGAGTTTCCCGCTGGTTTTTCAATCGTTTTTTAGCCTTAATTTGAAACTTCTCCTCTTCTAGTTTCTTTTACTTTCCAGAACACAAAACAAAAACATCCAAACGCTACTCCAAGCGATTTTCTCAAGACTTCCTTCTTCTCCAAACCAGTGTGCTGCGCCTTGGTGCTTCGCCATTTGTGGAGGTATGTTTTTCCTTACATGTTTTTTCTTACCTTTTCCTTCTATCCTACTGTAATATAGTTTCTAATTCTCTTTTTCTTTTCTTCCTTTGCTTTTGTCGGTCTTTGATTTTCTTGGGGATTTAGCTTGTGTTGTCCTTCTTTGCCCTTTGTTTTCTATATTTCCATGGTTGATAGTTCAGAGGTTAGGATAGCTTGCCCATCGATCTCCTTTCTTTTTGCGCGCCTAGGGGTTTCTTTGGGTGTTTTCTCGCATTTAGAAAATTTTGTGTTTGAGGGTAATTGTCTGAGTGTTGTTTTGGGCGACTTACTTCCTTTGCTTCGCCAATCGCTTAACTGGTTCGAGGGTTTAGTAAGAAGGAGAGAAGTGATGTCTGAGGTTAGGTCTAGCGACCTCGAGACTGGGTTGTCGTCTAATGGTGACCCAGTGGAAGGGGACACAGCCATCTCTACTCCTCGGGAGGTTAGGGCTTTTTATGCCCTCAGGAAGGTGTGTGGTTTGGATGCCGAAACTGTGAGTAGATTCAAGGATAGGTTCCAGTTTCCGGCGCGAGTTCGTGTTCGTCTACCTAAGGACGAGGATAGGGTCTGTCACTTTTTTCCGGGTGAGGTATGTTTTTATGAGTCGACCTTCTCCTGCGGGCTTAGGCTCCCCGTCCACCCGTTCCTGATGGAACTCTTGGCCCATTTTGGTATTGCTCCGGGGCAGCTCATGCCCAACTCGTGGAGGATTGTGATCAACTGTATAGAAATATGGTTGGCCTCCAACGGAGATATGATCAGGGTAGGTGAACTCACCTATCTATACCATTTGAAAGAGTCAAAGGAGTGTGGGTATTATGAGTTAGTCCCTTGGGAGAGAAGAACGAGAATTGTCAAGGGTTTACCTTCGTCCTTCAGATATTGGAAGTCGCGCTTTTTCTTTGTGTCCGGGGATGATTTTGAGACTCAATCCAGCAATGATTGGGGCAATATCCCAAGGTTGCTTCGTCAGTGGGGAACCCCGACCTTAGGTGTGTCAGTATTTCCCCCCGTCATTTTAGTTTTGCCACTTTTGATGCTTTAGTATTGCTAACTCCTTTAACTTCTATTTCGTACAGTTAAGAGATGGCCTAAGCTTAAGAGCAGGCACAAGGAGCGCATCGAAACTGCAATCGGGTACACAGAGACGATTGAAAGCTGGGACGATCTGGTTGATCCCCGGACCCTTGCCTTCTACAACCTTGGACCTAACCCGTCTCCTTACGTTCTTCGTAACATTGGCATTGAGGGCAAGAAAAGTAAGTATTGTCATCGTCAGTGTTGATTCTTCTCATGTACACTTACGATTTCCTGTTAAGTGTTTTCCTCTTGCAGAGATGATGACCAAGTTTAACAAGGACATGTATGCGAAGATGAGGTCCAAAAAGGATGAACTGCTGTCCAACTTAGGGAAGAAAGCCGTGAGCATAACCGGGAAGGGCCCTGCCGTCAATCCCCTCGGCTCCGTCACTCCCATGGTTTCTGCTACTGAGACGATGAAGGCGGCCTCTCTGATCGCGTCGATAGAGGAGATTCCTATTCTAGACTCCGAAAGGCCACGCGTGACTGGTAAGGAGAAGGAGAAGGTTGATTCCCGATCGTCCACAATATGGGATGACGAGAGGCTGGCTATGGACAAGGCTCACGAGGTTGTTAGTCCAGCAAATTGGAGGGCCCTCTCTGACCTGTCACTGAACGAGGTCGCGTCTCGTCATGTCCACAGGCTCGTCCAGGTATGGTGTTCTCCTTTCCCACCCATTTTTTTTTTTTTTTTTACTAACGACTTGATAATTTCTTTTTAGGTGTTGGGGGAGAGCCTTCATATCACCTTTGAATACTTCACTCAAGAGGCCAAGGTGGCATCCCTAACATCTCGGATGGAGGCTTTGGAGAAGGAGAATTCTGAGTTGAAGAAGAATTTGATCGTTTCTATGGACGAGACAACTTCTTTGAAGGAAAAGGTCAAGACACTGGATGACGACCTCAAGGTCGAGCGCAAATTGACTCAGGAGAAGGATGAGCAGCTTCTTTCCGCCAAGGAGAAAATTAAAACCATTGCTGCCAGATCAGTTGAGACCTTCCAGACCACCGACAAGTACAACACAGTACTTTTCAGTTGGTACTTCAAAGGCTTCGAGCTTCTCAGGAGGTACCTGGTCAAGCATCTTGTTGGGGTCGACATGGAGAGTCTAGACCTGGAGGAGGTTGATAAGGAGATGGCAATGGACGAAGCTGCTCAATCCTCCACCCCAGAAGGTCCGAGACTGCTACTGACACCCCGGCCGGTGAAGATGCCGCTGCTGATGCCTGATTTAATTACTTAGAAAAAATTTTTGTTTTTGGTGGATGCCTGTCATGTTTTGGGTTCTTTTTTTTTTTTTTTTTTTTTGTAAATCTAATTCCAGAACAATTAATTGTTATCTTATTTTAAAGACAATGCTTGTGGCCCAGCGTTTATGGGTTTTTAATCGAGCATACTTACTTGCTTATCAAATGTTTTGACCATTTTACATTTGTCCATATTTTGCACTTGAACATGGATTTTTAGCTACGATCTCTCTATTCGTCAATGATCTGTTACTTACTCACGATCATTTAGATGAGCTTGGATACAGCCTGAGTGTTGTTTTGATTTGTTGCAAGGTTCTTGTCCCTTTTCTTTTTCTCCTTTCCTTTTTTGTGGATTCGTCAGTAACCTGAATCCGTCAAGCGAGACCTTGTCACTTGCACCTACTAAAGGATTGCGCCTGCAGTGGCTTGTTCCCGTCAGTGGCTTATTCCCGTTGAGGCGGGGCCTTCTCGTTTGACTTATACTCATTCAAGGGACATTTGTTGCGTTTATGGCTTCGTTGGTGACTTACATCCATCAAAGCGGAATCTTATCACTTAGCTATTTTTTGGTGACCTACATCCATTTAAGGAATCTTATCACTCAGACTACATCAGTGATTTACATCCATCTTAGTGGAATTTTATCACTTAGCTTTTATAGCCTTGTACCCATTGGAGGGATCGTCAGTAACTTACATCCGTCAAGGCGGAATCTTGTTACTTTAGTTTTTATGTCTTATACCCATTAGAGTTATCGTCAGTAACTTACATCCGTCAAGGCGGAATCTTGTTACTTGGTTTTTGTATGCTCTACACCCGTTGGAGGGATCGTCAATAACTTACATCCGTCAAGACGGAATCTTGTTACTTAGTTTTTGTATGCCTTATGATTGACTAGACCTACTTACACAAAGACATCAGAGGAATAATTCTTTTATTAACTTCAAGAATGAACGTATTCGTCTATTACATCTACTGGTGGTACTTTTTTAAATGCCCAATGTTCCATGGTCGAGGGAGTCTTTGTCCGTCCATGGTTTCCAAGTGGTAACTGCCTTGTCTTGAGTAGTGAATGACTCGGTAAGGTCCTTCCCATGTAGGACCCAGCTTTCCTTGGGTAGGGTCTTTGGTTACTGTGGTGGTCTTGCGCAGGACGAGGTCTCCTATGTCCAGTCGCTTAAGTTTAACCCTCTTATTGTAGTATTCGGCCATCTTCTTCTGGTACTTCGTCATCTTGCTGGATGCGTTGTCTCTTACTTCGTCCAGACAGTCCAAGTTGAGTCGCCGTTCATCGTCATTGCACCCTTCATTGAACGTTCCTCGTCTGACGCTTGTTACCCCCACTTCGACTGGGATTACTGCTTCTGTGCCATAGGTAACCCTGAAGGGGGTCTCTCCTGTCGGGGTTCTTGCTGTGGTTCTGTAAGCCCACAGGACATTAGGTAATTATTCTGGCCAAGCACCCTTCGCATCGTCTAGAGCAGCGTTCGATTCATCACTTCTGTCTGCCCGTTTGCCTGGGGATGCCTCGGGGACGAGAACTGATTCTTGATCCTAAGGTTTGAACAGAATTCTTTGAAGCCTTGGTTGTCAAACTACCTCCCATTATCTGATATGATCGTCGAGGGAATCCCGAACCTACAGATTATATTTTTCCACACAAAGCTCTGAATTTGAGCCTCAGTGATCGTTGCTAGAGCCTCTGCCTCAACCCACTTTGTGAAGTAATCAATAGCAACAAGTAGGAACTTTACCTGACCTTTACCTTGGGGTAGTGGACCAACGATGTCGATTCCCCATTGTACAAATGGCCACGGGGAGGCTATAGTCGTCAGTCTCTCTGCTGGAAGCCGTTGTACATTCCCATATCGCTGGCACTTGTCACACCTCTTGACGATCTCAACAACGTCTACCTGCATAATTGGCCAAAAATATCCTGTTCGTACTACCTTGTTCACCAGGGATCTAGGGCCAGCGTGGTCGCTGCAAATTCCTCCATGGATTTCTTCCAGAATGTATCTAGCTTCTTCTTCATCGACACACTTCAAGTAAGGCATAGAGAAGCCTCTCTTGTATAAGGTGTCATTAAGGATCGTGAACCTGGTCGCCCTCTTCTTGACCTTTTTAGCTTCTTCTGTGTTCTGGGGGAGGTGCCCGTCCCAGAGGAAGGATATTATGGGGTGTTTCTGGACCTCCATCACCAAATCCATGCTAATCTCCCCTTTTTCTGATGACGCTAGCTTCGAGACTTCATTAGCCCCCATATTCTGACTTCTTGGGATCTGCACGAACTCCACTGTATCGAACTCCCGAGTTAGATGTTTCGTCAGCTTGAGGTATTTCTGCATCCTTTCTTCCTTCGCTTCATACTCCCCCCTAATTTGCCTGATCACTAGCTTTGAATCACTTTGGATCAACAAGTTCTTAGCACCAAGTGCTTTTCCAAGCCTCAGTCCCGTCAGTATCCCCTCGTATTTAGCTTCATTGTTGGTGGCCAAAAATTTTAGTTGGACCCCATATTTTAGCACCTCTCCGTCGGGGGTGGTTATGACAACCCCTACTCCCCCCTTCCTCTAGGCTGACGAACCATCAGTTTGTATCGTCCATTTATCAACTCCGTCGGTAAGGCTATCTTCGTATGGAAGGGTGAACTCTGCGATGAAGTCCGCCAGAGCTTGCGCCTTGATCACCGTTCTGGGGTGGTATTCAATGTCAAATTGACTAAGTTCAATTGCCCATTGGACCATTCTTCCGGTTGCCTTAGGTTTGTTCATCGATTTCTTGATTGGTTGGTCCGTCATTACGAGGATAGGGTTTGCCTGAAAGTATTTCCTTAGCTTGCGCGAGGCCACTATTAACGCAAACGCGATCTTTTCAATCCTTGGATACCTGGACTCAGCCCCTTGGAAGGCCTAGCTGACGTAGTAAACTGGGAGCTGTTTCGCGCCCTCTTCTCTGATCAGGGCTGCACTTATTGCCGAGGCTGACACTGCCAAGTATAAGTATAAGTCTTCCCCTTCTTTGGATGGGCTTAAGAGAGGTGGACTGCTCAGGTAACGCTTTAGTTCCTGGAATGCTGCTTCGCATTCGTCGGTCTAGGCAAAAGCCTACTTCAAGGTCTTGAAAAAGGGCAGGCATTTGTCTGTAGCTCTGGAGACGAACCTGTTTAAAGCTGCTATCCTTCCTATGAGTTTTTGAACATCCTTGACGGTCCTAGGTGATGCCAGTTTGATGATGGCTCGCACTTTCTCTGGGTTTGCTACTATTCCTCTTTGGGACACCATGAATCCCAGGAACTTTCCTGAAGCTACCCCAAAAACACACTTACTTGGATTCAACCTCATCTAGTGTTTTTTTAGGGTTGCAAACGTTTCCTTCAGGTCGTCCAGATGTGTGAGCTCTTCCTTGCTCTTGACGAGCATATCGTACACGTACACTTCCATGTTCCTGCCAATCTGTTGACTGAACATTTTGTTCACCAACCTCTGATACGTAGCTCTAGCATTCTTCAATCCAAAAGGCATTACCTTGTAACAGTAGAGTCCTTGACTCGTGATGAAAGCGGTCTTTTCCTGGTCTTCCTCAGCCATCCTTATCTGGTTATATCCTGAGAAGGTGTCCATAAACGTCAGTAACTTGTGCCCGGCTGTAGAGTCCACGAGTTGGTCTATTCTCGGTAGAGGGAAGCTATCCTTCGGGCACGCCTTGTTCAGGTCGGTGAAGTCTACACACATCCTCCATTTTCCATTTGCTTTCTTTACTAGGATGACGTTCACGAGCCATTTAGGATAGTACACTTCCCGGATGAACCCTGCCGTCAAGAGTTTGGTAACTTCCTCTGCAACTACTTGATCTCGTTCTAGGGCGAAGGTTTTTCATCTTTGCTAGACGGGCTTCCGTTCTGGATTCACATTTAACTTATGCTAGATGACCTCTGGATCTATGCCCGGCATGTCCTCGTGGCTCCATGCGAAGACGTCTAGATTTTCTTTAAGGAACCTTATGAGCCTTGTTCTCATCTCAGGGCTTAACGTTGTCCCTATCTTTGTCGTCTTGTTTGCTTCTCTTTCAACCAATTCCACTGTTTCCAAGGCCTCCATTCTGTCTTCTTCCTTTCCTTCAATCATCCACGTGTGGTTCTCCTTTGCAGCCAGGATGGCTTGATAGCATTCTCTTGCTAGGACTTGATCTCCTTTTACTTCACCGACGCCATTATCTGTTGGGAATTTTACCTTCAAACAGTAGGTGGACGTCGCCGCCTTCCACTTGTTGAGTGTGGGCCTCCCAATGATGACATTGTAGGATGAGGGGCAGTCCACCACCAAGAAGTCTAGCTGACGGGTCAGCTGCACCGGGTAGGCCCCTACCGTCACTATCAATGTCACTATGCCCTTGGGGTATACCCTGTCTCCGCTAAAACTGACGAACAAAGAGTCAAAAGGGCGCAGTCTCCTTGGATCTAGCCTCAACTGCTAGAAAGCTGGGAGGTAGATGATGTCTGCGGAGCTGCCATTGTCGACGAGGATCCTTTTGGTATTGAATCCTTCTACATTCAGCATTATGACCAAGGAATCGTTGTGGGGTTGCTTCACTCCCATGGCGTCTCCTTCATTGAAGGATATGTCCTGGTATGTTCGTCGGTGCTTAGACGGAGGTATGGCGTGGACAATATTTACCTGTCTCTGGTATGCTTTCTTGAGTGATTTAAATGATCCTCCTGAAAATGGCCCTCCTGTAATCGTCTTTATCTCCCCGATAACCTTGTATCCCAGGAAAAGGACTCATGCTGGATTTTACTTCACCGACGCCATTATCTGTTGGGAATTTTACCTTCAAACAGTAGGTGGACGTCGCCGCTTTCCACTTGTTGAGTGTGGGCCTCCCAATGATGACATTGTAGGATGAGGGGCAGTCCACCACCAAGAAGTCTAGCTGACGGGTCAGCTGCACCGGTAGGCCCCTACCGTCACTGTCAATGTCACTATGCCCTTGGGGTATACCCTGTCTCCGCTAAAACTGACGAACGGAGAGTCAAAGGGGCGCAGTCTCCTTGGATCTAGCCTCAACTGCTGGAAAGCTGGGAGGTAGATGATGTCTGCGGAGCTGCCATTGTCGACGAGGATCCTTTTGGTATTGAATCCTTCTACATTCAGCATTATGACCAAGGGATCGTTGTGGGGTTGCTTCACTCCCATGGCGTCTCCTTCATTGAAGGATATGTCCTGATATGTTCGTCGGTGCTTAGACGGAGGTATGGCGTGGACACTATTTACCTGTCTCTGGTATGCCTTCTTGAGTGATTTAAATGATCCTCCTGAAAATGGCCCTCCTGTAATCGTCTTTATCTCCCCGATAACCTTGTATCCCAGGAAAAGGACTCATGCTGGATTTTATTGTCATCCCTGAATTTACTATATTCTCCCTTCTTCACATATTTCCGTAACTTCCCTTTCCGTATCAACTCCTCTATCTGCTCCTTTAGGTCTCTGCAATCTTTCGTGTTGTGTCTGTGATCTTTGTGGAACTGGCAGTACTTGTTCTTGTCACGGATATTAGGGGATGAGTGCAATGGTCTGGGCCATTTGAGATAATGCTCGTCCTTGATCTGCGTGAAAATTTTGTCAACAGGCATAACCAAAGGAGTAAATCTTACCGTCCAAGGACTTCTATCATCTTTCCTCCTATTCCCGTCATTGTTCCGACGATCCGGTCGCTCTCTCTTTTTCCCCCTACGGTCGTTTTCTTTCTTTGCCTTGTCGCCTGGCTTCTCGGCATCCTTTATGGCTGCTAAAGTATCTTCAGCATTCATGTACTTCTGTGCTTTCAGGAGCATTTCCGCCATCGTCTTTGGTGGGTTCTTTGCGAAGGAGGCCACGAGATCTCTGGACCTCAGCCCCGCCTTAAAGGTCGTCAGCTACACCTTGTTATCGGCTTCATCCACCTCCAGAGTCTCCCGGGTGAAGCGTTTGACATACGACCTCAGAGTTTCCTTCTCTCCTTGTCTTATGGTGAGTAAGTAGTCTGCCGGCCTTTTTGGACGTTGCCCCCTTATGAAATGGCGCAAGAAGGCACTACTCAATTGATCAAAGTTGTCTACGGACGAGGTCGGCAACTTCGTGAACCATTCTCTTGCAACTTCGTGAACCATTCTCTTGCAACTCCTTTGAGAGTGGTGGGAAAGGAACGACACAGTATCTCGTCAGGTGGTTGTTGAAGACCTAGAGTCGTCTTAAAGGTATTAAGATAATCCTGAGGGTCTCTGAGTCTGTTGAACGGCTCAAGTTGAGGTAAGCGAAACTTTGACGGTACAAGGCATTCGAGTACCGCCGTGGTGAAAGGCGAATCCGTAGCCCTTACCATTCTGTCTACGCTTCGGTCCGTCTTCTCCTTAATGGCGCTCCTTAGTTCGTCCATCTCCTTTCTCATTTCTCGAAGGAGATCTGAGTTCTGCTCGTCCGGAGTAGTTGGCCTCTGAGGGGTACCTCTCCTGTGGCTATCTCCTTCTCCTTCCAGGTTACCCTTGGACCGGTTCTCTTCCTGTTGAGCCTGTTAAACTTGCTAGAGTCATAGCTTCATTTCCTGGTTTTGCTTGGTGAGTTCTTCAATGGTGGCTGCAAGGGCTTGAACTTGCTGGGCCAAGGCTGCTGAATCTGGGTTGGATTCCATCTGAATGTAGAGGGTTGATGGAAACTACGTTTTCAAATATGAATCTGAAGATGGAACTCCTTGTCGATGCGAATGTATCCTCTATAAGGGTCACCAGTGTGGTGCCTGCCACAACGCCTCCGATGCCAAAATTAGAATAAAAAAAGCACCTTATGAAATGAAAATGGAAGAACAAGATAAAAACCAGAGTGCTCTCTCAAAGTGTGAATGTATATGTACCTTCTGTTGACAATGTGAGGGCTTTATATATGTGGCTTTGGGTGCTAGCCGTTGTGATTGTTAATGTTTTCCCTAGTAACGCCTCTTGTCCAACAATGGGGCTTTTAATAGGGTCCCAACGGTCTGCCTGGCTGATTTGATAACTGCCCAAATCATTGATTGACTACATTAAATGACTCCCCTACCTTCGTCAGTGATGACTGGTTTCTTCATCACTCAGGACGCCTTCGTCATGAGTGTTTTCTTCGTCATGAGTGTTAGCTTCGTCTATGGGATGTAACCTCGTCATTCCCATCAGTTGATATTGTAAGTTTTGTTCATTTTGATTGATTTAGTCTGTAGTCTTACTTTGATTTGTTCATTGTCTAATGGGTTTCTTTCATATCTCTCTCTCTCTCACTCTCTCTTCCATGTCAATGGTGTCAGTCTTGACTCAGTATACTCATGGCTTTTGACATTTTTAATCAATTCACCTCTCCGTTCTTGCTGATGGTGTCAACCGTTAAGAATGATTAAATTGATACATAATAACATCTAAGTTCATATATTGTTTTCTCCAATTGGGTCACTCTAAAAAGGAAAAAGAAAAAAGAATGGCTTTCTTACTGCCAGTGGCCTGGGGATTGAATTGGGGATGGGGCCTCCTACTGGGAGCCTGCGGAGTCGGCGCTGTCACAGCAGCTGGATCTATACTCCATAGGACTAACAACGGTGGATTGCATAACACTATCATCCACGAAAACGAGCCCACCACGCCACTAGTCACCGACCAGCCCACAACACCGCAAGTCCCTGTCTAGCGCACCCTCACTACAACAAACATGAGCATTTTCAACATATTTGTATCCTCAGTCATTAAAAAATGTTGATAAAAGTCTTTAATTTCCACCTTTGCACTCAACTGTGAAAATTCACATATGTATTTCCACAATCGGCATAACTGTTAAAATAAGGGCTGAGAAATTCACATATGTATTTCCACAATTGGCATAATTGTTGAAATAAGTGGTAAATAAGTGGTGAGAAATTCACATGCCAACTGATTAGATATGGATAATTTATATCAACAGTTGGATGAATGTTGAAAAAAGAAATTAAATATTTTAATCAACGGGTTATAAATGTTGAAAATAAAAACACAGCTTATATAGGTATTTTACTAGTATTAAATATTTTTATTCTACAATTGCTCCCTCTCTCTCTATCACTCTCACTCTATCACACTCTCTCTCTCTCACTCTGAATCTCTCATAGGTCTTGGAGGTTAATTTTCCTATTATTTTCTAGGCAACCAAACAGAATCCAATTACTCCCTCTCTCTCGCTCTATATCTCACTCTCACTCTTGTTCTCTCATAGGTCTTGGCAGTCAATTTTCCTGTTATTTTCTAGGCAACCAAACAGAATTCAATCACTCCCTCTCTCTTCCTCTCGCTCTCTCATAGGTCTTGGCAATCGATTTTCCTATTATTTTCTAGGCAACCAAACAGATTCTCGACTCCATTTTTCTATTATTCTCCCTCTGATTAGGTATTTTTGTCTATTTCTTTCGATTTCGTAGTTTTAAAAACTTATTTCTGATCAG
The DNA here is from genome assembly GCF_932294415.1 of Quercus robur. Classification (NCBI taxonomy): domain Eukaryota; kingdom Viridiplantae; phylum Streptophyta; class Magnoliopsida; order Fagales; family Fagaceae; genus Quercus; species Quercus robur. The sequence goes on from NC_065541.1 coordinate 10,087,802, forward strand.
TTTATTTTTTCTTAGACTTGAATTTTGGCCATACTCTGTTATTTGCTGGGAAGATTTTAGTCAAACAAAGTACGAATCAGCAAGGATTTAAATTGATCAAAAGGTCTCACAACATCCTCAAATGCATGACATTTCGTTCCTTCCTCTAACCATTTTAAGTGGGCTGAGTTTGCTCTCTTCATGTCGTAATTAGTTTTTTGCTTTATTGATTGTGTGTATTCATATTAATAGATATTGGACATTCTGTGTTTATATTTTAAGCTTTGGCATTTATATATACATATTCATTTCTGACCTACGTTGCAGGTAAAGATTAGAGGAAGGTCACCGCAGTGTGAAGCTCATGGAGAAAATGCAACATTCACCCAGCAGCAATTTCGAGAGTTTGATTATGAGAAGTTTACTCAGTCTCCACTGACTCCAGTAATTACACTTTCTGTCTCTTCTGTTTTCCATTGAAAATTGTAATTGGATGAGTAGGTTGCTTAAACTGTTAGTCTATATGTTTTGGCTTGTTTGCAATTAGATTTCTCTCTCTCATTTGACTAAGAAAGATGATATTTGAAACTTGCTGCAGTCACCCTTGAAGTTAAAGATGCTTCAATCAGATTCCAGAATAAGCAGTAAAGAGTATCATGATAGGGTTGCTAATGAGAAAGTACATGTATTGGTCGATGTCAGACCAGCTCACCACTTTAAGATTGTTTCTCTTCCCAAGTCCTTGAACATCCCACTCCCGAGTTTGGAGGTTAGATTGCCTGAAATTTCTTCAGCTTTGAAGGAAGAAGAAGAGCGAAAGGGAAGTTCGAGTGCCGAACTATATGTAATTTGTAGGAGGGGTAATGATTCTCATAGGGCTGTTCAGAATCTACACAAATTGGGCTTCACCTCAGCCAGGGATATTGTTGGGGGTCTGGAGTCCTGGGCCCATGATGTGGATTCCAACTTCCCTACCTATTAGCAGGCATGTTAATGGTGGGCTGTCTTTAATGTAAACTTTTCTTTCTGGTTGTAGTAGTTTCTACATTTATCTTTTTCTACCCATTGGGGGTGGCTAGGAACCCCACTATTTTCACATCATATTAAAGTAGCAAAGTGTATTTGGCGTAAAATCACTCACATAGAAATCACTATTGGAAATACTTTTATTATTACGCCAATCATAATAAGTCACATTAAAAGTTGTGGAAAAAAAATTATTCTAGATTTATTATAGAAAGAAATACCAACTAGGACCAGCAAGCAGCAACTTACTTGGTCACAAACTGATGAGTTGAACAGCACAATTGAGCCGGAAAATGGCACAAAATGGATCTTGTCATGAGAGCTTCAAGGTCATGACTCATGACCGAGCATTAGTGAAGTTCAGAGCATAACGGAAGGCAATCAATTTAGAGGTCACCCAAAAAAAAAAAGTCAAGAGCTATGGATTTCAAATCCCAGCATGTTCGAACTCAAAAAAAAAAAAACAAAAAATAAAAAAACAACTCAGTGTCGCAATTTCAGTAAACCTTGGAAACCAAGTCAAAATTGGAAGCCCTGTTAAAAAAAAGGGTCAAAATTTGAAACTAGAGGTGAGGCATTTTCACCACCCTACAAGTAAGAGCTTCAAAAGCTATGGATTTCAAATCCCAGCATGTTCGAACTCAAAAAAAAAAAAACAAAAAATAAAAAAACAACTCAGTGTCGCAATTTCAGTAAACCTTGGAAACCAAGTCAAAATTGGAAGCCCTGTTAAAAAAAAGGGTCAAAATTTGAAACTAGAGGTGAGGCATTTTCACCACCCTACAAGTAAGAGCTTCAAAAGAGCCATCCGTATATTGTCCATTCTTTGCTTGTCTAAAATAAGCAGCACTTGGATCCTCATCAACATCCACAGTAATCTGCAAAAATTCATGAAAACAAACAAAGAAACCAGTAAATACATAAGAAGCACTTAAAAATGTTCGCGCTCATAAAGAACACACCAACATCACTTAAACATCACATGGGTACCTCATCAAGCCTTGGAAGAGGATGCATGACCACAACATGCTTCTGCATAACATCCAAGACATTCTAATCTACAATGTACTTGCCTCGAGCTTCTTCATATTGGTCAATTCACTCTCCAAATCTTTCTTTCTGAATGCGAGTTTGATACACTACATCACACTTAGAAGCCACTTCCATTAATTCAGCACTTTCTTCCCATTCCACTCCCTTTGATGTCAAATAGCCTTTTATATCATCCTATAAGATGAAATTGTAAATTTTGAGAGACCAAAACCCCAAATTTTCTATAGTATTTCCACTTCTCATTTGCCTAAATCACACACAGAAGACCTATAAGTAAATTCAAATGACAATGGGATCAACATTTACCTTCATTTTTATCACATCAGGAGAGACAAAGTAGATCTTCACATCTTGGTACTTGGCAAGCAAGTGAGCGGACAGTCCTTCCATTGGCAAGACCACCCACTGGCCCAACTTTGATGCCATCTAGCTTCCCCACCTATTTTTCAATGGTATACACATCCAAGAGAGCCTGAATCGTACACAACATCAAGAATAGATCTTTGAACTAAACTGTGTGAAACTTACTACCAGCAATTAAAATATGACGAAATGATAAAATAAAATAAAAAATCATCAAATGAAAACACAGAACATATTATCCCCCTCTACATTAGGAGAATAAACAGTTAATGTCACACCAAGACAGAACAACATTGTTACTTGTCTATGAAGATATTTGTAGATGAACACCTCACCCCATCTTGTGCAGCGAGCCTTGGATATAAAATGTGATCCAGCAAGCCTTGGATATGCTCTGCTCATTTTTTTTTTTTTTTTAATCTTAGAGAATCAAGTTGTTCATCCTACAACAAACAATTAGAGTTTTCAACTGTCCATTAGTCCATATAGTATGAAAATTGAACAATCATTATACATCTAAAAGTTAAAGCGTAACATTTATTGTTACTACGTTTCAGTTGAGCCACACTATCAACCATGTCACCTTTTTTTTCCTTCATTTTTTGAACAATATTAATAAATAAATAGTGCAATTTTACACTTTCTCTAACTCATTAAATCCAACTCACCATGAACAATCTTACACATTCTTTAACTCATTAAATCCAGCCCACCATTAATTTATCCTTCTTCCAATTCTCAACTCTTCATTTTCCCCTTCAAAACCATTTCACTCTTTTGAAATTTAAACCCCTCAGTTGTCACTCTTGTGATTAACTATGTTATTTTTAGCACTATAAATTTACAGTTGCTCTCTCTACCTCCACAAAAGTTGCCAAAGTGGCATCAAATTTGGAAAGTCCCTTTGAGGTTTGTTCTTTCCCTTCTTATTTTTTCTTTTCCCCTAACTTTAGTTTTTCCATTGGATTTCTAAAGCTTATGGATGATATGTTTTTTTGTGGGTTGCCAACAATGTGATCACTTTGGGGCTATGGGTGGCTAGGATTGGTTTGTCAGTTATGAGAAGGGTTTTCAAGAATTAGAAATCTCTACAACAACTTCTTACTTCATATTCATGTTGTACGATTTTTATTTTATATTTGTGTTTTACCTGTTCAATTTGTTTACCTTTGACATTTTATTTTTCTTACATTTGACATATGTTTAACTCTATGTAAAAAAAGGAAGAAAAGAAAACCAAAGTTTAAGGTATTTACCTATGATTGTTTTGAAACAATAATAGAGTATACGTTGTAATTATACTCCAATTACTGGTTTCATATTTTTTTGACTCAATGGTTCTTTTTTGTTGTGGAACCTTTCTCAATTTCTATTTGACTTCGACAAATATTATGTTTAGCCCACTTTTTCTTATTATGTGTAGCACATAATAATTTGATCTTGCAGTCTCATAGACAATAAAAAATCTACCTCAAAAGTTTGGTCACGAGGAAATAGAAAATCCCAAAACATGATTAATTGGAGGTTTAATTTTTATCTAATTTTGATAATGCTAAATGTGGAATTTGGTTCTTGTAGGGTTTAGGATCATTGACCTAGATACATGAGAGTTTGAAAATGAAGGTTTCTTAAGTGGCCAAAGACATTTCTAAGGAACTTCAAGAGAAGAAATTTTTTTTTTTTTTTTTTTATTCTTCATTGATTTCATGATTTAGTTATTAAGAAAAATCCAAAATAATAGAACGGAAATAGATAATACTTTTAAAAATAGTTCAATTTTTAAGGAAATAGATAATACTTGATTAAAGCGTTATTTTTGGGCTAAACCGATCATGGAGCTGTCTTGTTAGTCGCGAATCTATTATTTTTTTCAATTTAGGTATTGTAAGAACCAAGCACAAGACTTCTAGACCTTAGGTCACTTGGGCTCACAATTTATTTGTAGTGGGCTTAAGTATTTCCTACAATGGGTCGTTCTCGGCAGAGAGACTCAAAGTAACACCCAGTTAGTACCCTCTCCTTGACTGTTTTCTCTCAATTTTTCTGAACCCCTTCTTCTTCCAACTTTCTTCTATTTATAGCCAAGGTTAGTGGGGAGATCATGATTACAGTCACCGTTAGTGCTACTGAAGGTCCAGTATTATCTGGTTAAAGTGGTTGTTTAGGTGAAAGGGCGGTGCAGCATTTATGATCTTGGAACTTGGTTCCATTTTCACCGATTATGTTCGGCAACTCACGTTCCCGTGCATATCATGACCTTCCCGGATATGACTCATGCGCTCTACCGGGAAAGATTAACCAGTCAACTCTGGGAACTTAATGCCCAAAACTTGTTTTTACTCTAAGGCAGTTTCAAGAAGGGCATAAGGTAATTGGAACTTTCTGCTGGGCCTGCGCCCAAGGCCGGTATGGGCTTGGGCCCGGGGCCCAGATGGGTCTGGGCCCAAGGCCAGTATGGGCTTTGGAAGCTCGGTGCCGTACAATAGCCCCCCCTTGATTCATACTCGGTCGCCGAGAAGAATCAAGGAGCTGCCTGGGCCTTTTGACCTTGGGAATCGTCTAGCCTGGGACTTCTGGCTGTCACTTCTCATTAATATTCATCTCAAAAGACGCGTCGTTTTGCGGCGCCAGGCACAGTCGTCATTATTGCCTGACGGTTCGTGAACCGAAGCGGCGCGCAAATCGGTTACGCTTGGCATTCGTTGGGTCGCTCGTAGGCTGTGCCCATTTATTGCTTGATTAAGCGTTTCCTCTTCCCCCATTTCTTTTGGCTCTATAAATAGTCCTTCCCCAAACACCATTCCATTTTTCCTTCGCCTCTGATCTTTAGTGCCTACTCTCTGCCGACCACATTTCTGTGCGCTTGCTTGCTCAGCGTTCTTTTCCTCCTTAGAACCCAAAGTAAGTCTTTCTTCCCCTTCCTGTTCCTTCAGCTTTGTTTCTTTGAGTTCATTCTTGTAGTTTTAGGCTTTATAGATGGGTTATTCTTACCTTCTAGATACCCCGGCTGCTTTGGCCACCTTTAGGAGTAAATTTAGTATTCCCAATGACGTGGATGTGGCTTACTGCCATGAGAGTGATATGGAACTCCACCGAGGGCAGGGTACAGCCTTCTTTCCTTTGATGTCCATTTTGGAAGGTTGGGTTAGGTTCCCGGTAGATCCCCTCCTGATAAGCACACTCACCTACTATGGGCTGTGCCCCGACCAGCTTCCCCCCAATTTTTACCGGGTAGTTAGTTGTGTCAGCCAGTTGAACCATACCTTTAACTTACAATTAGACCACCATGATATTAACCAAATGTATAGCCTCTATGGGAGCAAATCCACCAATTATTACTTAAAGACGAGGGATGCTTGGGTACGGCTGATATCGTGCCTACCCGATTCGAACAGGAACTCCGCCGGGGAGTTCGTCAGGGTGCGCGGCAATTGGTTTGCCGGGGAGATCCCTTGCCCCCTCACACGGCGTGAAGTGGGTTCGTACCATCCCCTTCTTATAATTGTTTGAGTAAAAAAAAATTTTTATTGTTAAAAGCTAATGCGTCACCTGTTCTTTTGCAGACGGCAAAGTGTTTGTTCAGGACCTCAGAGCCATCCACACCAGGGACTTAAACTTCGTCCTCCGTTCCGAGATCTACGTGCATTGGGACGGGCAACTCCGGGCCTCACACCTGATCCTCGGCGTGGAACTGGTTTACTCTACTTGGCAGCCTTTCAAGCAGGCGCTGATAGTTGACAGCCCCCTGCTATCGTACATAGACGTCCGGTACGTGAATTTCTTGCCGCCGAAGCTTACAACCGGGGAAGCGAGGGAATTTGGTCGGCGGTTCACTGCCGCGGACGAACCAGTTCCCCTGCGAGACGATTCCGCGGAACGGGTATCTCAGCGCCTTCGAGAGAGAGCTCACGAAGCCATACAACAAGGGGACCAAGCCCAAGAGCAGCCCCATCCCGAGAATCCACCCGCCGAGCCTCAACAGCAAGTGACAGAAGCGGCTAACTTGCTAGCTGAAGCGATCCAGCCCGGTGCAAGAATGGTGGCAAGGAGAGTCATGACCCTTGATCGGTTCGTGCCTGGTACCCGGCCGACCAACCAGCCCCCGCCTACTCAGGGTCGGGGTCCAGTGCCTCAGCCTCCTCCCCCTCCGCAGTCCGGACGGGCCCGTAAGAAACAGAAAGTAACCGAGCAACCTTCCGCGGGCCCGGGGGATGCTGCTGTCCAGACTCCTCCCTGACCAACAGGGGGAATTGTTATCCGCGAGCCGCCAACCGAAGCTGGCACGGGGGGCGCGTCCTCCTCCCAAGTGGCTCCAGCGTGGGAGCCAAAGTTCCTTCTGGACGGCAAGCCATTGCCCTCAACCGCCTCTGTTCGAATGTGGGATAAGGGCGAGGGCGGCCGTATTGCCCAAACCTTGGCCGGAGCTCTCCAACTTCCCGAGGACGTGCACGCCTTTGATGATGGGTCCGAGGAGTCCGTGGGGCGCCGGTTAGAGTGGCACGCCATTGCGGTAATTCTTTTGTCTATTTACTCCATGTAGATTTCCTTTTGTCTCTTTGTTAACCTTCGTGCTTGCTAGGCCGCTCAACTGGCTCACATTGTTGCTGCCCGGGCACGGGAGCTTGATGAGGAGAATGAACGCGAGAAGGGGGCGCGGGAGTCAGCAGTAAAAACGGCTAAGGAAAAGGTGAAGATTGCTGAGGCTGCTGAGAAGAAAGCTGCTGCCGCGGAGAAGTTCCGGGCATTGGCCGAAAAAAGGAATGCAGAGCTCCTGGCCAAGCAAAATGAGACGGAACTCAAACTAGCCGAAGCCCTTAGCCTCAACACTTCCCATGCCGACGAGATAGCCGATCTCCGGGCAGGCTTGGCGGCCGCGGAGCAAAAGTGGTATGACGTAGGCTTTGCCGACGCCGAGAACTCTGCAGAGCCGGTGGTGGCTCGGGCTCGGCATATGGGTTTCGAGGCCGGGTGGTTTGCCGCTCTTCAGGCAATGGGAGTTCCTGAAGATTCGCCGCTGAAAGACCCCGGCCAGATTCCATTTCCGAACCCTGTCCCTGCCGTCCAGAACGCCCCGGCTGCTTTTGACGAGGAGGAGACGGCCAGTATGAGGGAGTTGGTTGAGCAAATCAATTCTCATGCCGAGCCCGAGGACATGGAGGCCACGAGCATACCTACCGTGCAGGAGCTTCTTGGTGAGGGCCAGCCTTTTCCCCTGACCGTCCAGCAGGAAGTGCCACCGCCGACTCAACCTCCCAGCTGATTTTACTTTTACTTGTTAGCTTATTTTTATTTTACTCTTATTTGCCTATGTCACCGGGATGTGGTGATTGAACAATTGTTTTTACTTATTGGTTTTATTTGCCCATGTCACCGGGATGTGGTGATTGAACAATTGCTTTTACCTGTTTAATTAGTAGTCCGTTTTCTTTTTCCATTTCAATTTGTTGAATGAAATTATCTCTGTTTGTGTTTTGCTTGAATTATACTAGTGCTATGGCCGCTTAATAGAATGGTACCCCCGAAAACCTGTTGTGCGGCGCTGTGGGTAATTTGAGAGCGCTATTGGACTTAGTTTTTGCAAAAGGGTTAGGTTTTTATCAGGTTTTGGTTTAACCGAGAATTGTGTTTTCGTCCTTATAGATTTGATTGCAAGGTTCTCACCTGCTCGGCGATATTGATCGAGCCGAGGGTCAGGTTTTCGTCCTTAAGATTTATTTGTAAGGTTTTAACCTGCTCGGCGATATTGATCGAGCCGAGGGTCAGGCTTCCGTCCTTAGGATTTATTCATAAGGTTTTCACCTGCTCGGCGATATTGATCGAGCCGAGGGTCAGGTTTCTGTCCTTAGGATTTATTCGTAAGGTTTTCACCTGCTCGGCGATATTGATCGAGCCGAGGGTCAGGTTTCTGTCCTTAGGATTTATTCGTAAGGTTTTCACCTGCTCGGCGATATTGATCGAGCCGAGGGTCAGGTTTCTGTCCTTAGGATTTATTCGTAAGGTTTTCACCTGCTCGGCGATATTGATCGAGCCGAGGGTCAGGTTTCTGTCCTTAGGATTTATTCGTAAGGTTTTCACCTGCTCGGCGATATTGATCGAGCCGAGGGTCAGGTTTCTGTCCTTAGGATTTATTGGCGATTCTCTTGGTGTGTGGTTAGAGGGTCAAAATCAGCACAGACAAAAAAGTTCATCATGTTCTTAATCTTAATAGGATACAAGTTTTGGCTTACATCGATGGTCACGCGTAGAATTTCTTCAGGTTGTTGGCGTTCCATGGTCGGGGGAGCGGCCTCTCGTCGAGGTCCTCCAAGTAGTAGGCCCCTGCACCTGCGACGGCTGTGACTCTGTATGGTCCCTCCCAACTCTGAGCAAGCTTCCCTGCAGCCATGTCCCGCATGTTCCCCACTACCCTTCTTAACACTAATTCCCCGGCACTGAATTCCCTGGTCTTTACATTTCGGTTGTACCTTTGCGCCAGCTTCTGCTGATACTCGGCAAGACGTACGGTCGCGACCTCCCTGCATTCTTCTAGCCAATCCAAATGCTCCATCATAAGGTCGGCGTTCTGTACGGGGTCAAACCCTGCGACCCGTGCACTGCATAAGCTCACCTCGGTTGGTATCACTGCTTCTGCTCCGTATGCCAGAGAAAATGGGGTTTCCCCCGTGGATCTCCTGGGGGTCGTGCGGTAGGCCCATAAAACACTGGGTAGTTCTTCTGCCCATCTTCCTTTCGCTCCATCCAACCTTCTCTTGAGCCCGTTCAAAATAGTCTTGTTTACTGCTTCAGCTTGGCCATTGCTCTGGGGGTATGCCGGGGTTGAATACTTGTTCTTGATGCCGAGCTCGCTGCAAAAGGTCCGAAAAGCGTTGCTGTCGAACTGTAGCCCGTTGTCTGTCACTAGTGAATTCGGCACCCCAAACCTTGTAACTATGTTTTTCCACACAAATTTTTTTCACGTCAGTATCCCGGATATTGGCCAAGGCTTCAGCTTCAGCCCACTTTGTGAAGTAATCCACGGCCACCAGTACAAAACGGCGATTCCCCGTTGCTCGGGGGAATGGCCCGAGGATGTCAAGCCCCCATTGTGCAAATGGCCACGGGCTGCTGACAAGATTTAGATGTCCTGCCGGCTGATGGATCATTGAGGCGTGCTTTTGACATTGTTCGCAACTCCGAACGTATTCGGCGGCGTCCTTCTGCATCTGTGGCCACCAAAACCCCTGCGTCATTGCTCTGTGTGCTAAAGATCGTCCCCCAGCATGCCCGCCGCATACTCCTTCATGCAGCTCGGTTAGAAACTCCTTGACTCTTTCAGGATGCAGGCACAAGAGGTAAGGGCCCGCGAAGGACCTTCTGTACAACTTTCGGTCCGAAGACAACCAGTACCTGGGAGCCATTCGTCGAATCTTGTTGGCCTCGGCCTCATCCTCTGGAACCTTATCTTCGGTAAGAAAGTCTATGATCGGGTTCATCCAGCATGGTCCGGCCACCGCCACCTGCGCAACCTCTACTCCGGCCTGCTCGAGAGCAGTCTTCACACAGATGCTTGGCTCCCTTATAAGTTCTATCGTGATAAGCCTCGGCGTGTCCTCGGTAGCCGATGAGGCTAACGTGGCAAGAGAGTCAGCATGCTTGTTTTGTGACCGGGCTACCTGGGATATCTTTACCGTTCCAAACTGACCGATAATTTGCTTTGCCGTACTTAGATAAGCTTTCATTCGGGGATCCCGAGCCTCGAAGTCCCCAGTGATCTGATAAACAACCAGCCGAGAGTCCGAGTAGATTTCCACGTCCTTTGCGCCCAGATGCAATACTGCCCTCAATCCGGCCAGCAGGGCTTCATATTCGGCTTCGTTGTTCGAGGCTTTGAACCCCAATCTGAAGGAATGTTCCAGTCGCATACCTTCAGGGGTGATGATGACAATACCAGCCCCGGCCCCCATAGCATTTGATGCGCCGTCCACAAATAACCTCCACGGGTGAATCTCCGCACTACAGATTACCTTGCCTTCATTCTTAGGTGTAAATTCCGCGATGAAATCAGCGAGAACCTGCCCCTTTACCGAGCTCCTAGGTCGGTATCTTATGTCAAACGATCCCAACCGAGTCCCCCATTTAGCAATCCGTCCTGTGAAGTCGGATCTCTTCAACAGTGATTGCAATGGATATTCGGTGAGGACAAACACTGTGTGTGCCTGGAAGTAGTGTGGTAACTTCCTCGTGGCGTGCACCAAGGCCAAAACCAACTTTTCAAGAGGCAGGTACCTTGTCTCAGCATCGACCAAGGTCTTGCTCACGTAATACACCGGCATTTGCACTCCCCGGTCCCTTAGTAACACAGCACTTACGGCATGATCGGTGACTGCAAGGTACATAAACAGATCCTCCCCGGGCTCCGGGGCCGTCAACCTCGGCGCCTTTGCCAAATATTCCTTTAGTTCTCGAAAAGTTTCATCGCAGCTCTCGTCCCACTGAAACCCCTTCCACTTCTTCAGAAGTTGATAGAATGGCCGGCAGCGATCGGCAAACTTGGAGATGAATCGGTTCAGGGCTGCCAACATCCCAGTGAGCACTTGCACCTCCTTAGGATTGCTCGGTGGTTTGAGGCGATTGACGGCCTCTATTTGGTCGGGGTTAGCCTCTATTCCCCGAGTGGAGATCAGATAACCCAGGAACTTGCCAGCCCCCACTCCGAAAGTGCACTTTTCGGCATTGAGGCGCAGCCTGTGTCGTCGTAGTATCTCGAATACTCCCCGAAGGTCTTCAGTATGCAGCGACTCTTTTCTGCTTTTTACCACCATGTCGTCGATATAAACTTCAACCGTGCACCCAATTTTTTCTCGGAACATCCTTGTCATCATACGCTGGTAGATGGCCCCGGCATTCTTCAATCCAAACGGCATGACCTCGTAGTGATAGTTTGCGTTCGGGGATATAAATGCTGTCTTCTCTCGGTCCTCGGGCGCCAAGGCAATCTGGTGGTAGCCTTGGAAGGCGTCCAGGAAGCTCATTCTCGGGTGCCCGTACGTGGCATCCACTAGCTGATCAATCTGGGGCATCGGGAATGGATCCTTGGGACACGCTCTGTTCAAATCGGTGAAGTCCACACAAACTCTCCATTTACCGCTCTTCTTCTTCACTACGACAGTGTTTGCTAGCCATCTCGGAAAGAATATTTCTTTTATGACCCCGGCTTCCTTCAGTCGCTGGACCTCCAGGTTTACTGCATCGACGTGTTCCTTTGATGCTCTTCTCGGCTTCTGCTTTTTCGGGGGAAATGATGGGTCCACATTGAGTTTGTGAACAATGAACTCGGGGTCTACGCCGGGCACTTCATACGGGTTCCACGCGAAGACATCTATGTTCTACAACAGGAACAACAACATCTCTACCCTTTCCCGGTCATTCATGCTTGTACCTATCTGGAAGTATTTGTCACTATCTGGGAGAATTCTTACCTTCAGCACCTCCTCGGCAACGTCCGCCCCAGTTTCTCGGGGTATCTGTAATTGCTATGCAGTTTCTTTCTCGGCGTGCTCAGCTTGGCCGAGCTGTTCCTTTTCCCACCGGACCGCGGCTACGAGGCATTGCTTCGCCACCTGTTGATTCCCCCTTACCTCTACAACTCCGTACTCAGTAGAGAATTTTACTTTCACGTGAAGGGTGGACGGAATAGCCCCCATGGCGTGAATCCACGGCCTCCCCAGGATTGCGGTGTAAGGTGCGAATGACCGGACTACTATGAACGTAACTATAACTTCCTTGCCCTCCATGTCCACTGGGAGAGAGATTTGCCCCTCGGGAATCACAACTCTCCCGTCAAACGAGACCAATGGCGTGTCATACTTCGCCAAATCCTGGGTTTTTAACCCGAGCCCTTCGAAGAGGTCCGGGTACATAACGTCAGCCCCGCTACCCTGATCAATCATCACCCTCTTCACCAAGAATCCGCCTATCCGGGCTGTCACCACCAAAGCGTCGTCGTGAGGTTGGATGGTTCCTTCCAAATCATCTTCTCCGAACGAGATGTCCAGCCGTCGAACTTTCTTTTGCTTCTTGGATGATTCTCCCTCCGCGCAAGCCACTGTCATTACCCCTCTTGCCGCTGCTGCTCTTCTCGGTGCGGCATGAATGACGTTGATTACCCCCAGGGGTGGTGGGAGGGGGTTCCTTTTCTGTTGGGCGCCCTGCCCGGTCTCCCGGTCAGTGGAATCTGCTACAAACTCTTTCAGGTGCCCTGCCTTCACCAACTGCCCGAGATGATCTTTCAATACCCTACACTGCTCGGTGGTGTGCCCCTTGTCTCTGTGATAGGTGCAGTATAGGCTTTGGTTCCTCCGAGATGGGTCGCCCCCCATCTTGTTCGGCCATCTGAAGAATGGCTCGTTCCTTATCCGTTCCAGTATCTTGTGCACGGGCTCTTTAAACAACACATTAACCCCTTCGATCTGCACCTCTGGTTCCTGCATTCTGAAGTCCCTTTTCGGCTTTGGCGGCAAGATGCTTTGCCGAGTTCTCCCCGTAAAAGGAGCTTTCCCCCTGCTTTGCAGCCGGTCATCCTCCAGGCGTTTGTACTCCTCTATGTGTCTCATCAGTTGCCTCATATCCTCCGGGGGTCTTCTTGTCAGCGACTCCCGTAGTTCAAAATCCTCGGGGAGCCCCATCCTGAAGGTGCTAGCCGCAATTTTCTCGTTTCCCCCACCAATCTCATTGTAGAGTTCCCAGTATCGGCTGGCATAACTCCGAAGAGTTTCCCCGATCCTCATTTTCATGGAAAGCAACGCGTCGACCGGTTGTTGCACTCGGCTGCATGTTACGAACCTGCTGCCGAACTCCTGAATCAGCTCGGCGAAGTTGTGTATAGAACCTTTCCGCAACCCATTGAACCATCTCAGTGCGGTAGAGCCGAGACTAGAGGGGAATACTTTACACATCAATGCATCGTTGTGCGCATGCAAAGACATCATGTGGATGTAATGACTGACATGCTCCACGGGGTCTGTCCTCCCCTCATAGGAATTGAATGGTGGACGCGTGAATCTGCTCGGCATGGGTGCCCGTTCAATCTCATCAGAGAATGGAGACCGGGCTGCCATCCGCAGGGCCCTGCTCATGGCGTCCATCGCGGCGTTGTGGTGCCGCCGCTCCTCTGGCGATTCTGACCCTTGGTTGTCATATCCATGCGACCGGGAACGGTCCCGTCTACGACGCGTCTCCCGGGAGTGTCGATGTGACTCTTGAGAACGTGATCGGTCTCGGTGTTGTTGTGTAACAGATCGGCTGGAACCTTCCTCGCCACGGTTTCTCCTGGGTTGGGGGTTGTGGTTCCTTTCATGGCGCCGACCCCTTGCTTCCAGCTCCAAGTCCATTACCAATCTGCGTAACCGCTCCAGCTCCCGGTCTCTATCATCATGTTGCCGATGTGCTGAGACGCTTGAAATCGTCCGGTGTGTCTGGGCCGATCCTTCTCCCAATCCGGACCTTTCCTCTCCTCTTGGATGCTCCCTATCCTCCAGCCGTTTCTGCCTTCTCTCCCTCCACGTCGATCCCCGAGAAGATCCTGCGGAATTGCTCGGAACGTGCCCTCCTGAATGCTCCTCAGACATCTCCCTTGCTTGAGTCTCACTCAAACCACAGCTTCGTAGGAGAGCCCCACGGTGGGCGCCAATTGTAAGAACCAAGCACAAGACTTCTGGACCTTAGGTCACTTGGGCTCACAATTTATTTGTAGTGGGCTTAAGTATTTCCTACAATGGGTCGTTCTCGGCAGAGAGACTCAAAGTAACACCCAGTTAGTACCCTCTCCTTGACTGTTTTCTCTCAATTTTTCTGAACCCCTTCTTCTCCCAACTTTCTTCTATTTATAGCCAAGGTTAGTGGAGAGATCATGATTACAGTCACCGTTAGTGCTACTGAAGGTCCAGTATTATCTGGTTAAAGTGGTTGTTTAGGTGAAAGGGCGGTGCAGCATTTATGATCTTGGAACTTGGTTCCATTTTCACCGATTATGTTCGGCAACTCACGTTCCCGTGCATATCATGACCTTCCCGGATATGACTCATGCGCTCTACCGGGAAAGATTAACCAGTCAACTCTGGGAACTTAATGCCCAAAACTTGTTTTTACTCTAAGGCAGTTTCAAGAAGGGCATAAGGTAATTGGAACTTTCTGCTGGGCCTGCGCCCAAGGCCGGTATGGGCTTGGGCCCGGGGCCCAAATAGGTCTGGGCCCAAGGCCAGTATGGGCTTTGGAAGCTTGGTGCCGTACAGGTATGATTTTGGAGTTAGGTACACAAATTATCAATTCCTGTGATATAGAATTGAATTTCTTAGAATGAAGTTCACAAAAAAGTATTGCTTAGAGGCATCTAGTCGTAGTAGTAGCAGTACACTAGTACGCACTCAGAAAAACTCAAAGCAGCCGATTCTACAAAACCTTTATGTCCTTTCAAAGTCCATTATTCCCCTTCCCTCACGTGAGCTACACGTATGGTCCGTTTCACCCAACAACTTAGGACTTAGGTTGTGCAGATACAGAATCCCAAAGTAAACTGATTCCTCGATAATTTTGCAAAGTAAGACTTTGATTGTTATTGCGTAACGATGGTACAACCGTAGTCCCAAAACCAAAAGGCAGTTAGCAACGAGCAAAATTGAAATACAAAAAGAATGCTATTAAAATTATGTACAATATTACAAAATCTTGTTTTTGAAGATGTAATTGCGTAAGAATGAAAATATATAGAGGAGGAGAAGGATGGAGTAGAAGAAAGACAAAAAATAAATTCTTCAAAGATGAGAATTGGATAAGAATGAGAATAAATTAAGAAAGAGAAAAGAATAGATTGCTTTCTTCTTTCAATGTCCTTCAATCTCTTCTTCATTCACTCAACTGCAACCGCTCGTCTATTTAAGATTAAGAAGCTCTGTCTGTCTATCCTTACAATGGTAACTTCGTAAGGTAGCCTTCAAATCATTAAAAAAAAATCTCTGGCTCTGAAATTGATACATAATAACATCTGAGTTCATATATTGTTTTCTCCAATTGGGTTACTCTAAAAAGGAAAAAGAAAAAAGAATGGCATTCTTACTGCCAGTGGCCTGGGGATTGAGCTGGGAATTGGGCCTCTTAATGGGAGTCGGCGCTGCCGTAGTAGCTGGATCTGTACTCTGTAATACTAACAACGGTGGATTCCCTAATATTAACAACGGTGGATTCCATATCCCTCACATCCACAGAAACCAGCCCACCACGCCACCAGTCACCCACCAGCCCACAGCACTGCAAGTCCCCGTCCAGCACACCCTGCCTCCAGTCACCGTCCCCCAGACCACCACGCAGCCAGTTCCCGTCCAGCACAAGAAGGTATTTTTCTCTTTTTAACAAGTTATTTAATTATGTGGCATCTTTTTTTTAAATCAAAATCAAGTTCAAAGTAAACCTTGATTTCACCAATGTCGAGTGCCATGTAGTAACCACTTATGTAACAAATTAAAGTTTAGTTCCAAATCGATCATTCCACGTTAGTAATTACTTGAATAAAATTCAACTTTGGTGAAATTAAGTATTACTTTGAACTCAATTTTAGTAAAATCAAGTTCCAAAAAAGACTATATAACTAAATAACTTATGAATGATACTTTTTTATAATTCACAAAAATCAATCTTTTTTGCAAAATAGACCTATTATAGGCTAACGTTGTTTATACTATTATATTGCCTACAATGATATTAAATACTTCTTTTTTTGAAAGAAACAAACACACACACAAAAATATTTTATTAAATAAAAAAATAAATAAAAACCCCACACACAAATTTTTTTTTTTTTTTTTTTTTTAAAGAAGGTTATAACTTATAACCAAAAAAATAAGCATAATTCACATAAAATAATATATATATATATATATATATATGTAAGGTTGAATTTATTCAACCATCTAATTGGCTTTATTCCGTGCCAAATTTGCTTGTAATTCAGCATTTAGTAACCCTGTATTTAGGTGGGTTTGTTGTAAGGGTAGTGAGTGAGATAGTGTGAAGATTGCTCAAGAGTGTGCAAGAAAACAGAGTGTCGCGGCTGGGACTCGCGACTGGTCTCGCGGCTTCAACCCGCCAGAAGATGCACACGTGCCAAGCATGCTGGAAGATGAACAGTCATGCTAGCTGGAGCACTACAGGACAAAACAGGACAACTGGCCATACGGTTAACTCGCGACTGGAACTCGCGACTTAGTCAAGCCGCGAGGTCAAGCCGCGAGCCACCCCTGTTTTGGAAAAACCTGACGTTTCGCATTCCACTCCTCTTCAGTATAAATACCCTTTTAACCCACGATTGAAAGAGAGCTTCCAGAGAGAATTTTGAGAGAGAAACCCTAAAGAAAAACCAGATTGTTTCACCCACAATCTCTACCTTAGAGTCTCATCAAAATCCCTCACTCTCTTCCTCTCCATTGTCAAATCCTTGAGAGGCCATTATACCAAACCTGGTTCTCACCATTATCATCTCTGTGAGACAGTCGTTTGGAGTTCTGGGAAGCAGTTAGGAAGGAGCCAATATTCATTGGTTGATGCTACGGTGTAGTAGCGGAATCCGGAAAGCTAGAGAAGAAAAAGGTTCGGCGCAACCTCGTTGGAGCAAGAAGCTTGGAGGGCTTAGGTGCATTGGGTAGATTAGGCTTGGAGGGTCTATTGCTGTCCTTGTATCCCAACTGTATTTTCTAGTGGATTGATTACCGCTTGGAGGGCGGCGGAGAGGTTTTTCGCCGAGGTCTTCGGTTTCCTCTTCGATAACATATCTGGTGTTATCGCTGTGTTTGCATCTTCCTTCCTCTCTATCTCTGCCTTTACATTATCTGCTGTGGTTTATTTTGTTGTGGCTTAGATAGTTGTTTAATCAATACCATGTTATAGCATATGTTAAGTTTCCGCACACTATTGTTTAACATATTGCGTGTGTTGATTAAATTGGTTTTTGGGGGTCTAAACGTTCAAAAGTGTTTTTGTACACGTTTTTGAACTTTCAATTGGTATCAGAGCGGGTACACAGTTATTTGGTTTCATTACCATTGTGTGATCCTTGACTCCCTTTTTGAGATGGATAGGTCTCAATCCCTTAATGCACCTCCATATTTTGATGGAAGTAACTATGCATTTTGGAAGGTTCGTATGAGAGCCTTTTTATGCTCCATTGATGAATCCGTGTGGGATGCTGTTGAGATGGGTTGGACCAAACCTGAAGCAGCCAAATCCACATGGGATAAGGCAGCACTTACTGCATCTAATGCTAACAGTAAAGCACTAAATGCTATTTTCTGTGGTGTGTCTCCAGATGAATTTCACAGGATTTCTCACATTACTATTGCAAAAGATGCATGGGAGATTCTGGAAACAACTTATGAAGGCACGAAGAAGGTGAAAGATACCAAGTTACAAATGCTGACCACTCGGTTTGAGGAGCTCAAGATGAGTGAGGATGAGTCTTTCGACTCATTCTATGGGAAGTTAAATGAAGTGGTTGTCAGCAAGTTTAACTTGGGGGAGAAGATGGAGGATTCTAAGATTGTAAGGAAGATCCTTCGATCATTGCCGGAAAGCTTCCGTGCCAAAGTGACAGCCATTGAAGAGAGCAAGGATCTTGACGACATCAAGGTGCAGGAGCTGGTTGGTTCTTTACAGACCTATGAAATGTCGCTGCCAAATCAACGGAAGGGTAAATCCATTGCTCTAAAGACCGTTAATGAGAAGGTGGAAGATCAAGGCTCGTCAGGAGAAGATATGGTTGACAAGGATGTAGCCTATCTTGTTAAAAATTTCAAGAAGTTTTTGAAATTCAAAAACAATGGAAAATTTGATGATAAGAGAAATTTCCAAAATTCTGGAAGGGAGAAGAGGGATTTCAAGAGGAAAGATGGAAAAGAATCCCAATCCACACAAGGTGTTACTTGTTTTGAATGCAACGGGCATGGACACTTCAAGAGGGAATGTCCTAACTATTTGAAATCAAAAGGCAAGGTGTACGCCACGACTTTGAGTGATTCAGATTCGTCCGACTCAGAATCTGAGGAGAGCTGTGATGGAGAAGGGAACTACTCAGCTTTCATGACTATTGCTCATGTTGAGTCTTCGGATGAATTGAATTTGCTTGTTCAAGACCTTGGAGAACATAGTGAGGATGACTCACTAGGAATTGTTGAAGAATCAGAAGCTGAAGAAGAAGAAAGCACAGCTACTCTTCAAGAAAATTACAATTCACTGTTGGAGAAATCTGGTGAATACACAAGGGTGGCCAAGGCTGCAGTGAGAAAGATGAAGAAGGCTGAGGAGGACTACAAAAGTCTCCTAATCCGGTATAGGGAGGCCAAATGCGAGATTGAAACCCTTAATGGTGAGCTGTCCGAAGCCTACACTAAAGTGAGATTCCTTGAGAATGAGGTTGTTCAAGCAAATGCAAAAATAGAGAGGGTCACCACCAAGAAGCTTGATGATGTTATATCATCTCAAAAGAGCTTCTCAGACAAATCCGGACTGGGATATACCGGAGGAAGTAGCTCAACTGGAAATGTCACTAAAGAAGTGAAGTTTGTGAAGTCCAAAGATCCAGTTGTAGCTGACTCTACTAGTGTGAACCTCGAGGTGGAGGAGAAGAAGAATGTGGTGGACCATCGGATGCTGAATCATCATAATCAGTATGTGGGCAGGTCTGAGTCTCGTGCCAAGTCACGTCCTCGACCACAAAGAGGTCCTAGAGGAATGTATGTGTGCCATTACTGTGGACTTCAAGGGCACACTCGACCAAATTGCCAAAAGCTGAGAGCAAAGAACAGTGCTACTCCTCAAAGGTCAGGAGGACCAAGAGTTGATAGGAGAACGTGGGCAGGGGATCAACCTAGAGAGCAAAACGGAGATCCCGGAATGATGAACGTGATGAAGATGATTGGTGCATTCACCAACTGCTTGGAAAGCTTCTCACGAAGGTTTGAAAGCCCTAACTCCCGTACCCAATCCTCTTCTAAGGAAATCACCCCAAACGCAAGTGTCGTGTGGGTGAAAAGGGGTACTCATGCATAAGCATTACAACATATCCATGCATTAATACTTCCTATGCTTTGTGACTATGTTTGTTTGGTATGCTTGTTGTTTTTGATTTTGGTTGTTTGTTTGTGAATATCTCTTAATTGTGTTTTATCATTCTTTTTGTTTCTTATGTCAAAAATCCAAAAATTTCATAAACATTTGAAAATCAAAAGGGCTTGATTGACTTTGTTGAGTTTTTGTCTTAAAACTCGTTTTGCCGTGTACCTTTGTGCTAATGGCTTTGTGCATTTTCGAACATTACTTGTTTTCATGCACTCATATCTCCTTGGGAAAAATCTTGAAATCTATGTGATTGTTGTAAATAGATCTTCAAACTTGTCATGAATGATTAGTGAATGGTTATGTTGATCTTGAAACTTGCATAGACTTGTGTCTATATCTCTTCCCATTTTTTTATTCTTTTTGCTAAAAAGAGCTCACTAAATGTAAATCTCCAAATGAAAAGAGATATTGAGCTGCAAAAGCCTGTCGCACATTCTAGTATTTGACTAGGAAAAAGGGTAAGCGACTTTATATTAAAAGTGAAATTTCTTTCAAAAAGGTCAAAGGCCTATTCTTCAAAGAAAAATGTTATATATCCCTCTCACAATGAGAGATGATTGCCTCAAAAGATCAAATGTTATGGCTGAAAGTGGAGTCAAATGAAAGGCTCCTAGTTATGTTATCAAGTTGTGTGGGAAGTCATATATTCATATTTCTGTAATTGAGATTGGTCACATGATCTAGTGCTAATTGTGTATGCCTTGGTTGAATTGATCATTGAAGCTTCACATTAGACAAAGGACTATTTCAATGCTGATATCCACACACAACACACAAGTTTATGTTTGATAAATGCCCTATTCATTTGTGTGATTGTACTTGATAAAATGTGTTTTCACATACTCAATCTTTGTTGATTCAAGCACAAAAAGATTTTTGAATGTTTTAGGTGTTTTTGGAAAGTGTTTTTGCTGAAAAATCTGAAAAATTCAAAAATACAGTTTTGCCCTGTTTTGGCGGCTCAGTCGCGGGTGTGTCAAGTCGCGTGCCTCAGTCGCTTCTTCGCTGGTCATTTTTGGCGACTTGTTCGCGAGTGGAAGGTCCAGTTGCGAGATTCACTCAGAGATTTTCGCGGCTCAGCTCGCGACTCACTCGCGTGTAGACCTTCCAGTCGCGAAAAACACTTAGAAAAATTTTTCAAAATTTTCCTCTTGTGTGCTTTGGCGGCTTGAGCTGGCGACTGTGTGGCGACTTGATCCAGTCGCGAAAATCGCGTGTTTTGCAGAAACAGGAGCAGTTTTTAAACCTCTTTCAGTTTTCCCTCGAACTTTTGTAACTGTTCACCTTCTCTTAAAAACTGTTGTTTTTCTCCCAAACCTCTTCGTGAATCCATTTCTCAAACCCTTTTGGTACTTCATTTCTTCTCCAAATCATCAAGAAACGGTATGGTTTTTGATTTTTCAATCTCAGTTTCTTTTTCCTGCATATTTCTGTTACTGTTTGGACTGGTATTGTGTTCGTTATTCTTATCTCTATGTGTAATGGGTTTGGAGTATCCTGTTTTTGATATTGTTCTCACCCGTTTTCATGCTGAGCAGTCAATGTGTTTTTCATTGTTCTGAATTTTTGCTGATTTTTGAATCTGAGAATCTTTTCTGAAATGGGTTTGGTGTTCATGTGACTTACTCATTACTCTTGTCTGAATATTGATGTGTGGATGTTAAGGTTTCTTCATGATTGAAATATTTTCCCCATGTTCATGTCTCTGTTGGAGTGATGTTTGTTATCTGTTCTAAATATTCATATGCTGTTTGTTATTACATATCATGGTCATGTTAACCTGTCTCAATGACAGTTGTTGCGTCTCTCTTTGTCTTGGTGCACTTTCACCAAGTTTGATGCACGTATTGATTTGTGCTTCTGTGGTTTATTGGAAGGATTGTTTGGGTCTGCACTTTATTCAGTCTGGGTTTTTATATTGAAATATTGTTTATACTGAATCTTGTTGACAATCATTTGTGGGGTATTGTTGCTTGGTTCTTTTCTGTTGGTCTGCTCTCTTGCAGATGTCTCGTCGATCATCCAGGGGTAAAGACATTGTTTCTGACGAACCAGCAACCCCAGTTGCTAAAAGGACTCGTCTTTCATCTCAAGCATCTCAAGATCCCAATGAGGATAGATTCAGAGTTCCCCTAAACTCACACGCCTACTCAAATGTGTTTGACAAGTCAACAACTATAGTGGAGCGGGTCGTAGAGTTCAACACCTTAGGGACTACTTTCATCCCTCGAATCTTTGAGAAACGAGACTGGGCAAACTTGTTCGGAAACTTTGATGATCCAATGGATGAGCTGGTCAAGGAATGCTTCTCCAATGCATCTGATCTTGGACCTATCCTCATTTTCTGGGTCAGAGGAACAGAGTTTAGTGTTACCCCAGACTCCATCGCAGATCTTCTCGGCATCACCAGACCTCAGAATGTGAACTTAACTCCCTATGATGAACGAAATCCAGAGGTTGGGGAAATTCTACAAATCCTAGGACACGATCATGAGGTGTCTAGTGCAGGAACTTCCATCAGCACCGCAAAGTTTGCACCTGAGTTGACCACACTGAAGTTGATCATGTTCACCAACCTCTACCCATTGTCCAACACTACATTCATCAATCTTGGGAGAGCTATATTTCTGTGTGATCTCATTACCGGAGCCCCCATTGATATATGTGCTCACATCTACTACAACCTGAGGAAGACCGCTTGTCGATCTACAGCTCGAGGAATCATTCCATTTTGCAGTCTCGTCATGAAGCTCATCCTTAATGCAGGCATTACTCCTCCTGCAGATGGTAAAATGTTGACTCGTCAACGTCCCATTTCTTTGTTCACTCTTCAAGCAAGCAGAAGTCACTCCTCCAAATCACCAAGACATGCTCACATCTCTCCGGGTCCTTCATTTGCCCCTGACTCAGAGACACCTGCACATACCACCTCTACATCTCGTGCTGTTCCTGAAGCTTCACAGGCTGGTATTCCGCAAGCACAAACTGCTTCTCATTCTGACAGAGTTGGCAGTGTTCTTGAGCATATTCAGAAACGAGTTGATGAGCTTGTGGCACTTCTCTATTCCACAAACAACCATGTCCAAATGCGCCTCGAGACTATGGAGACTCAGCTAGATGAGATTCAACGGAAGTTGGATGAGAGTCTTTAGCTATTCGTGACAAAAAGGGGGAGAGCATTCAGTAAGGGGGAGAAAAAGTTCAAAGGGAAGTGTGCATAGTGATAGGGGGAGCACACACACACACATATTTTTGCTTTCGTCTCATCTTCTAAACTAATGGTTATTTTGGTTTTGATACACTGTGTTTTGGTGTATAACTGTTTCTAACTTTCCTCATATACTCTTGGATAAACTTTTATATATGTTTGTTGATGTTATTCAGGTATTTGTAAGTTTGTACCCATATGCTTTTGTAAGCTTTGAGGGTTTATGTTTTATGCATAGTTTGTAGGCCTTGTGGTATGTACCATGCTTAAGTGCAGCCTTTATGCTATGTGAAATCAGTATTTTAAATCCAAATGTTCTGCATTGTGGTTTATGTACTGTCACTCTTGTGCCCTTGTAGGATTGTTCCTAGATGCATATGCCTTGTGTGCTATGCATTGGTTGAGTGTTGTACATACAAGTGTCTTGCCTTGTGCTTGTTGACTTGTATGTCCTTGTGGTCATTCCAAGTGTGAATGAACACTGTGATCACTACCTTGTGGTGTTCACCTGGTTGATCAAGCCATGGTTTGTTTATTAACTCCATCTTATGCTTGATCTCATATTGCCTGTTTCATATGCATTTATAATTTTCTGCTTACAATGATCATGGTGTATTGTTGTGTTTCAGGAGTTTATGTTCATATGATTCAAGTGCTTCACAGCTTCTAGAATTAGGTGTGAGTGAGTTTTGATCAACTGTTCCCAACTCACATGTTAAGTCTAGAGTCTGTTTTAGGGTTTTGTCACGGAATAGCCAAAGGGGGAGATTGTAAGGTTGAATTTATTCAACCATCTAATTGGCTTTATTCCGTGCCAAATTTGCTTGTAATTCAGCATTTAGTAACCCTGTATTTAGGTGGGTTTGTTGTAAGGGTAGTGAGTGAGATAGTGTGAAGATTGCTCAAGAGTGTGCAAGAAAACAGAGTGTCGCGGCTGGGACTCGCGACTGGTCTCGCGGCTTCAACCCGCCAGAAGATGCACACGTGCCAAGCATGCTGGAAGATGAACAGTCATGCTAGCTGGAGCACTACAGGACAAAACAGGACAACTGGCCATACGGTTAACTCGCGACTGGAACTCGCGACTTAGTCAAGCCGCGAGGTCAAGCCGCGAGCCACCCCTGTTTTGGAAAAACCTGACGTTTCGCATTCCACTCCTCTTCAGTATAAATACCCTTTTAACCCACGATTGAAAGAGAGCTTCCAGAGAGAATTTTGAGAGAGAAACCCTAAAGAAAAACCAGATTGTTTCACCCACAATCTCTACCTTAGAGTCTCATCAAAATCCCTCACTCTCTTCCTCTCCATTGTCAAATCCTTGAGAGGCCATTATACCAAACCTGGTTCTCACCATTATCATCTCTGTGAGACAGTCGTTTGGAGTTCTGGGAAACAGTTAGGAAGGAGCCAATATTCATTGGTTGATGCTACGGTGTAGTAGCGGAATCCGGAAAGCTAGAGAAGAAAAAGGTTCGGCGCAACCTCGTTGGAGCAAGAAGCTTGGAGGGCTTAGGTGCATTGGGTAGATTAGGCTTGGAGGGTCTATTGCTGTCCTTGTATCCCAACTGTATTTTCTAGTGGATTGATTACCGCTTGGAGGGCGGCGGAGAGGTTTTTCGCCGAGGTCTTCGGTTTCCTCTTCGATAACATATCTGGTGTTATCGCTGTGTTTGCATCTTCCTTCCTCTCTATCTCTGCCTTTACATTATCTGCTGTGGTTTATTTTGTTGTGGCTTAGATAGTTGTTTAATCAATACCATGTTATAGCATATGTTAAGTTTCCGCACACTATTGTTTAACATATTGCGTGTGTTGATTAAATTGGTTTTTGGGGGTCTAAACGTTCAAAAGTGTTTTTGTACACGTTTTTGAACTTTCAATATATAATAAAATAATAAAAAAATAAAAACATGAATCTCACATACACACACATATATATATATATACAAATCCAAAACTAAGAAAAAATCTAATTAAATTTTAAATTAGATTCTAATTGTTGCCTAATTTTGCGACTCGTGTGCTATTTAAGTTTTTTTAATTTTTGTTCTATGTGAGTTAATGATGTACAAAAGAAGAAGGGTCTAATATAAATAAACCATCAAAAACCCATTAAAACAAAATAAAATAAAGAGTAAACTCATGTATATATCCAAAAAAAAAAAAGTAAAACTCATGTATATATCTATGACTTAAAAAATGTAAACTCTTATATTAAATATAACTCGAACTATAGTTTTTTTTTTTTTTTTTAATTGTACCATGCATATACAAGACTTATACACTATAGTATAAACTAATAAAAGAGAAAACTTGATACACATAAATCTTGTAAATAAATTACTTTGTAAAAGATTATTTTAATACTAATATTGAATCATCACGCAATGATTTGCTAAAGAGAAATCATCCAAATGCATCACACATATTTTCCTTCTACCTTCTCAAAAATATATTAATGCATTTTTTCCTTTCTCACTCATCCATTTTTCTTTTCTTTTCTTTTCTTTTTTTCTATAAATATTACGGTTCTTCTTCTTCTACTTCACAGTCCGAAGTGGAAGAAGATGCAAATGAGGATTCTTCTAAAAAAGAAGAAGATGCAAATGAGGATTCTTCTGAAACAGAAGAAGACGAAAATAAAAAACTGAGGAACGAAATTGCAGAGAAAGCCTTAGAGGTCGCAGCTGAATACATTGAGAAACGTATGATGGGACCACCCCAAAAAAGTATAGAGCAATTCAAAGGGCAAGCTCGGCTTCCGAAATTCGCAGTCCCGATACGCTACAACATACGGCTGAAACCGGACTTGAACGCATGCAAGTTCGCCGGGTCCGTGGCTATCGAGCTCAACATCGTGGCAGATACCAGCTTCATCGTCCTCAACGCCGCTGAACTCTCTGTTGATACCGCCTCCGTATCTTTTGCCCACTCTTCTATTTCTAAGGTACGTATCAGGATATCATATCATTTATTATTATTTTTTTTTTTTTAAGATTAATATAACTGCATGCATGCTTTAACTTATTATAAACATTCTAAACCATATATTGTTAACTTTAATTAGTTTAGTTTTAGTCGCTGTTGCTCAGCTCTTGCTTAGCTTAGCTGATCAAATACTCAACCTTTTTATTAATTGTGAGTTTACAATTATCATATTCATGGGCGAACCAAACGCCATGTCGTTTAAATTAAAATGCTGAATATATGAATGCATATATTAAGTTTTGGATACTTGGGCAGGTGTTGAAGCCTTTAAAAGTTCACGTTGTTGAAGAGGACGAGATTTTGGTTTTGGACTTTGCTGACACCCTTCTCATCGGGATCGGTTTTCTCACTATCCACTTTCAAGGAACTTTGAACGACAGAATGAAGGGCTTCTATACAAGGTACACATTTTTGCTGCTAATAACTAAAAGTTTAGCCACACAAATTTTTTCTTAATTTTTCTTTTTTCACAACTACTTACTTAATTACTCTAATATCATTGATGCATAATAAAAATGATGTAAGTAGTGCCAACTCTCACCTCAACATATTTCTATGTGAAAGTTATATTGCTCCATTCACAACTTGTCAATTCTCATCTTAGCAAGTTGTGCATGGGCTTCAGTCAAGATGTGTTTGCACTGGTAAAGATGTATATGTGTGTGATGACAAAAAATGGTTTCAAAAATATTCTTGGGAATGAGAATCATTTTTATAAAAGTATGTTTTGCATTCCACATGTATAATATCAACTAGGATGTGAATCACTTAAAATTTTAAGTGATTTTTTCATCTAGGTAAGTGTTGACTTCAGTTTTTTTGCATTTGATAAACACAGTTAAAAATTATATATAAGTTCTTTCAAGTATACTTAAAATGATTAAATTTTTTTTTTTCCAATTCTATTTGAGATTATCAGGCTGGCCTTTAAACATAACAATTAAAGGTTTAAGTTACTGTATTACTCTCTTTAATGGGATTGAACCTATATATATATATATATATGATTTCACCCTTCACCATTTACTTATTAAGGGAGCTAAATGCGTTCTGTTTTCTGCTAAATAAGAATTTTATTGATAATGTGTATATATTTTAAATTGTTATTTTGCTTTCCAGTACATTTGAGCACAACGGTGAGAAGAAAAATGTGGCAGTTACACGGTTTGAACCAGTTGGTGCTAGGCGATGCTTTCCATGTTGGGATGAACCTGCTTGCAAGGTGTCACAATCTCTCTCCCTCAGTTAATTTAAGATCTTGTACTTCTTTTCCACTTTTTTCTGAAATCAAATCTTATATCCGAACACACTTCATGCTAAATTTTAGAAGCTAGTGTTTTGATTATTGTGACTAAATTATTTTTGGATTGGAAGTAGATTTGTTTGATTCTATTTCAAAGGAATGCAAACAAAAGCTTATTTGGCCTTCTTTTTGGGCATGAGTGTTGCAGGCTGTGTTCAAAATCACATTGGACGTGCCATCCAAACTTGTAGCTCTTTCCAACATGCCAATTATTGAAGAAAAAATAGATGGGGATCTGAAGACAGTTTCATACCAAGAATCACCAATAATGTCTACATATTTGGTGGCAATTGTGATTGGCTTGTTTGATTATGAGGAACATCTTACATCTGATGGTAAAACAATAAACCATGTTCACTGTTTCTCATGGTATCATGATCCTCGTTCCTGATAGTGTAATCTTACATCACTTTACAGGAGTCAAAGTTCGAGTATACTGTCAGGTTGGTAAATTAAATCAAGGGAGATTTGCATTGGATGTTGCTGTTAGGACACTTGAATTGTACAGAGAGTAAGTTTTACTGTGAATCACCACCAAACTATTCATCACGAGACACAGTATACACGTCTTAAGCTAAATAATGAATTTAAGTGGACACTGGATCATGGTTATTGGCGATCCCTTAAGTTGTTACATTTTGTTGCTTATGCTGTATTATTTGAAATTCTGATTAACCACGAAAATTTCTGCAGATACTTTGCAGTGCCTTACTTTCTTCCCAAATTGGATATGGTTGCAATCCCTGATTTTGCTTTTGGGGCCATGGCAAATTATGGTTTGGTTACATGCTGTGAAACGGATTTGCTCTATGACAATCAATATTCCACGGCTGCTAATAAGCAGAGGGTAATGTGCATGCTGTGAATGCTGCTTTTTTTCTTGTTAGAATTTCGTTTGGCTAATATAGTTTGGAGCTATTGTTTTAATAGCACTACACAAAATGTTTAATTATTATTTTTCTCTAGGTTGTGATCGTCGTAGCCCATGAACTAGCACATCAGTGGTTTGGCAATCTTGTAACAATTGAATGGTGGACTCATTTGTGGCTGAATGAGGGGTTCGCAACATGGGTATTAATTGCATTGGGTTGCAATAGATCCAAACTGAGCTGTTTATTATAATTTCAAGATTGGTTTATTTAATTATGTTTTAAACTTGAGCCAAACTCAATTTTATCAGCAAGCTTGATAACATGCTCATCCTTACGCCATTTATTTTGTTTATTAAGCTGAAGCTTGTTCACTTATATTTATGAAAATACATGCTCACTTATATTTACTTATGTTTTAGGTGATATCGATCAGGTTCCCTTACAGACTACTTTTCTTCATTTATGGCCCTATAAAAAATTAAGTTCATCAAACTTGTATTCACACGCAACTTTTTAACCATGAATTAGACCATTTATATGACCAACTGCATTAGTCAAAAAACCGATAGTTTTATTTATCTTTTAAGTTATGACCTTATTTATAATTTTTTAAAGAAAGTTAATTTAAACTATATATTTTATTTTTTATATATATATATATATATATATATATATATATATATAAGCCAAGCCTCAGGTTCATAAAGTTGTCCTCTAACTTTATAATATGATTGAACTTGACTTGTTTATCAATCAAGCCTCAAAGGTTGGCTTGAGCTTGGCTTCATTATTAAAATAAACTAACATGAACATTTTTGTCTGGAATGTAGCCCCAAGCTCTTCGTAAATGGTTTTGTTTCTTTACACCCAGCATGGGTCATGTGACTATATATTTTTCTTTATTGATTGCATGCTTGTAAATTATACATCGGTTATTATTTGACTGTGTTCAGGTTAGTTATTTAGCGGCTAATCACTTGTTCCCAGAATGGAAAATGTGGACTCAGTTTCTTGATGACTATGCAGAGGGTCTTAGGCTAGATGGGCTTGCCGAGTCCCATCCCATTGAGGTAATTCTGCATATGCTGTTTTTCTTTTCTTGGTATAATTGCTTTGAGGAATTAGTATTATTATTTTTTGAGTGTATCTCAATTTAAGCATACATTTTCAGGTGGAGATAAATCATGCAAGAGAGATTGATGAAATTGTCAACGCGATAAGTTACAATAAAGGTGCTTCTGTTATCCGGATGCTACAAAGCTATCTTGGTGCTGAATGTTTTCAGGTTGGTGTTAGATTTTTTACTGGTATAAGTTTCTTGTCCCAAGTAAAAATATTTATTATTATACACGAAACTCGGTTCCCTCTACCCCAATTTCACATGAAATTTATGTCATTAAAACCCTTCATAAATTCAGTCTTCAAGAAAGATAACAATAGGAATTTTCTTTTTGCGAGTTCTGAAGAGGTTAGAGAGGTTTTGTTGAAAGTTAGTTGGATAGTATAAAAGAGGTTTAGGAAGTCACCATTAATGTGATGAATGGTATATAATTAATATTTTGAAAAGTGCTCATTTCTATTTATATATAGAAACAATGGTGATACTCATCTAGATAAGAAACACTAGAAAGCATATCTACTTGATATCTTGTGACATAGCCTCAGCTCGATTAGCTTCTAGATTCTTTCTTGGCTGCCATGTATTACGTTTATTTTATTTTTTGATAAGGAATAAAATTCATTGAAAAAAGAGATAAGAAAATACAATGAAAACAAGGCACACAGGCAGTGTGCTATAGAGGCAACAAAAAATATAAACTAAATAACAATGAAAGTACAAAAAAATCAAGCAAATCAGGCATAGAAGTGAAAGTAACAACACTCGAAGTATTTCCCATTCAAACAAAGTCTGAAAGAAGAAAAACTTCAACTCATGAATCAATCTTAAATTCCCTTCAAAAGTATGCTTATTTCTTTTCTTCCAGATGACTCACATGAGACAATGAGGGATCATACTCCAAAGTACCTTAGTTCTGTGTCCGTTGAACTTGCCTGATCAACTAGCTAAAAGATCCACAACACCATGCGTCATGATCTAATGAACCCTAAATAGTGAACACTATTCCGCAACTCTTGAGCTAGAGGGCAATATAAGAGTCTCCATGTTCCTCTTACACATACAACACCAATCCTCCACCACCACTTGTCACCTTCATAAATTATCAATGGTCAAAATTTTCCCCAACACAGTTGTCCAAAGAAAGAAACTAGCTTTTGTATGCATTTTTGGTTTCCACAAAGGCTTCCATGGAAATGATAGCAAATTTGCAGGCTGTAAAACCCTTAAAAAAAAAAAAAAAAAAAAAAAAAATCAGACATCGAAAACCCCCTGAGGAGAGTTTCCAACATATTTTATCCACCCCATTTAATATAAAATATCTAGAATATATGAGGTCCATAAAGGAGATATCTAACTCCCAATCTTTATCCACCCCATTTAATCTCAAATATCTAGAATATATGAGGTCCATAAAGGAGATAACCAATTCTAACTCCCAATCTTGAATCAGTAGAATAAAACTAATAATCCAAATGGTAGTTCTTCTCTAACAATGATAGCAACTCAGCCACTGAAGCGTACTTATCATTAGCAATATTGTATAGTTATGGAAAGATATTTTCCAAGGGAAGTCCCTCACACAAAGGATCATGCCAAAATTTAATAGAAGAGCCATCCCCCACCTTAAAGATGATAAAACGGTAAAACTCATCCCACCCCTTCCTAATATATATTTCCACAGACAAACCCCATAAAGGCCCCTGCACAGTGCACACTATTAGCACTCCAACACCTCCCCCACTCCCCCAACCAAAAATGCTGCCATATTTCGTGTCTATTACCCTTCTAACCAGGAATTCCTTTACATAGCATATCTCCACAGCCATTTCCCCAACAAGAACTAATTAACAAGAACCAAACCACAAACACCCAATCCCCCATTCTGAACCGTTGCACAAACGGTCTTCCGCTTAAGTCTTGGTTCTTTTAAGGTCCATCTTTGTCAACCAATCATTTTCTGCAGTACATGAGACAATTTTTAAAATCTATTAATTGGATTAAGAAGCTCATTTGTAAATTATTTCTTATGTAATCGTATGTCAGACGTTAGTTAATAATCTTTTTTCTTGCATCTGTAAACACTTTTTCTCCCAGGGTTTTAAGTAACTGTTTTGCCCTCTTTTTTTCCTGATTTGTGTATGCAATCAGAGGTCACTTGCTTCATATATAAAAAAATTTGCTCGCTCAAATGCAAAGACAAAAGATTTATGGGCTGCACTTGAGGAGGGATCCGGTGCACCTGTGAACAAACTAATGAATTCATGGACAAAGCAAAAGGGGTACCCAGTCATCTCTGTCAAAGTCAAAGATCGGAAATTGGTGTTCGAGCAGGTTTATTGTGTCTGGTCTCTTTCACCCTTTATTTCTTGAAATAACATATCTTAACCCAGATGTATACCAAGTTGTGTTATTTTGTAATGAGTTTCACTTAATAATATATTGAGAACTTACTGACTTCTAACAAATGAATGTAATAATGGCAGTCACAATTTTTGGCAAGTGGTTCTCATGGGGATGGGCAATGGATTGTTCCAATAACATTATGTTGCGGCTCATATGATGTGCAAAAGGATTTTCTACTGCAAACAAAGTCTGAAACTCTTGATATGAAAGAGCTCCTGAGTGACGAAAACAATTTAGCATCTACTTGGGTAAAACTTAATGTCAATCAGACTGGTTTCTATAGGGTTAAATATGATGAGGACCTTGCAGCTAAACTCCGATATGTAATAGAGAACAAATACTTATCTGCAACAGACAGATTTGGTATTTTTGATATTTGTACTCATACCTGCTTTTATCTCATGATGGTATGTGTTGATGGTAGAAAAGAGCACTTACCACAACTTATTCGTTTAACAGGCGTCCTGGATGATTCATTTGCCCTTTGTATGGCTGGCCAGCAGTCCTTGACTTCATTGCTTACTTTGATGGGTGCTTATAAGGAGGAACTTGAATATGCCGTGCTGTCTAACTTAATCAATGTAATGTTCACCTCTTGTCTAAGACTTAAGTATATTTCAGTTGTGTGCTTAGTCCTAATTCTGAAACCTCTATTACAGATAAGTTATAAAGTTGAAAGAATTGCTGCTGATGCAACCCCTGATTTGCTGAATTACATTAAGCTATTTTTTAACCTTTTCCAGGGTTCAGCAATGTAAGTTGTCCTATATACCAATAATTGAAATACATATGGTGGTCCTTGTTTATAAGTCATTCTGGTTGCTCTGCCTGCCGTTTTTTCAATATAAGTGATATCTTTGACTTTGATTGTATTCCATTTGGTTGAAAAAGTCCCATAAGATGTTAACTATTAAGGTACTAGAATGTATGACAATACATTTCCTCAGATTTATAGCCAATAATACATATATGACATTTTCTGAATTTAAGTCAATCTTTTTCTTTCTTAAATAGAGATGCTTATAGCAAATAAATAGCAGTCAAGAGCTATTTTTTTCATTAAATCTTGGAGATTAATGTAAATGTCTCAGAATGCAAAAAAGAGAGCTTTAAGGAAGAAGAAAAAGTCACTTAAGGATCGTTGTGATTCCTCTTTCAAGTTTTGTAGTGATAGACTCTCAAAGTTTTTTCCTCAGGATCTAAGATGTAGATATTTCTTGCATCATGTGGCTGGCAAATAGTATATGCATATTTATTTCTTTTATTTGGAGATACTCTATATATGCGTAGTAAAGATAAAAACTGTCATACATACTAATAACTATATTGAATAAATCTTAGAGATCATGCCTAAAGTTGTGTAACCTGTATAAAACTATCTTGGAAGCATATAGGATGTCAGAAAA
The DNA here is from genome assembly GCF_932294415.1 of Quercus robur. Classification (NCBI taxonomy): domain Eukaryota; kingdom Viridiplantae; phylum Streptophyta; class Magnoliopsida; order Fagales; family Fagaceae; genus Quercus; species Quercus robur. Next base: position 10,120,662 of record NC_065541.1, read on the forward strand.
TGTTTTAGGGTAAGGGGTCTTTGGGATGATGGTTGCAGACCACCACTGAGTTCTATCAGACCTTATATGCTAATGGAAATCCAGTGTGTACCACTAAGAGTCTTATAGCTCAGCAGCATTGCTTGCTCTCCTTTATGAGGAGAATCGGGGTTCAAATTCTTTTTTATTTCATTCTTCCATTAATTTTTTCTTTGATGTTTGAATTTCTTTGCAGGAAGCTTGGTTGGGAGCCTAAGACAGGTGAGAGCCATCTAGATGCAATGTTGAGAGGAGAGGTTTTGACTGCCCTTGCTATGTTTGGACATGATCTGACACTAAAAGAAGCAAATAGACGTTTCCGTGCATTCTTGGATGACAGAAATACGCCACTACTCCATCCTAACATAAGAAAGGTTGGTAAAAAAACCATTAGTTAATCAGTAGCATTTCTCCTTCTACAATACCTATCAACTTTTCTAATGATTTGTGGTTGCAGGCAGCATATGTTGCTGTAATGCGTGAAGTCAGGACCTCAAACAGATTTGGTTATGAATCTCTTTTGAGAGTGTACAGAGAGACTAATTCGAGCCAGGAGAAAACACGCGTTCTAAGTAATAACATATCATTATTTAAAATGTTGCAAAATATTTGAATCTCTCTAGTATGGTGGTGACATGTCTCTTTTTGTGCTTGTAGGTTCATTAACTTCTTCTCCAGATCCCAACATAATTGTTGAAGCTCTCAACTTTTTGTTGTCTTCTGAGGTAGGTCAAAATTTTTTCACACATGTTGATAAAGAATGGTCTGATGTAGCTTGGGATGTTGATGCTGGCTTTATTTCCCATTTGATCTAGGTTCGTACCCTAGATGCTGTTCTTGGACTAGCTGTTAGTAGGGAAGGACGCGAAACAGCTTGGACATGGATGAAGGTAATAATCCATTAGTAACGTAAAATGCAAAAAAGCACATTGCATTGAAGAATTTTAAACGTTCATTTGCATGCACTATATCCATGTAATACATTGATCAGAATTGTCTTTAAACAATTAAGAGACTGATCTAAGATTTTGCCTGTGGATTTGAGGAAGACAAAGGGATTTAAGCATATAGGAGGACAGGGCACTTTCCTTCTTTCATGTAGGAAAAACATTCATCGTGGTGCACCCAGTAGACCTTAGACATTTTCCCCCAACTCCAAAGAAGACGAAGTTCTTCGAAGAGCTGCAATTGAACCTTTAAGATCCCTATTCCTAAGGTGTTGCCTAAGTTTTTGTGATTTAAGGCTCAAGTATTTGTGGAATCCCATTTGATTGATCAAAACGTGATAATGAAGCTCCTGAAAGTAGCAAGTCCTGATGACTTACATGCTTAAGGTGGACGGACTAAATGGATTGTACCATTGTAGGGGCTTTAGATTTTGGATATGTCAATATCAAGTTAAGCCACATCTATATCAGAATTTCTGGTTTTAACACAAGTACAGTTTTAATTTATTTTGGTCAAAAAATTCCATTATGCTTCTATTACAATTCTTTTTCTAGCTTATTGTTGTTGGAATCTTTAGGTATAACTTGAATGAAAGGGTAAATTGTTTTTATTTACTTTGATACTGAACCCCTATTATTCTATCCTCATGTTCATCACTAGTACATACCACTTTTCAATTTATTTTGGTCAGAAATTCCATGCTGCTAGTCTATAACAATTCTTTTTCTAACTTATTGTTGCTGAAATCTTTATGTATAACATGAACGAAAAGGGTAACTTGTTTTGATTTACTTTGGCACTGATCCCCCTATTATTCTATTCTTGTGTTCATCAACAGGAACATTCATAATTCATCACTGGTACATACTACTTTGTTATCTAATGCATTTTTTCTGCTCTTAAATGTGATTGAAAAATAGGATAACTGGGAGCATATTTCAAAAACCTGGGGTTCTGGAAATCTAATAACTCACTTTGTCAACTCAATTGTCTCGCCGGTTTGTCTCTCTCTTTCTCCTTCTCTCTTCTGTTGTTACTTGTTAGTCTCACAAGTATCAGTTTTTGTCCTTTGTGTCTCAATTAAAATTTTAGAAAATTTAAATTCAAATGCATTTTATCAGTTATTGTTATTGCTTATCTTTTTTTTTTTTCTTTTTTCTTTTTCTTGTTATGTTATATCTATCCCCCAGTTTGCTTCGTTTGAGAAGGCCAAGGAAATAGAGGAGTTTTTTGCAAGCCGTACTAACTCCAAGATTGCTAGAACCTTGAAGCAGAGCATTGAAAGGGTTCATATCAATGCAAATTGGGTTCAGAGAGTTCATAATGAGGAACATCTGGGTGATGCACTGACAAAATTGCTCATTCAATATGGTGAAATTAAGTGTGTAATACTATGAAGAACCAATAAAATGATTGGTTAACAAAGGCCTTATAGGCAAGAAACTTTGTTGTCCTTAGACAATATTTGCCGCCACAAAAATTATGCTTAATGGTTATTGCAAATTTCTCCCAATGATACAATTAAGTTGATAACTCTTCAAGTAGCACTCTTGAGAAAATTCTTGTGAATTATTCCTATACAAATGGTGAAAAAGTACTCATATATGAGTATATGACTATGCATCATTAATTATTTATAACCAAGGGCGTTATAGCCCTTCAAAAGGCACCTTTGGAGAGACACTTTGGATGGTGTTAACATTCACGAAACATACTTGTCGTTGGAAGCACCTCAAAACCATTATCTAATAAATTTTCGCAGAAAAACTGCTTTTCCAAAACTTGATCGATCGAAATTTACACTTGGATCAATATAGCTTAAGAGCTCAATAGATCGACACGACATGCTGTTCAGGTAGGTGTAAAAAAACAGGAAAATTAGGAAATCAACCCACTCAAGCTTCAATCAATCACCATGAATTAAGCTGACTAGATAGATTGAGATAGGAATCGAGCCCTCAATCTGTCTCTTCAACGACAGTATCTCCATTTTTAACCTTTTCTATATTATAACCTACTTTGTATATATGTATATCCAATATGTTTGACAATTTATTATGCACTAGTCACAGACCCGCGCGTTGCGCATGATAATATTTTTAAGATGATCTTATTAAATTCATTTTTTGCAGTTTGGACTGATTTAATAAATAGTAATTTATTTCATAATCATATTTTCATTTATTATAGGAACAATCACAAATGTAATATATACAATTTTTGTCGTACCAAAATGAAAATAATACAATTTTTCTCAAGAATTCAAAATGTAGCAAAAATATTAATTTTTTAAGAAAAATTATTTACAACATTTTGTGTATCATTAAAAAAGTATATAAATTTTGAAAATTATTTTTTTTAGTTTTAAACAAACCTTTTCAATTCCAATTGTATCCATCGTACAATCAAAAACACCAAAAAAACGTATCAAAAAAAAATCAACAAAAATTACAATTCAAAAAAAGAAATGGAAAAATAAAAATCACATCAAAGTCAAACTTCTTCTTTTGAATGTGTAGAACATTTCAAAAGTGATGTGATCAAGCCAAATATCCAATGCAAAATCAAATTCAAAATTTTTAATAAGATTTTGAAGTGACGCAATAGAAATATGTCATTATCCTCATCAATGGAACCATCCGGAATGTTGCTCTCGATGTCAGACCGCATCTTCTAACCTCGGCTTTGCCTAGCCGAGGAAGCATTCATCTTCGAATCACTTCCCTAGAACATAACGCCTAAATCCCTTCCTTTATTTATCAGTGCTGACCTCTATCCCATGTCTATCCATCCTTGGACTTATGAGGTGTCCTCGGATTGGACCCCCGGCCCAATACATCTTACTAGGCCTAATATCCCTACAACTAGCATAATCTAATCTAACATCTAATCCAACATATGAAAAATGAATAAACAAATAAATAATTTTAAACACAAAATTGAATTTGTTTTCTTAAAAATCTCAAAGAATACACAAATGAGATAAGGAATATGAGCAATACAAAATATTCGTAAATGCTTGAAACAATTACTCAGGCCTCTAAAAATATCATATAATAAAGACATAACAATTTGCTGATAATTTGTTAAACAAAATATTTACAAATTGTGAAAGGAAACTGTACAAATACCATCTTCTTCAACTGCATTAATTGTTCTCCATCATATCATCCAAATTATCCTGCTCTTTTCCAAATTAACTAAAACCTGACAACACAAAATATGGACATATTATAATATGATTTTTCCCTAAATCTAGTCAACAACATTAAAACTATTTTGTGTTGTAAATAAAATGATAAAAAAAAAATAATTGCATCAAGTAACACATATAAATTAGTCAATGATAAGACAATGGGAGTACAAACCTCATAAAAAAAATCCAATAAAAAATGAAAAAAAAAAAAAAAATGAGAGGGAGGGCGAGAAATAACCTTTTTTATGTGGGAAAAATATGCATAAAATGGGAGAGAGTGACAAATTTATAGTAAGAAGACGAGAATAAGAACATCCAAAATAAAGGAAGATTAAGAGACAAAATTATATGTAAAGTTAAAACCGTCTAAGAGGAATATGTATAGATAATACTTAGTTATAACATCAAAATCAAAGTAGGTGAATATGTAAAGTTAAAACCACCTAAAGATGAATTTGTAAAGCCAATGTATTTATATATTTAATATTTTCAAAAAAATTAAAGGTAAAACCAAATATGAAAAACAATAATGATGTGGCAATGACGTGGAGGATGAGATGGCTTAATAAGAGCATAGCAACAATAAATGCTACGCTTCAACTTTTAGATATATATAGATATAGATACAGTGTTTCTCTATCGCTAAGAAAGTTGGCTATTCTCCACCTTTTCTTAGGCTGTAGAACTGAAATCCCTTTCTTGGAAAGGTGCTAGTGGTTTCCCTGTGATAACAACGTTATCTCTAGGGCTAGTGGTTTTTCTTTTTGGGGTTGGGGAAACAGAGTGTGTTCTATCTTTCTTAGCCTCAATTTTCCTGTATTATGGAGTCACTTACATAATAATGGAACCGGCTTTCTCTCTCTAAGAAAGAGGGCCCGGGTTTCCTACTCTCCAATAGCTACCAGTCCAACAACTTTACTCTTACAGTGAAATTTCTAACAAAAAGAGCATTGAGTGTCGATGCTGTGATCAAAACCTTCAAGCCATTGTGGAGGTCCCGAAACAGCTTCAAGGTTAAGTCTATGGGAGATCATATTTTACTTTTCATCTTTGATAACAAATCTGAGGCAGATAGGGTGATCAGTAGTGAACCATGGAGCTTTGACAAGCACATGGTTCTATTTCAACACTATAATGGCGAGGTGCCTATCCGTAACCTTGTCTTTGATAAGGCATGTTTTTGGGTTCAACTCCACGATATTCCTGTCAAGTTTATGAATATCGAGGTCGCAAAAAAACTATGTGATGTCATTGGAGAGGTGTGTGAACCATTAGATAAGGCAGACTGTGATGGGGGTGGTTTCATGAGAATCCGAGTATCTATTGATGTCAACCAACCATTGTGCAGGGGACGGGTTGTCATGCGCAAAAACGGTAGTCAATTCTGGGTGGCGTTCAAGTATGAGAGGTTACCCAATTTGTGTTATTGGTGCGGATGTCTTACCCATAGCGATAAAGATTGTGCTATTTGGATCAACAGCAAAGGGAGATTGTCTAACGACGCAAAGCAATTTGGTCCTAGCTTGAGAGCTCCTCCTTTTTTCCCATCTCAGAGAAGCGTTGTCTCGGTTCCAGGCATATTCTCGAGCTCAAAGGCAAACACGAGGAAACCGACGGAGGAATCTTCGCCGGAAACGTCAACTCCTGACATGGAAACGGATGGTGGTAATGAGTATTTAATGTAGAGTTTGAATGCGGTTTCAGTTACAAAAAAGCCTTCTATTAACTCGGGACCGATTATGGAAGAAGAGGCAAATAAGGAAGGAGCTAATGAGGCATGCAAAATTTGTAGAAGTCCAATTGATCCGGGTAACGTAAATCATGCAATCAAATCGGTGAGTGAAGACACACACGTTACTGAATTCAAACTGAAAGCTAATGAACCCCACGTGCCTCCCACTTCCACAACACGTGACCCTAATAACCAAAACACCCAATCCCACGAAAACAAAGCCAATCCTCACAATACCCCTAACCTCTACCAGGACCCTACCTCAAACACTCACCCTCAAACAGCAACCTGGAAATGCATACCTCGTAAAATATCTACCCAAAACTCATCCCAAGAAATCCCTCCCACAAAAAAACGCCACTCCTCTCCTAATTATGAACAGTTTGAAGGTCCCTCAAAACGACATTTGGCATATCAAGATGTTTCTGAAATTCACGATGTATTGGCGGAGGCTATCAAACAGCCCCGCCAGCAGCCATGAGTCTTCTATGCTGGAACTGTCGTGGGCTTGGGAACCCACGTACAGTTCAAGAGCTCGGTGACTTAGTCCGGGCACAAGATCTTGCAGTTGTGTTTTTGGCCGAAACATGGCTGGAAGAAGCTAGGCTTGATGGTATTCGCGATAAATTACAGATGGGGCATAAGTTTGGAATGTCCATAATTCAGCGAGGTGATGGCCTTGCTCTGTTTTGGAAGCAGGATATAGATTTAAAGGTGGTCGATTCTTCTCCAAATTTTATCGATGCAATTTTCAATATGGGTAAAGAGAACTCATGGCGCTTTACAGGGTTCTACAGTGCGCCGGAGACCCAAAATCATCATCGTTCCTGGAGCTGCCTCCGGCAACTATTCCCAAAATTTTTCCTACCTTGGATTTGCGCAGGTGATTTCAATGAGATTACAAGATCGCATGAGAAGGTCGGGGGAAGGCTAAGACCATACAAACAGATGCAAGAATTTTGAGATGTGCTTGATGAGTGCTGCTTCGCCGATCTTGGATTCGTGGGAAATAAATTTACTTGGAGTAAGCACTACCCTGATGGATACACGGTTTGGGAAAGGCTTAACAGAGTTGTGGGCACGCGTGATTGGCTTACAATGTTTCCAGCTTCTAAGGTATGCCATTTGGAATGTGGAACCTTCGACCACAAACCGATTGTTGTTCATCCAAAAGGAATTCCAGAACGAAAACAAAAGCCATGGAGGTTTGAGCAAGTATGGCTAAGTGAAACGGGTTGTCTTGATGTTATCAAATCGGCTTGGCCTAGCACAGAAACAAGTTGTTACATGGAGGATGTTATGGTGAAGGTGGATAGATGCAAGAACCGACTTCAACATTGGAGTAAAACCAATTTTGGGAATATTACAAAAGCCTTGAATGAAAAAAGAAATGCACTGAAGAAGGCTGAAATGAGGCTCAAAAGGGTAGCAGCTATAAGAGTGTCATTAGTCTGAAAAAGGAGATCACAGAGTTGTTGGCCAATGAACAGAAACTCTGGCAGCTGCGTTATAAAGCTCATTGGATCTCATCGGGTGATAAGAACACGGCTTTCTTCCATAGGAAAGCATCACAAAGATTCAGGCAAAACCAGATTGATGGCCTCCGAAATCAGATGGGTGAAATGTGTTTTGGTGAAAATAATGTAGCAAATATTATTATTAATTATTATCAATCTTTATTCACTACATCTAACCCATGTGAAATAGAATCTGTACTTTAGTATGTTCCACAAGTGGTCACCAATGAAATGAACACTATGCTATTAGCTGAATTTACAAAAGCTAAGGTAGATATCGCACTCTAGCAGATGGCCCCTTTAAAAGCACCAAGTCCAGATGGCATGCCCCCCATATTCTACCAACATTTTTGGGAGAACATTGGGTATGATGTGGCTAAGGCTATTATCTCTTATCTGAATTCAGGGGCGATACCAGCAAGTTTAAACCACACATATATCACTCTCATTCCAAAGGTCAAGAGTCCGGAGCATGTGACTGAATTCCACCCAATAGCTTTATGTAACATCCTGTACAAGCTGATTTCAAAAGTCTTGGCGAACCGATTGAAGAAGATCCTACCTGAAATAATTTCTGAGTCACAAAGTGCCTTCCAATCTGATAAGGCTATTAGTGACAATATCCTAGTGGCATTTGAGACTCTCCACCACATGAAAAAGAGGAGAACAGGCAAGACGGGTTTCATGACTATGAAGCTGGACATGAGCAAAGCGTATGACAGAGTAGAATGGGATTTTCTTCTTCAACTAATGGAGAGAATGGGCTTTCAGAGGAGATGGATTAATCTCATTTCAGCTTGTATAAGCACGGTGACGTATTCGATTCTTATGAATGGCGAACCCAAGGGTAATATCACCCCCACAAGAGGTATTAGACAAGGTGATCCAATATCTCCCTACTTATTTCTATTGTGTTCGGAGGGACTAACAGGTCTTATTAGACAAGCTGTGTAGGAGAAAAAAATTAGAGGGTTCTCTCTATGCAAAGGAGTCCCAAAGATTTCTCATCTAATTTTTGCAGATGACAGCTTGCTCTTTTGTAGAGCTCAAATGGGAGATATCCAGAGCATCTAGAATATTTTGGAGAGCTATGAGAGGGCCTCAGGGCAACAGGTCAATAAATCCAAAACTACCCTATTCTTTAGCACAAATGTCTCTAATGCCACAAAACACGCTATCCAGGAAGTCCTTGGTGTGCCTGAAGTTAAGGAGTATGAGAAGTACTTGGGGTTACCAGCGGTAGTGGGGAGGAACAAAAGTGCATGCTTGAATTTTATCAAGGACCGTGTGTGGGGAAAAATACAAGGTTGGAAGGAGAAATTATTATCTTAAGCGGGTAAGGAGATTCTCCTCAAATCTGTAGTCCAAGACATACCAACCTTTGCCATGAGTTGTTTCAAATTACCGGTGGGGCTATGCAAAGATATTGAAGCAATGACAAGGAAGTTTTGGTGGGGACAACGAGGAGATAGGAGGAAAATCCATTGGAGGAAATGGGAGGTTCTATGTAAGCCAAAAGGTGAAGGTGGGATGGGTTTCAAAGATTTGTGTAGATTTAATGAGGCAATGTTGGCAAAACAAGTGTGGCAATTGATACATGATACAAATTCCCTCTTCTATAAGGTGTTCAAAGCGAAGTATTTTCCTAATGGTTCAATCTTTGAGGCAAAGCAAAATTCGGGCTCATATGCATGGAGAAGCATCTTAAAGGCAAGGAAAGTTATTTCTCATGGGGGGTTGTGGCGGGTTGGAGATGGTTGTAATATTAGAATTTTTTGAGACCCATGGCTAATTGATAACAATGGAAGGCGAGTTAGTATACCAAATAACTCTTTACCTGAGAACAGCATGGTTGATTTGCTTATAGACCAACACACGAGGGAGTGGAAGGTCAATCTAATTGACTCGGTCTTCACCCCTGATGAAGCAAAACTTATCATGGCTATCCCGTTGAGTTCACTACCCCAAAACGATTTTCTGTTTTGGCCTTTGGATAGCTTTGGTAATTACACAATAAAGTCAGGTTATAAAATGCTGAGTGAGGAATGTCGCAATGATGAAGATGGCCAAGCAACCTGTGGAGTCAGCAACTCAGTTTGGAAAGGAATATGGAAGATGTCCACTCCTGGAAAAATCAAACACTTTCTATGGAGAGCATGTTCAGATGCTTTGCCTACTAAATCAAACCTGCTGAAGAGAAAAATCCTTGAGGAGGATACATGTCAGTTTTGTGCAAAGGAACCTGAAACCATCTCACACGCCTTATGGGATTGCGAGTTGTTGCATCAGGTGTGGCAACCAAAATTCAATTGGGTGGACAGATCCCAAGTTTCTCGTAGTTCTTTCTCGGCACTGGTGGGATTAATTCAAACTAAACCTCAACTCCTCAATCTATTTGCCACAACAGCTTGGTCTATATGGTGTAGGAGAAACAAGGCTGGCTCAATGAACCAGTGATGCCCGTTCAAAAAATTGCAGCGGAAGCCCACCATTATCTTGCTACCTACAGGTCTGGGATTAATATTATGCAGAAAAAACAACCCCAATCAAGGACTAGATGGTACCCTTCTCCACTTGGCAAGTACAAGACCAATTTTGATGGTGCTGTGTTTGAACAAATAGGGGAAGCAGGGATAGGAGTGGTGATTAGAAACTCAGCTGGAGAAGTAATGGCTTCCTTGTCTGAAAAAACTCCCCTCCCATCCTCAGTCGAAGTTGTGGAAGCTCTAGCAGCTCGTCATGCAGTCAGATTTATGCAGGAAGTTGGCATTACTGAGTCAATTTTAGAGGGAGATTCCTTTTCCATAATCTCGGCTCTAAAAAATGGGGAGAGGCTGAATTCTGCTATAGGTCATTTGATAAAAGATATATTATCTTATGTAATCTCCAATAGGAGTTTGTCTTTCTCTCATGTTCGTAGGCAAGGGAATGTGGTAGCCCACGCCTTAGCTAGAAGAGCTAGATTTAATAGTGATTATGAAGTTTGGATGGAGAATGTTCCTCCGGACATTTCACACTTGTTATTAGCTTATTTACCAGCCAATTGAATAAAAAGCAAACGTTTGATTCTCAAAAAAAAAAAAAAAAAAAAAAAAAAAAAAAAAAAAAAAAAAAGATATAGATAAGGGAAAGTGTTATTCAACTTAAACTTCCCCTTAGTGTAGTAATCTCAAAGTCCCAAGAAGTTAAAAGGTAGCCATTGCTTAAACCAAAACTCTGTCTTAGAACTAGAGAAAACACACACATGAAGATGTCCCTAAACACCAAAAATTCACATCTTGTTAGCAACCTATGGCCTTGTGCTACTCCCTGAATTCATGAGCATTTACATGAGAAAACCAAACTCTTGTTCAAAAGCAAGACCACTTCTATTCTTCTATATATGTTTCTGTTACACAGACATTTAACTTGTAATTAATTACATTAAGAGTATAAAACTCATCCTCTAAACATAATAGACAACACTTATCCATCCTAATGAGACCATGAACTTAAGTGCCCAACTAACCACTTATCAATAGCATGTTGTTAGCCATTCAACCTCTTTCAAATGAATCTACCTCTTTCAAATGAATCTATTAAGGGTTTGGGTTTCTACTATTGGTGATTCTTTTAAAAGGGTTTTAATCTCATTTCAATAAATGTTGTCCTTACCAAATCTTGAGACAATGCTTTGGTGAGAAGATTTGTCTAGTTATTACTTGAAGATTGAGAGTAAATTGGTCTTTTAATACTACATTTTGTTAGACTCTGTTTGTTTCAATGTTACTGTTTTCTAGAAAGTAAGTCATTTTTTAACAAGTATTTTTTATAAATTATCTCATTTTCCAATGTTTATTAGCAACTTAAATGAGTTAGAAAACTATCTCATAATTTCTCTTATTTTGTTTGTTGTGACATTGAGTTGTTTTCCACAAAAAAATTAGTAAAAAAAAAAAGCAATTAATGTTTTGACAGCTTTTTTCATTTTCCATAAAGTAGTGTCAAAACTTTCTTAAAATAAATTATTAACCATTACCCTAAAAGTATCCATTAGCATGCTCCTTATAAATTTAGCTACTCATAATATCTGAAATAAGACACAAAAATAAAATACTAAGTATTAAACTAAACAAATAAAATAAAGAAATAAATATTCACAATACTAAAAAAAAGGCCACAGAGGAAGCCACATGCGGCTGCCTGCAGCTCCAGCCCCTAGCCATCCCCCTTACTTTTCTGTTTGCTCATATTTATATCACACAAAGACACATGCCTATAGCACTTAAGAGAGGGAAGCCTGACATATTCCTTATACAAGTCAGACAAGGAGTTTATTAATTGTAGGCCACACGTCCAGGACGTTAGACGAGGGCTTTAATTCTCTTTCTTTAATTTTTCATCTTTCTTTTCTTTTATTCTTTCTACACCTCATGCCTGGACATTAGACTTGGGCTTTCTTTCTTTTTCTTTTTCTTTTTTTTTTTTCCTTATGCTTTTTCTATGCTTCACTGCATCTGTTCAAGGTTTGGCTTGACTTTGGGCCCATCGGGTAGCATTTAACTTCCACATGAATTGCTTCTTCTATGAATTTTCTATTCCTTCTCTTCTACTAATTCTCTTTATCATGTAAATCCTTTATCACCTGTAAAACAAAGATTACTTATAATTAGTCACAAATTAACATAATAATGAGGCCAAAGATGCAAATATGAGGGTATTTTATTGTATATATTTCGTGCACATCAGCCTCCCTGCTATTCATTTGACATTTGATTGATTCTAATTCTGTATTTATTTTTATTAATTTCCAAGTAGTAGAACTGCTCTCTTTTTCTTACATTCTGTTTATTGATTTTCAGTACCTGGTATCATTGGCTGTCTCCAAGCACTTGAGGCTATCAAAATTGCAAGTGCGGTTGGTGAACCACTCTTAAGACGGATGCTTGCTTCTTCTTCTTTTTTTTTTTTTTTTTTTTTTTTTTTTTTGATAAGTAAAATATTATTGAACAAAAAGCCCAAAAGTGGGCAAAGGACAACATAGGGGGAAACTGCCCATCAGAATCCTCACAAAGAACCCAAGAAGGGATGGATGAGATGGGTTGAGGTCCTTAAGTTGAACAAAATGATGCCCAAAAAGCATTAGAATGGGCTTGGGCATTAAAGGCTCAAAATAAAAATTAAATACAACTTGAGAAAAGGAGGGAAGGAGGAGCTGAATATTAGAGGATGATTGATCTAAGGTCCCAAAACCCAAAAAGGAGTGGAACTAGGAGCTTTAATTGAGTCAATAACAATCTTAGCATCGCCTTCAAAAATGACAGATGGGAGCTCGAGGTTAGCTGCTGAAGAAAGAACAAGGCTGCTTTAGCTTTGGCCCAGGCAGGGGAGGAGACAGATTCTTTAGCTATGAAGACTGAGATGATATGCCGATTGGAGTCATGACAAACTGTAGAGGGAAAGGAGGCACTCGGGGTGATGGCAGCGTCGAAATTGAATTTAACCCAACCAGGAGGAGGAGGTTCCCAAGAGGAGAAAGTTTTGTTAAAATAGCAATGTCAATAGGGGAGGTTGGTGGTGAGCTATCAAAAACCAGTTTGTTGCAACTCCACCAAATTTGATCACATGTTATAGCAGCCAAGAGAGTAAAGGTGTGGGTATCCTAGGGGTTTAGAGCAAGATGTGTGGATGGGTTAAGGACCAGTTGAATCCATTCAGGAGCCGATCTTGGAGGGATGTTGCTAATGTTAAGGGGGTGGGATAAGTGTCTTCATATGATGTTGGCAAAGGGGCGTTCAAAAAATACGTGGACAATGGATTCTTGGGAACCATGGCAGCGAGGACATATTGAGTCCATATCATGGATTCTACGGCAAAGAAATTCTCTTGTGGGTAAGGAATCCCAGGCAATTTTCCATAAAAAGAGCTTAAACCGCTCATTAATCTTCAAAACCCTTAACTTGGACTAGTCTTTTTTGGAAAGAGGACCAGATGGAGTGAATCTTGCTTCTTGGTCAACTAAGTAAGCCAATTTAACCAAGAACTTAGCACTTGGATTATTTGCCCAAATTGTGGTATCTTCAATGGGGGAAGCAGAGAGATGGATTTGTTGGATGGATGAGGCAATTTGCTAGTCAAAAAGTGCATGGAGATAGTCACGGTTCCATAGCCTGGTACCTGGGATGATAAGCTCGGCTACCAACTGGATGTCCGATGGGGATGGAGGATACGAGGGGATGAAACCTTGGAGAGAAGGTATCCATGGATCGTTCCAAATGTTGACAAAATTCCCTGAGCTAATAAGGTGATAGTGGCCCAATTTTAAGAGGGGGACAAACTTGATGATACCATGCCAAACAGGGGACGAATTGGTTTTGGCTGAGACATTTAGCAAGCTGTGACCTCTTAAATATTTAAACCGGAGAAGGTTTGCCCATGGTTTATCAGCATTTGAATCAATGGTCCAACCTAAGTTGGAAACAAGAGCCTTGTTAAGATCATGGGCTCTTCTAAAACCGAGGCCGCTAGAAGATTTAGGCTTACAAATGGAGTCCCAAGCTTTTGGATATAAGGGGTGGTTGGAATCAAAGAACCCCCAGAAGAAATCACGAAGCCTTGCATCAATTTGGGCACAAGTGTTCTTAAGCAGTTGGAAAGAGGACATCCAATAGGTTGGAATGGATGTAAGGACTAATCTGTTGAGGGTGGAGCGGGCGGCCTGAAATAAAACTTTTGCCTCCCAGCTAGTGATCCAACTATTAATTTGGCGAAAATGGGTAATTACCCATAAGGATGAAACTATTCAGTTAGTTGGCCCGGTTTTGAAAGTTATTGGCAAACTAGCAACTCGAGCCTCAGAGGCTCGATTTTGGGCCCCTAAATCGAGCCTCTGAGGCTCGGTTTACAAGCTTTGACCACGTCTGATGTGGCAGAGTTGCCATCTGGCATTGACATGGAAATCGAGTCTCTTAGACTCGATTTCCACGTGTATTCCAACCGGAAATCGAGTCGTAGAGACTCGGTTTCCAATTGGGGTTTTTCAAAATTAACATCTTCGTCTATTGTGTCTCACTTTCACTCACACTCACGCTCACACCCTCTCACTCTCACACAAACCAGAGCGCTCTCACTCTCTCACCCTCAGTCTTACATTTTCATTTCCCACACTCACAAAACTCTCTCATTTCTCTCTATCTCTCACAAAACTCTCTCATTTCCCACACACACACAGAACTCCGCCGGCGTCGACGAGCAGAGCCCAGCCCAGCCCAGCGACGACGCCGACGAGGCTGAGCCCAGCCATCGGCTCCTCTCCTCATCGATCTCTCTCTCCCTCACTAGGAGATCCTTTCTCCTTTTCTCCCTCTCTCTCATTACCACCCCCATACCGATTCATTTTTCCTCACCATACCCATACCCATACCCATTCCGATTTTGGTTGGTAAGTTATTTATATGATTTTTTGTTTTGATTAATGTGAAATTTTGGGTTTGGATTTGGATACTTAACATCTAGGTTATTTATTTAATTTTCAGTTTTGATTTTTGTGAAATTTGGGTTTGGATTTTGCGGTAGATACTTTATTTAATTTTTATTTTATGATTTTTATGAAATTTGGGTTTGGATTTGGTGAGTGCAGATGACATTGTTGCTTGGATAGTGCATATTGTTGCTGCCATCCTTAAGAGTTTCCAAATTTCTGCCTTCAGGTTAGATTGTTATTGCTGATTAGGATTATAGCTTTTACGAGAGAATTGTATATCTCATTAGGCCCATTTGCTTGTCTATTAGGAGCTTAGAACTTACAAGTTTTTATGAAATAGTTATCTCATATATTTATAGTGCTTGCGTACCATTACAAATTACTAAATTATATGCATATAAAAAAGCACTTAGTAGTTTGCTATTGAAGAAACAAATTACATAGTCTTTTTTCAGTTATGTATTTTGGTTGATTGGTTATGATTTAGGTTTTTCGGTTAGGAATGGTTTTGTTTAATTAGTTTAAATAGATGGATTAGATTTAGTTTTGATTAAGGGATTTGAGGTTTTGGAGGTTGACTATGTTGTGAACTTGTGATGGTCAATTGAGGAGGGTAGCAATTATGGTGGCTTTCTTGACTTTCCTAGAGACTAGATCGTGGTTTGCTCAGATACCACACATACCAAAACAGAAGGACAATAAAATCTTAAAAGGGAACTTAGAGTTGGAGGAAACAAAAAGAACAAAATTTATAGAACCTAGGAATCACTACCAAGGATGAAAATAGAAAAATAGAAACTATTAATCACTACCTAGGGTTTGAGGAAAATAAAAACTAGTAATTACTACCTAAAGGTTGCTTGGAACCAACACCAAGTAATGGGTTAGCTTGGAATCACCACAAGGCACTAGAAGAAAACTTCCAACCCAATTTCATTAATCTAGAACCAACTATCTACAATAGTGAATTTTCAACCCTTTAAAACAGCTCCCAAAATCACATTAGACATTGGGAAAAAAAACCTCATAACAGGATTACATAAGAGATATGAGAAATAAAATAAAATAGAATCAAATCCATCAAATAGTATCAATCAACATCAATCAAATCCAACAAAATCAATCAGCATTAATAGGTCAAATTTGGCATCCACACTACATAATCCACAATAACTCCTAAATAGAGAAGACAATAGACCACAGTTTATGGCCAACTGCACAATGCAGCAATAAGAGATCCACAGTAACCCACTACCCTTCCTCATGCAACACCAATCGACAAGAGAAAATGTGATGCTATATTATTTAAAAGGGACTCACCACACCAAATATCATTCCAAAATCTAACTCTTCTGCCATCTCCAATCCCAAAGCCAACAAATTGACATAAGGAATCCCAACCTACTACTCTAGCAGCGTTTCAAACTACTAACCCATGAGTAGTGTGAATTGGACGTAGAAATTGGTTTTATTGTTGGGTTTAATGTAGGAGGTCAAAACATGGGGATTATGAAGATCTCATATTTCATTTTCACAGATGACATTGAACTGTTTTGTGAGGAAATTCTCAACATCCTGATTACCTATGAATACGATTCTACGAAGTTTTATCCTTTGCTTTGAAGTAGTAACAAGCTTAAAGATCTTTATTTTTCTGATAATAAAAAAATTTTATAGAAGAGGAAAAGATAAAGACACATAATAAGATGGGAACAATCCCTTTTCAAAGAATACAATCGCAAGGAAAGAGAGTCAATAAAATCAACAAATGACATCAAATGGAGGTCGCCAAGAGAGTGCACTTGGCTTAAAGGTCATATTGAGTAAAAATGAGTCAATATTGATTGAAAATGTGATTGGGCTGTACATTGGGTCATTTACCTACAACATATTTGAGATTTCCATTTCATCTACTTGTGTAAAGAATAAACTAATAATAAACTTTCAAATTAGATTCACCAAGAGAGTGAATCACAAGGAGTAGTGTGTAGCGGGGAGTGGAGATTAGGTTCATTGGGAAAGGAGTTCAAAGAAGGAAGAAGGGGAAAGGTCAAATGTCACTCTTGTCCTTTGATTATATACAAAATAAAAGTAAGCAACATGGACTGTATTAGCAATATAAGAAAACCAAGGGAAAAAAAATGGGGATTTGGCCCACCTTTCTCTCCATCTGAGAAGAGCTTCTAAAAGAGGTACAGGTGTATGGCGTGCAATCATGGCTAAGGAATCCAGTACTTGCTCATAGGCAGGGTCTGACGGTCGAAGATACTGTCCATCCTGTGATTTGCCCAAGTAGCAAGAAGAAGAAATACAAAATACAATAGATGAGCATCAATCTATATTAGCAATACAGCATAGGCCAGCTTTCAGAGTCATAGTTTTGCATGGGTAATATATAAAAAATATGCAATTCTATAATTATGATGTCATTTTTTTTTTTTTTGAGAAGAATTATCATGTCAATTTGTAAGCATTTTGTAATAAAATCGATATAAAAAAAATTGTTTCTTTCATTCAAAAATTAATTTATTTACTTGTTGATATGAAATCAATCAATACTATTTAATACATTAGTTTCTTTTTTCTTTTTCTTTTTTTATGTTCCTAAATTACCCTTTAATCTCATGTTTGTTAGTAAGTTTATCAAAGCCCTTCATTGTATTGTGGTATTTGTAACTAAGCATTATTCTGTGTGTGATCTTCTTCCAAAAAATAAAAATAAATAAAAAAACTGCGTGTGTTCAAAACTGTAACCTTAAAAATAAAATCCTAAGTCTAAAAAGCTTTGTGTTCATATTGGTCTCTTTTGGTTTACTCTTTCATCTTTTACTGAATTCTCATTGTACAAATTGGCTTTAGTTGCTCTAAACTCATACCTATATATTTAAGCATATTGTGTGTTCAATTTTGAAACTAACTGCTTATCATTCTTCTTCAGTATGGCTGCTGCAAATGCTGGACGCATTGACTATACACAGCCTGGACCCATTGACGACTCGGTGTTGTCACAGCAGGCGACGCATCGGTCCGAAGCTATTTGGAATGGGCGGGTAAAACACTCAACTAAATATTTACTTGTGCACATGCATTTAATCCATACAATGTACACGTATTTGCATATACTATATTAATCCATAACGAGATGTTATGTGCAAGATCCAGGGTCCATTACCTGCCGTAGTCGTAGTTCAGAGTTCTCCAAGCAACCTCCAATGGTGGACGACCGAGTGAGGAACATCATCACCACAGTTGGTTTGGAGGGACTCCTGTGGGTCCCGGGTAGAGAGATTGACAATGGCCTCATAACGGCCTTAGTGGAGCGATGGCGGCCCGAGACTCACACGTTTCACATGCCACATGGTGAGGTGACCATCACATTGCAGGATGTGGAGGTTCTTCTCGGGCTTCCTGTTGATGGTGAGGCTATAACAGGGAGCACACAAAAAACTTGGGTGGATGTGTGCCGGGACTTCCTTGGCTTTCGACCTGTAACTCAAAACAACCATAAGCAACTTGATGGGCAGAGGATTCTCATCAACCGCCTTTTGGAGGAAGTTGCTAACCCATTGCCGCCTGATGCTGAAGAGGATCAGCTGCATAAGTACGCACGATGCTACATCCTAGCGCTATTGGGGGACACAATATTCATGGACAAATCCGGCGATAGGGTGCATCTAATGTGGGTGCAGCAGTTGGAAGACCTTCACAACCCACGGAGGTACAGTTGGGGAAGTGCTTGCCTTGCATGGTTGTATCGAGAGCTATGCAGGGCAAGCGAGGACACCAGTCAGATTGGTGGGTGCTTGCTGTTGCTCCAGTACTGGGCATGGGCCAGGTTCCCCTATTTGTGCCCGACAGTTGAGCGAGGCCCGCCAGTGGGTGCTTACGGTCCTCCAGTACGTGGTCCACTATCCCTGAAGTAAGTCTCTACCTCATACTGCTATAACATACTGTCTTCACCAAAGCACGAGTCTTATATTATGTTTTGAGTTCTTTTTCTATTTGGTTCTAACTTCTTCTTGAGTATTTTTATTTGCTATTTGAAGTCCTAGTCTCTTTAGGTTATTTATAAAGGCTTTATTGTAATCAGTAACACTCATAGAGAGAGTGAAGGGACTGTCAAACCAAACAAATATTTACATCACCTCAGACCTTTTCTATCTTCAAAGTCTATGACAGACTTTGCCTTTTCATTTACTCAATTGCTAAATTACAACTTTTTATTAGGGCCAACTTAGTCCTTTGCTTCTTATCATCTAGTTGTTTTTTCTCCAATTTTTGAGGATAACAAAATCTCTGTACTTTCTGGCATATTCTGCTTGTATAAGAATCTTCTTTCTATTGTGCTCTTTTTTCCTTTTTTTTTTTGTTTTTTTTTTTTGGGGGGGGGTGGGGGGAGGGGGGAGTGGTTCTAGTATAAAAATTGACATAGGAAGTGGCTGGTATTATTAAAATAATTGATCTTATAGTGGAGACCCAAACCTTATGTATTGGTAAGGATTTCAATTAGAAAATACCCATATGTTCATTGAGCTCCTTGTCTATTTTTGCTAGGTGTGTGTGTGTGTGTGTGTGAGAGAGAGAGAGAGAGAGACCTCTTTGTATCATTGCTGCATGTGTGTGTTCATGCCCTTGTGTTCCCGTATATAAGTGATTGTACCTGCCTTTTCTATCTGTATGTTTATTTCTTAGGGGTGGATGCATAATCTAAATGGGCTACAATTAATATTTTGTCTGTTCAGAACAAAATTAGTTCTTAGGATAATTCCGTGGCCTGAAAAGAAAATCTCAGTTGGTTCTGACTTAGCAGGGACATAGCTTTTGACTGTGGAGATGAATATTTATTTTATTAAAGAAATTAGGGGTTTTTAGATATTTGTACTCTGACTTAATCCTCTTTCTGAATAGAAAGCATGACATCCATATGATAGATCACCAATGCCTACTCCACTTCTAGTGGGACATCAGAATTGGACTCCTTGGGATTTTACTAGTAAGCCCAAACTAAATAACTAAACTCAAAATAAGACTATTAGGACAACCCATCTCTAAAAACCAAAAAATTATACATTGGTCATAACACCTAAAATTAAAATGATATTAGCTTGCTACTTGCGTCATTCTCTCCTGGTAAAGAAAACTTGCCCTCGAGTTTTAAAGTGTTGAAGTAAGAGAAATCTTGGTTTCTTGAAGTACATCCTTGACTTAAAATAAAATGATCAAATTTAAATTTCCTTTTATTTCTTCATCTTAAGTAGCAATGATGATAATGATACACTCACTATGCATTTGAAACCGAGGTCCAATGTAGTTGATTATGTTAATCTACTATAATTTTGTGACTCTCAATATAGCTGGTTTGTGCTTTGTCTTTTAAAAGGGCCGTTTCTTATTCCAGTGATATTATTAATTAGTTTAATATCTTTAAGATTATCTCAGTAGTTATATGTGATTACATTATCTTAGTTTTATGTAATATGTGTTTTACTTCAAGTATCTGACAAGAATGTCCGTAGACAATGACTGTCAATCTGTTATCAATCTATTCGTTAGACGACCAGAATGATAATTAAAAATCTGTGCTTAGTGGACAAGCACATGTGGCTTAGTTTTCTGGGCATGTGTAGCTGTAGCATGAGACATAGCACTCAGGGATCAATCCTACCATGTAGTGGTTGTAAATGAGCTAATTAGAGTTAGAACTTCAATTATATTCAAAATAAAATTAAAAGAACAAGTTTGAACTTTTAATAGTCCACTCAATTTTCTTGCTTATAGTTTGTGCATTACAATGTGATATGAAATTATACTGAATGTGTGCTTTTTGTGTATTGTTGGATTGTGAAGACTCATGATGTTGATTTTCTTTTCTTTTTCTTTTTTTTTGGATTTACAGGGTTGGGTTACTTAGATGTTGGCAGTTAAAAACAAATAAACCAGATTGTATAATTTTATTTTGTTCATTTCAGTTATATTTTTGGATTTACAACGTTTACTCTTCGATGTTGGCGGTTTAGTAAAAAATTACCTGAAATTAGTTCTCAAATGGGGTAATAACAAAAAATTGAAAAAAAAAATCGCAGTAGAAATGGGGTTACCATAAATGGAAATCGAGTCTAAGACTCGGTTTCTACTTATAGAAATCGAGTATCTTATACTCGATTTCCATAAATAGAAATCGAGTCTCTAAGACTCGATTTCCATTTATGGAAACCGAGTATAAGATACTCGAGTTCCACTGGGAATTTTTTTTTTTTGGTGTGTTTGGCCGCAGGTCACCAAATTGGGGCAAAATTAAAAAGGAAAAAAAATTCCCAGTAGAACTCGAGTATTTTATACTCGGTTTCCATAAATGGAAATCGAGTCTTAGAGACTCGATTTCTATTAATGGAAATCGAGTATAAGATACTCGAGTTCCACTGGGATATATTTTTTTTTTTTGGTGTGTTTGGCCGCAGGTCACCAAATTGGGGCAAAATTAAAAAGGAGGCAAAATTCCCAGTAGAACTCGAGTATCTTATACTCGGTTTCCATAAATGGAAATCGAGTCTTAGAGACTCGATTTTTATTTATGGAAATCAAGTATAAGATACTCGAGTTCCACTGGGATTTTTTTTTTTTTTTTTTTGCCGCAGGTGCATGGACCAGAATTAATTTTCTCTCCTGCAGCAAATTTTCCAGGGTCCAGAACACATCAAACAACTACATACGCTGTATACGCGAACGGAGCATACATTAAAGTTCTACAACCAGATTAAAACAGTAACTATTCAATAAAATTATTGTTGGATAAAAAGTCTTAGCACACAATGGCAGTTCAATACTAGAAGGGCAACTTGCCAAAGTAATATCATTGTTCGTATTATAGGAAAAAGCTGCATCACGCAACTAATGTAACGAGTAAAATGGATAGCAAATAGTTCAATTATCCGTAATTTACAACAATAAACAAAATAACAACTAAGTTAATACAACATAGTCTACATATTCGCCTAGCGGAAGCTCCATACTGATATAACATATTATACATATTCACCTAACACTTGTCCATACTGATACAACATACTCTACATAATCACCTAGCTTGTCCATACAGAAGATCACGACAAGTTCCACGTACAATGTCACTTACGAAAATCAAGTCTCCGCTTGCCTGACAAACATTAAATACGGTTATTAGTTTCCAAATGCAAAGAACAAAAACCAAATGACATTCTGAGTATATTATATAAAAACAGTGACGGCACTTGCCTAGTTCATAGCACTACCACTTGTCGAAGCCCCATGGGAATTGGGACAGCATCTACGGTTATGCCCCTCTTGATGACACACTCTACATCGTTGCCTCGGTTGAATCTCCCTCAACTCCGGATCTTCCCTCCGGCTTCCCCGTTCTCGCCGTACCCCATCCATTTCATTCCTTATTCTTGACATCGTAGGACGACCTTTGGCCCGCAACAATTGTGGGTCAGGCACCCACCGTGGTCCGCGAACGTCTGTCCATAATGACTCTGACTTTGGCACCACAAAATTATGTGAATATGTGAGAATGGCGTTGTTCAGACTGTAACATGGGTCAATATAGCTAGGCGCATCGAGATGCAGACCTTTAAGAACTTTAATTGCATGTGAACAAGGGATCTTCAAGTTTTGCCACTTTCCACAACCACATGTTCTATCAAATATGCGCACATCATGACTGTGATTTCCCCCTCCAGCTCTATGGTCGTTATACGGGGTAACCACTTGATATATACCCTCTGCATGATTATAATTCCTCAGAGTGTGTCCTGCAATTTTCTGCTCATTTTTGTTATAGATCTCCATTGCATAATCACTCCACACCTTACCTCGAGAGAGATCAGAAGTAATTTGTTTATGTCGATCATGGAAATATGCAACAAGTTTAAAAAAAGTGAACTCAACCATTGCAGCAATGGGCAAACCGCGGGCACCTTTAAGAACCCCATTAAAGCACTCAGAGATATTGGTTGTCATTGCCCCGTAACGTCTTCCACCATCATGTGACTGGGTCCATTTGTCTACATCCTCACTCATTAGATATGTGTATGGCATATAACGAATAATCCGGCGATCAGTAGGGTCTACACCCCTCAGTAAATTAATCTCGGCCTCTTTAATGGTTTGCATTATGGACACAAATTTAGCATCATGAGTCGCATATCCAGCTTTCAAGGCCAATGCCTTTAGAGTCGGGTTATCAAAGTGTGTGTTGAAGTTGCTAGCAACATGTCGAAGGCAATATCGATGATATACCTGTTCTCTTCCGTCTTGCCCTCTAGGCCACTCTCGAATGGCGCATTTGATACCTTTATGTCGGTCAGAAATAATGCAAATGTCCTTGTTTTCAATAACACGCTCTATCGAAGTCCTGAGATACTCTAAAAACCACCCCCAACTAGCCCCTGACTCCTTATCCACAACAGCAAAGGCGATAGGCAAAACCTTTTGATTAGCATCCGTTGCCATTGTAATCATCAATACCCCTTTGTATTTACCATATAAATGAGTTCCATCAATACTGATCACTGGCCTACAATACTGGAATGCAGCAATGCATGGAGCGAATGCCCAATATACATAGCGCAGTAACGTAGTACCTTCTAATGGCTTAGGTATGGTGTGATAGCTATACTGGGTACCCGAATCCTGATCCAAGTATGCCAACAACAACTTTCGCAACCTTTGGTAAGACTCCTCCCAATCCCCAAAAATCTTAGCAATTGCCTTCTGTTTTGCGTCCCATACTTTATAGTAAGAAAGCTCATGATCATACTTAGTACGTATGATCTCCCAAAGCTCATCAATAGTAGCAGTGTGCTTTTTTCGCAATCTTCCCACAATTTCTGATGCAACAAAATTAGAATCCATCATTCTACCGTCTCTTCGCAGCCCAAAGGGTATACAACTGTGTGGACCCACATAAGACGTGACCATCCACAGACCATTCAATTTAGACTTCATGTATGCCCCAACGTACCACTTGCAGTTGTCGTCAACGCATGCGGCGCACAATTGAGTTGTGCTCGACCTTTGGATGGAGAAATTTCTATTATCCTTTGCTGCGTATATTATCAATGCACGCTTCACCGCAGCTTTATTTGCAAAAGTCAACCCTTTACAAAAATGCATCCCATCTTGCCAAGTACAAAGAAATGGTATCTGAAGAAGTGAAGGATCAACCATATCTTCCCAAGTATTTGCGTAGAATGAGTCCGCAGGAGCTCTGTAGCCAACGGTCGTATCTGTATCATGCTGGACACCAATATCATCATCATCTACATCACCTTCATCATGGTACTCCATATTTTCCTCTTCAAAATTAGGAACGACTTCATGCTCATCCACATCGTTCTCAAAGTCACCTTGCTCAATCCTCTCTTCGTACTGATCCATATCATCATTATTTATGTTATCATTCGCAGCATGATCTTCGTCTTCGTCTTCGTCTTCGTCTTCCTCCTCTAAATGTGTCTCTTGAGAGTAGAGGGTTTCACCAGTATTTGCAACATAATCTTGAGATGGGAGCGTATAACCTCCCATTGCATACCCTCCCATTGTAGTGCATCCATTATCTAGGGTTGTAAATTGTAAAGCCGTAGATGTTTCTTGCACCACCTCAGTACTGTTGTCTACACTCGCCTCCAAACTTACATACAACTCAGCAGCATTTACTTGGGACATTTTCTGGATCCTATTAAACATCATCTTTACATGTTTATCTTCTTTAATCGCCATATACCCGTAATTTATCCGTTCATGAAGAACTTCTTGTGGGTAACGATAAATAATCTTGATGTCATACCAAGCAGGGTTCAATTTCAATTCGTCCATTATTTTCCTCTTCAAATCAGTCAACGTCTTCAACTTACGACATAACATCATGTAGTAGCATTCAATACCCTCCCCTCTAAATGGAAATCCGTCAATCCCTTCAGGATTGTAAAGGGGTCCACCGAAGTATACATTTATGTCAATATTCTTCAAAGATTGTGAACCTATTAGAGAGCCAAGTAAATTTATGTTAGTGACATATTTGATCTCTTTGATTTAACATCAATTACAAAACCTTTTCTATCTACTCAAAGTACAACAATCGCAACTTCTAAAAGTGTAACAATTGCATATACTCACCCCACATCACATACAAACACACTCAATCATTATAATTTCATACTCAAACAAATAAAAAAACTGAAGACAAAACTCACCCTCTTTACAAAATTGAAACTCAACTCTAACAAAAATATAAATAAAAATATCAAACCAAACAACAAAAGTCATGAGGATGTGCAAATGAATGAGTGCAATTATGTAACAACATCATTCAAGTAATTTTAAATTAATGCCATACCCTATTACACTACTATTGATGAAATAACATAGAGCAGGGTTCATCAGACAAAAAAAGAAAAAAAAAAACACTAATGTGAATATAATCATGATCAATCAAATTAGACATATCATCTAATTTAATATATAAATATAAATATATTTGTATATTTAGCCTATTTATACAACTATATAATTAAATATTTATATAAATATATTTATATTTAGCCTATTTATACAACTATATAATTAAATATTTATATAAATACATTTATATAAATATATTTATATTTAGCCTATTTATACAACTATATAATTAAATATTTATATATTTATATAAATATATTTATATAAGTATTTATATATATAGTTGTATAAATATAAATATATTTATATAAATATTTAATTATTTAATTATATAGTTTTATAAATATATAAATAAAAATATGTATATATAAATATTTAATTATATAGTTGTATAAATATACATATAAATATAAATATATATACGTATTTTTTTTTTAAGCCAAACGTATGCAGCCACAAATACATAAACACCTTTATACCTATGCCCAAATAACAAAAAGCAAATACCATGTACTATCCAACTAAGAGAGCCTCAAAAAGCTTATTAATCTCAAAGAACTAGAACCTTAAACCACAAAACATTCCCAGCTAAACAAAAGCTACAACTATATAATTAAATATTTATATAAATACATTTATATAAATATATTTATATTTAGCCTATTTATAAAACTATATAATTAAATATTTATATATTTATATAAATATATTTATATAAGTATTTATATATATAGTTGTATAAATATAAATATATTTATATAAATATTTAATTATTTAATTATATAGTTTTATAAATATATAAATAAAAATATGTATATATAAATATTTAATTATATAGTTGTATAAATATACATATAAATATAAATATAAATATAAATATAAATATAAATATATATACGTATTTTTTATAAGGAAACAAATATACATATTTTAATACAAACAAATATCTTATTAGGAAACAAATATATTTGCCTAATACAAACAAATATTTTATTACGAAATGGCATATACACTAAAACAATGCAAGCAATAATGGTTAAAGCGGCTATATACACTAAACAACTAATTAGAGAGTGAGGAGACCCTTACTTGACATAATGATGTGCAAATGTACTGCTGAGATTGTATGAGAGTGAGAGGAGCAATGTTTTACTGCTAAATATGTATGAGAGTTTCAGTCTCTGTGAGAGTTCTTAAGAGAGGTTCTGTGATTGAAGTTGCTGAAGGTGTGAGAGTTGTTGAGGCTTTGTGATTCAAGTTGTTGAAGGTGTGAGAGTTGTGTTTAGTCTGAAAGTTGTGGTTCAACATAGTCTGAGAGAAGTTGTGGTTTAACATATTTTTTGAATATGTCTCAAAACAGACAAATTATATTCACGTGTACCTGCAACAAAGACTGTTGTTGTTGTTGACTAGCACAAGCACCAAAATAGACTAATAGGCTAACAAGCAACGGACAAATAATTCAAGTCCTTCAGCACTAGCACAGAGCACAATGTAATAGACTAGCACAGAGCACACAGCTAATAGACTAGCAGAGCACAGCAAAGACAGCTTGATATGACCAGATAGGCGAAACTCGAGTCTCTAAGACTCGAGTTTAGTTTGCCTTAAAACTCGAGTCTCAGAGACTCGGTTTCAAAGTTAAAATGCGCGCGTTTTTTTACTTGAAACTCGAGTCTCTGAGACTCGGTTTACTTAAAGTAAAACCGAGTCTCAGAGACTCGAGTTTCACGTGGCATCTACGTGGAACTTGAGTTTCTGAGACTCGAGTTTCATGTAAACGCCACGTGGATTTTTTGCCACATCAAACAACGTAAACCGAGCCTCAGAGGCTCGATTTTGGGCCCTAAATCGAGCCTCTGAGGCTCGAGTTGCTAGTTTGCCAAAAACTTTCAAAACCGGGCCAACTAACTGAATAGTTTCATCCTTATGGGTAATTACCCATTTTCGCCTATTAATTTTATCAATTATGGCGTTGAAAGGTGACTGGTTCCCACGCTTGATGTGGAGGGGCAAGCCAAGATACTTGGAATTTGGATCCAAGAGTTTAAATCCTGTTTGATTGCAAATTTCAGCTTTGGCTGGCTGTTGAACGTTGGTGCTAAAGAAGATGGCAGATTTGGCGGTATTGACCGAAAGACCCGACCATTCATGGAATTGGTTAAGACAGTCTTGGATAGCTTCAATATCTTATGGGAGTGTGAGACAAGACCTTTTGAAGGATCATAGAAGATAGGCAACCATTTGAGCAATTCTTGATATGGAGAAGGCTGGACCAAATCTTATATTATTGAAAGATAAAAAGTATTTGTTTAATAAGTGACTAACTTGTCAAAAGCAATAAAAATTTGTAAACCTAGCTAAACTTTCATTAAACAAATGAGTCAAAGGTTGGGGTCCTGTTTCAGGAGTGACTTCATTCAACAGATGTCAAAATCAATTGGTAGTTCTGTTTGCTCTGCTGCTTATACCTCTACCCCTGTTTCCTGCCCTCACCAGCCCCACAATATTTCTCTCTCCTTACAGTAGAATTTACCAGCATTTTGATCTTTTGTAGTTAGAACACCTTAACTAGAGGACATTGATAAGAAGTGGGTTTTTCCCTCCTATTTTGGGCTTTTGCAAGGCATCTTACTGTGATATACTCTTACTGTCTCATCTATATTTATCTTAGAGGCTTGTAGTGGTCGGCATTTACAACTGGCACTTTTAGAGTATCTTCTTGATATCATCATCATCAGGTGTTTTTTGATAACATTTATTTTACTAAGAAGACATTTATTTTAGAACAGTTATTATTATAATCAGATTTTCTTTGGTATGATGGGAGTTGGTCTAGGTTAGGCATTTAACCCTTTTTTTTCATATATAATATAAGTAATAGAAATTTTATTGAAGATAAAAAAAAAAATACTACATGTTCGTGATGATGCAAAGTGTCTCAAAAATTTACAGGAAGATGAAAATATAAGATCTAAAAGAGCGTTGGAATTCAAAAATGAAGTATAATCAGCTCACGTACACAAGTGTTCACAATTTTCAAGTGTTTGTCTATTTTTAATACGTGATGACAACTACAATTAGGGCCGGCCCAAGGCCTAAGGCCACGAAAAATATTTACCCTTAACAAAAAGGCCCCCATCCCATTGTAAAAGGCCCAAAATTTTAAAAAAGATATGAATTTTTTCAAATAGTTGAGCACTTTTAATTATTAGTGATGTTAGAAATATCACAAATTTTACTATAGATTTATAAATTAACATGTTACCAATCACAAAAAGGTATTTTAAATATTCATCAATTACATTATTAAAGCTCATCAACCACTATTATTATCATATTATATTGTGAACATTTTGTAGTATCTTTAGCATTTTCCTTTTTTATTTCTAACAAGACTTTAAAAAAAATTACAAATGTGTTAGATCATCAATGATGATTAATCTCCTTTAATAGTTTGAAACTTTCATATTTGTAAACTAATCTACTACAAAGCCACATATCAACTAATATCTAGATTATACATTAGATTATAAATATAATTAACTATGTATTGTCATATATCCAAGAAAAATTAATTTTCTTTTTAAAAAATAATAGATTTTTTCTTTTTGTTAAATTTATGTTTCAACTATGATATTCAATTCTTTATATAAAATTAACCTTAGTTTTAGTTAGTATTATTCATTAAATTATATATTTAATACATTAAATTAACCTCTTTTTTTTTTTTTTGAGAAAGAAATTAACCTCAATTTAATTAACATTAAATAATTTTATTTAATTAATATATACATATAAAAGCCCCACATAAATCCTTCACCTTAGAGCACCCACAGTAGATGTGGGATATGTGCCAAATGCTAAATATTTGGCACATATCCCACACCAAAAACAAAAAATAGCTCCCTAGCAGATGTTGCATATGTTGCATATATTTGGCACATATACTATTTTGTGTCCGTACCGTTGCAAATTTGCAAAGGTACAAACAAATGTGGTAAACCAAAATAATGTATTTTAATGTGTAGTAAATATTATTTTAATGTATAGAATTGAATTATAAAATATCTGATAAATAAAATGTTGTAAAATGATATGGTAAAATAATAAAGTAGGCATTTGGTGTCGCAAAATGGCATAATTTTTGCACTAGCTGCTACTGATGCTCTTAGACCCCAAATTAGGTTGGACCGCCCTTTCTACAATGTGTAAAGCTCCATGCCTGAGACCTGTCAAACAAAGTACGGATCAGCGACGATTTAAATTGATCAAAAGGTCTCACATCCTCAAATGCATGACTATTTCGTTCCTTCCTTTAACCCTTTTAAGTGGGCTGAGTTTGCTCTCTTCATGACGTAATTAGTTTTTTGCTTTATTGATGGTGTGTATTCATATTAATAGATATTGGACATTTCGTGTTTATATTTTGAGCTTTGGCATTTATATATACATATTCATTTCTGACCTACGTTGCAGGTAAAGATTAGAGGAGGGTCACCACAGTGTGAAGCTCGAGGAGAAAATGCAACATTCACCCAGCAGCAATTTTGAGAGTTTGATTATGAGAAGTTTACTCAGTCTCCACTGACTCCAGTAATTACACTTTCTGTCTCTTCTGTTTTCCATTGAAAATTGTAATTGGATGAGTAGGTTGCTTAAACTGTTGGTCTATATGTTTTGGCTTGTTTGCAATTTGATTTCTCTCTCTCATTTGACTAAGAAAGATGATATGTGAAACTTGCTGCAGTCACCCTTGAAGTTAAAGCTGCTTCAATCAGATTCCAGAATAAGCAGTAAAGAGTATCATGATGGGGTTGCTAATGGGGAAGTACATGTATTGGTCGATGTCAAACCAGCTCACCACTTTAAGATTGTTTCTCTTCCCAAGTCCTTGAACATCCCACTCCCGAGTTTGGAGGCTAGGGAGATGTTTGGTACATGCACTTAAAAACATGTGTTTTGTTTTTTGAAAACATTTGTGAAAATACGTGTGGATGAAAAAATATCTGAAAATACGTGTAATATTGTTTAAAAACTGAAAATTGTTGTTTAAAATGGTGTACCAAACACCCCCTAGATTGTCTGAAATTTCTTCAGCTTTGTTCAGAGAGCTGTTCAAAATCTACACAAGTTAGGCTTCACCTCGGCCAAGGATATTATTGGGGGTCTGGAGTCCTGGTCCCATGATGTGGATTCCAACTTCCCTACCTATTGGCAGGCATGTTCATGGTGGGCTGTCTTTAATGTGAACTTTTCTTTCTAGTTGTAGTAGTTTCTACATATATCTTTTTCTGTTCTTCTTTTTTGTCCAAATTTCTATATATTTGTTACTGACTTATTGTCAATGTCCCATAAACGAACAAAAAAGAAAGGGGTAATTACACTAAACTTAATTGTAGTTTGACCTTAAATCACTTTGTTTACTAGTGGTTTAAAAAGTATCACTTTGTCCACCAAGGTATATTCCGTTTGTTTTCCATAACCCACCTTTGTTAAAATTAAGGGTAAATAGGTATTATTGCTTAAATTTAATGTCTCTCTTCTCCCAAAACCAAAAAAAAAAAAAAAAAATAGCACATGTTGAGGACCATTTTTTCGGCCCAAGTGACATTACTTCATTCGCAACCCATGCCACATCAACATATTATTGATTTTTTGGGTAAATCTATTTAAAACTCAAAATAAACTCATATCTTATTCAACTACATGGATTGGGCTCACATGGCCCACGAGATCCTTACTTTAAGAGGCAGATTCATGGTCCACATTTCCTCTTCATCAATTAGGATCATAACCCCACGACATTATCAACATCAACATATGGATTGGGCTTAAGCAATGAATCAAAACTCACGGCCCATATTACCTCTCTTACACTCATGGCAAGCGGCTTCTTAACAATAGTCCATATTTACACAAAATGATAACAAAACCCAAGGTACGTCATCTCATCTTCGGCTTATGACCCAAGCTCATAAGTCTCTTTGAGAAAACTTTGGGAGTCGTGGTTTGGAGAGCCAAGAGATATGTTCAGTAAAACTCCAGCAGTTTAAAGTTGATAAAAGAAACATGTTGCTTGGCGTGTCTTCTCCAACTCCCTAAACTCTGACGAGTCTGTGTGTAGCGAGTAACATATGGTAAGCATCTTCACATAGCACTTTAAATGATAAAATTCTCCATTGCTCTTTTCCTAAAACTTAATATTCATCATGTGACAAATACTCAATATCTCCAGCCATCTAACTGCGGGATAATTGTTCATTCAATCCCCAGGTGTTGCTATACAAATTTAGAAACTTCATCGTATTATTCTACATAAACTACATTACTTCTTTCAGCTAAAATCCAACACAAACACATGGCCTAATCTGATTGGCTATCTTTAATCTCCAACTATATACAAAATATTCATGATATCTCTGATACCCAGCTACTATTTGCCACAATCAGACCATATATGTCTCTACTAGCTGCCAAAGCAAAGCATTAAATACTCTTCTTGCTTACCAAGATTATGTCACAACACAATGAGACCTTAACCAAATCTCTAAAGCTTCCTTAGCCTTCAACCAACCCTTCTATTATTTGCTAGAAATGTGTTGTAATGGAACCTTGGACCAAAAACACAAACACCCAAAAATGAAACATTTCCAGCTGAACCCCAGCAGTGCATTCAGCACTTGACACCTAACTGGAATTGATATCATCAGCCATTTAATGCTAAGATCCCAGCAACCAACTGTTATACCTAAAATAGCAAGCTACTCTTAAAAGAGATCTTACCATTTTTCAGCCAAATCCATGCAATAAATGCTAAATGACCTCTCCAGCAGTCTAAAATCACCCATCTGACCTCATTGGCTTCTGTCCAAAGTAAACAGCTGTCTCATGATAACTGTCACAACTTTTCCTGACAGTTGGAACAGGTTTTTCATGACAGCTGTCACAACTTTTCCTGACAACTAGGACAACCTTCTCAGAACAGCTGTGACAGCTGACCCAGTAGCCTAAACATTACTGATTTTTCCACATTTGGCTAAAACCAAAACCAACTATTAAAACTACCTTTCTCTTGCTAAAATACCTTCCTTTTCTGTTGCTCTTTCCCTAGCAGCTCTTACCCGAAACAGCAAGAATACCTTAAAGCTAAACATACCATTTTTGGCCAAATCTTAAGATGGATTCTCTGAAGATTTATTGCTATTTGGAACAGATTTTGGCTGATATTATTTGCTAAAATACCCCCTTAAACTCAGCTCTAAAGGGACCCTTCATCAACACCTCAAGAAGGGGACACCAATGGAAGAACAACTCTCTCATACACTTCCCTATTCTTTCTCCCTCTAATATTCTTCTGAAACTCTTAATGAAGGTCTGAGCTTCTGAGTTTTTTAGTTTCTAGATTATGAACTAAACTCTTCAGCCCTTAGCTCATAAATGCCTTCATAAGTCTTCATACAATCCCAGCAGCTTTGCTAAACACAACAATACTATTACCCTCATATACTCATTATCTCACTCTCCATATTCTGAAAATACATATATCTTGCTACCCATATCTCTAAACATCTCTTTCTTCACCTCTCGTACACAATCTCATACACACTTACTACACCATTACATATAACACATCACAACTCTTCTAAGCTCCACTCTCATACTCTCTCACTCTGAAATTCTTTTGTTTTGCTACCCATAAACACATCTCAATACTCTTCTACATCTATCTTACTGCTCCTATCTCCAAATACCTAAACACATCTCCATACTCTTCTCTTACAAAATATTTCCTCTTGGAAAGCAATCTCTACAACTTCTCCAGCTGTTATAATCTAATATTTTTACTATCTTTAACCTCCATATCTCTCATACTTCCATATATCATACATATTACAAATACTACATCCCACAAAGCATCTATATCTTTTACCATCTCCACACTTCTCAAGAGATATCAAACACTCATACTAAAAGCCATTTTCATGGAAGGCATGAACTTCTATTACTAAAATCCTTCTCCTAGAAAGCACCAAGATCTCATATCAAAGCCCTTCTCTTAGAAGACACAACTACTTCTTACATAAAACCCTTCTCTTATAAGGCACAAATACTCCATGAAAAAACCCTTCTCATGAAAGGCAACACTATTCATAACTTCACAACAACTAAAAGAGCATTATCAAGGGGAAAACTTATTTAAGTGCATGATAAGAGAGGCAAACTTAACTAGCCCCTACACACAGCTGGACATACTCTCTCTCCCTCCAATTGCACCCATTTTTCCCCATCAATCTTGAAGTTATCATGACAAACTACCTCTCTACTGCTAGGGTCACTCTGCCAGGATATTATCAACTCACAGAAGCTGTATAGCTGGGGCTGTAAACCATCAAAGATAAGTGACCTTGCTTCCTTATCTTTAAATTTACATCATTGAGTATATGATTACATCACATTTAAATACATATTACTTTATTCCAACTACTATTACAACTATTAACCAAGGCTTAAACTCATTTAAATGCATGATAAAAGGGGCAAACTTAACTAGCCTCTACCGCTGGCATTCTGCTAGAATCCTATCAGCTCACTGATGCT
Organism: Quercus robur; assembly: GCF_932294415.1. NCBI lineage: Eukaryota > Viridiplantae > Streptophyta > Magnoliopsida > Fagales > Fagaceae > Quercus > Quercus robur. The sequence goes on from NC_065541.1 coordinate 10,154,576, forward strand.
ACATAACTGGAGCTATAAACCATACAAAGATAAGTGACTTTGCTTCCATATTTTTAAATTTATATCATTGAGTACATGATTACTTTACCTTTAAATAAATACTACTTTATTTCAATTGTTATCACAATTACTAATCAAAGCTATCATATCAAATGCATATTATATATTTATTAAACCATTATCGTGATTCTTAGACTTTGGCTTTAATGATTTTATAGGCTTAAAAAATACGCCGGTAGCCGTTGGACCACGTGGCCCAATGTTAAATTCCGGACGCAACTCCCCAAAAAGAACCCGGGCCTAGTAAAGTCATCCCTCCAATAGACCACACGTGGCTGGGCATCTGAAAAAGGCCCCCGAACAGCACAAAAATGCAAGAGAAAAAAGATCAAAAAGTGGTATTTGTCCCTCTCTCCATTCACACAAATCTTAAACATAAAGAACATACCCAAAAAAAAAAAAAAAACCAAAATCAACCTACACAAGATCATTGACTTAATGACTCAGATTGTCCAATTTCTAAGCAAGAATAATGCACCTTTCACAGCTAACATTTACCCTTTCCTAAGTCTTTATGGTAATAGAGTGTTTATGCCGCTAGAGAGAATCTTAATGCTTCTCAGGTATTAGAGTGTTTTTCTTTCTTAATGGTACCGAGAATTCATTCCTAAGTCTCCCAGCATCCAAGAACCTCCCTAAGAACAACCTATATGCCAGTATCACCACCATTGATATCGAAATCCGAAGCTCCGACTAAAGCTGCTTGTCACTCACTACCCATGAGCTCTGCGTCCTGTGTATCTCATCGAACATTTGGTTGAAACACTTGAACCTCTCTTTCAGAACCGGCTTCGCCACTTTCCCACGGACAGGGTTCAAACCTCATGGTTTAGACAACCCAATAGCTTATTCCACGTCTCTCTCTGGTTATTCTTGTGGTACTACCTCAGATCCAACGACCGCTTTTGGTACCATGTGTCACCTATCACCGAGTAGATCTCTGCTAACCCGTTGATCTTCTGCAAGATATAGTGTCCATTGTTCATCATGAAGATATTGCTCAATGCAACGTCTTTGTACAGCTTGGCTTTCCCTTCTAGATTGGTGTCCAACAAATCCATCATAATCATCAATTGCACAGCAAAGGGTGTTTGGTTGTCCATTCTCTTGTGTAGGTTGATTTTGGTTTTTTTTTTTTTTTTTTTGGTATGTTCTTCATGTTCAAGATTTGTGTGAATGGAGAGAGAGAGACAAATACCACTTTTTGATCTTCTTTCTCTTGCATTTTTGTGCTATTTTTTGTTTTGGGAGGAGAGAGAAATAAAATTTGAGCAAAAATACCTATTTACCCTTAATTTTAACAAGGATGGGTTACGAAAAACAAACGGAATATACCTCAGATAAGTAAAGTGACACTTTTTAAACCACAGGTAGGCAAAGTGATTTCGGGTCAAACCACATGTGGGTTTAGTTTAATTACCCAAAAAGAAAATTACACTAGCAATAGCTGTATTGTTAACTAAAATAGTATTGTCGCTAATGTTTGAAATCTCTCTCTCTCTCTCTCTCTCTCTCTCTCTCTCTCTCTCTCTCTCTCTCTCTCTCTCTCTCTCTCTCTCTCTCTCTCTCTCTCTCTCTCTCTCTCTCTCTCTCTCTCTCTCAGTGTGTTTTTTCCGTGTTTTGGTGTGTAACAGAATTCATAATTGCTTAATTATGCATCATAGCCACTCTGAACAAATGTTGCCCTGGGCCCAGATTTTTTTCTTACAAAGCTTGGAATAGCCAATTGTTTGATCAATGTTTATGTGAGCAAAGAGTTAGTCTGATGGAAAATGCTTAAGGTTATTATCAGTTTTGTAGCAGCCTCGAGCATTTTTGGTAATGAGAAGTCGCAGGAGTGTTACAGAAAAATGTCATATCGCATCTTCCTTATTATGAAATAGATAAATTTTGAACCATGTTCTTCATTTTGTCAGTCTAGGCAAGTGGCAACTTAGTCAACTTGCCTGGCAGTTCACTCTTAACGTGGCCTTGGTAGTTTAGGCAAGTGGTAACTTTGTTTTACACAGTTTTACACACCCTCAAAAGCAACTGAAACATAACTTAAAGTCACAATTTTAGTTGCTTTTAAAAATGTGTGTAAAACAGTTTGTGTGTAACAAGTTTAACCATTCCGTTTAAATACATTCTTTTTCACAATTAAAACGAAACAACTTATGGGTTTTTCTTCTTCTTTTTATGTAGGATAAGTAGAGGAAAATAAAAGGAGAAAAAGGGAGAGAGGGAAGGTGGCTAGGAACCCGACTATTTTCACATCATATTAAAGTAGCAAAGTGTGTTTGGAGTAAAATCACTCACATAGAAATCACTAGTGAAATTACTTTTATTATTACACCAATCATAACAAGTCACATTAATAGTTGTGAAAAAAAAATTATTCTAGATTTATTATAGAAAGAAACACCAACTAGGGCCAGCAAGCAGCAACTTACTTGGTCACAAACTGATGAGTTGAACATTGCAATTGAGACGTAAAATGGCACAGAATGGATCTTGTCATGAGAGCTTCAAGGTCATGACTCATGACCGAGCATTAGTGAAGTTCAGAGCATAACAGGAGGCAATCAATTTAGAGGTCACCCAAAAAAATAAAAAGTTAAGAGCTATGGCTTTCAGATCCCTGCGTGTTCAAACTCAACAAAAAAAAAAAAAAAACAATTCTGTGTCGCAGTTTCAGTAAACCATGGAAACCAAGTCAAAATTGGAAGCCCTATAATTTTTTTTTTTTTTTTAAAAAAAAAGGGGTCAAAATTTGAAACTAGAGGTGAGGCATTTTCACCACCCTACAAGTAAGAGCTTCAAAAGAGCCATCCGTATATAAAGTCCATTCTTTGCTTGTCTAAAATAAGCAGCCCTTGGATCCCCATCGACATCCACAGTAATCTGCAAAAATTCATGAGAACAAACAAATAAACCAGTATATACATAAGAAGCACTTAAAAATATTCGCGCTCATAAAGAACACACCAACATCACTTAAACATCACATGGATACCTCATCAAGCCTTGGTAGAGGGTGCATGACCACAGCATGCTTCTGCATAACATCCAAGACATTCTGATCTACAATGTACTTGCCTCGAGCTTCTTCATATTGGTCAATTCTCTCTCCAAATCTTTCTTTCTGAATGCGAGTTTGATACACTACATCACACTTAGAAGCCACTTCCATTAAATCAGTACTTTCTTCCCATTCCACTCCCTTTGATGTCAAATAGTCTTTTATATCATCCTGTAAGATGAAATTGTAAATATTGAGAGTCCAAAACCCCAAATTTTCTATAGTATTTCCACTTCTCATTTGCCTAAATCACACACAGAAGACCTACAGGTAAATTCAAATGACAGTTGGATCAACATTTACCTTCATTTTTACCACATCAGGAGAGACAAAGTAGATCTTCACATCTTGGTACTTGGCAAGCAAGTAAGCAAGTGAGCGGACAGTCCTTCCATTGGCAAGATCACCCACTAGCCCAACTTTGATGCCATCTAGCTTCCCCACCTCTCTTTCAATGGTATATACATCCAAGAGAGCCTGAATCGTACACAACATCAAGAATAGATCTTTGAACTAAACTATGTGAAACTTACTACCAGCAATTAAAATATGACGAAATGATTAAAAAAAAATCATCAAATGAAAATACAAAACATTATTCTCCCCCTCTACATTAGGAGAAAATAAACAATTAATGTCATACCAAGACAAAACAACAATGTTGCTTGTCTATGAAGATATTTGTAGATGAACACCTCACCCCATCTTTTGCAGCAAGCCTTGGATACAAGATGTAATCTAGGTGCTTCTTAACACTCACATCTGCTCTTCCTTTTTTTTTTTTTTTTTAATCTCAGAGAATCAAGCTGTTTATGGCCTGTTTGGATGGAAGGGGGGAAGGAGGGGGAGTGGGGGGAGTAGAGTAGAGTAGAGTTGGCTAAAAATAAGCTAATTTTGTGCTAAATCTACGGTACTCTACTCTACTCTACTCCCCCTCCATCTCCCTCAATTCAAATGGACCATTAGAGTTTTCAACTGTCCATTAGTCCATATAGTATGAAAATTGAACAACTGGGTTAAAAGGTGAACCATTTCTATGTTTCTTTCATGTGTGTATCTTCCATAGGAATGACTTCTTATCTATGACTAACTAATATTGAAAATAAAAAAGCTTGCTTTTGTAATTAGTCTCTTTCTAAATTATGACAAAGCTTCATTATTAATATCCTGTGTTGTATAAATAGTTTCTAGACTAAAACAAATTAAGATTCCTCTCCATTACAGAAGATACAGAGTAGCATAATGGACAATGATCATGGGATAGATGGAAACTCTCAGTGAAGGCCACAATTTGTATCCACCTCCAAACTTCTTGTCCACTTGATTTATCATTAAATTATTTATTTCTCTTAAAATCACTTCACTGTTTTGTTTATTTTTACACACGCCTTTCTTTTCTCCAAACAAAAAGCTCAATATTGTAGTTAAGAACAGCTTTCTTGCATACCTGTGTAGGATGCTGCCCAGGACCATCCCCAGCATTAATAATAGGAATGCCAGCTGTGACAGCTGCTCTTTTGGCAGCACCACTTTCAAAGTGCCGCATCACAATTATATCCGAGTAACCCTCGATGGTTCTTATGGTATCTGCAAATCAAGCTACTAAATTACAACTAACTTTCAGTAATCCACCACTAGAAACCTGATTAAACAGATGAAAAGGCTTACCTTCAAGTGTTTCTCCTTTAGCTGCTGATGAAAACTCCCGTGCATTTTCAGTTGTCAAAACTTCCCCACCTAACCTTTTCATGGCAGACTCAAAGGAAAGCCTAGTTCTAGTGGAAGGCTCATAAAAGAGAGTAGCCATAAGATAACCCTTAAGAATTTGGCTTCCAGGAGAATTCTTTTCAATCTTCTCCATCTCACGTGCGACTTTAAATATAGCACCAAGAATATCCCTATCAAATTGTTGAGCTTCAATTACATCATCAAGCTGAAACTTCTTCCCAACTGAAAATGAAGGTGCATTTTCAACTTGTACTGCACAGCACTGGATTCTGTCCTTTGGAGAGACTCCGTCAGTTTGTTCCCTTTTCAATAATTTCCCACTGGGCAATAACCTCGAATGTGTTAGGTACACTGACTTAGAATATCCAGATTGTCTGCAGGAAAGATTTGAAGGACTGCACATATACTCTCTGTAACATTTCAATGTTTTGGGAGCAACCATGCTCCCTTGCAACGAAGATGTAAAAAGAGAAGATGAAACAGCCATCGGACTTTATAGAATTGGATTGATAGGATCGAGTCGTGTTTGCTAAACACTTTCAAAACCCTATAAATATAATCAGCAATATAAATTAGGAAAAAGGGGGAAAAAGAATAAAAGGCACGAGGCAATTACAATCAAATTGAATGAAGTAGAAGCAATTACAATACATTGATTAAGTACGAACTTAATAAGACCCTAACTTTCACAATTCACATGCTATAATATTGATTATGAAAAAAAACAGAATCCAACACACACCCAAAATAAATATATATTTTTTCTAATAAATACTTGATTTTACATCAGGAAGTTTGGAAGAACTTTAGGAAAAGCAAAAGAGACCAAAATTTTGTATCTTAAAATTTTCAATATCAAGGAAATAAATAATAGGGAGAAAACCCACTAAACAAGCTTTACACCACAAACACATAAAGACTTAGATTTTTTTTCCCCTGCTCTTTCCTCATTTCTCAGCACCCTAATGGAGTTTTTTTTTTTTTTAAACTGAAGTGCCAGGTCATGGGAAAAAAAATTCTAAGAGATAACTTCAAGTCAGCATTTTAATTTATGAAAAAGAAACAAGAACAAAACAGTCCAAAAACAGAAGCAGCCATAATGATTGTGAAATCATCTGCAAGAACAAAGCACATAGAGATCATAAAGCATCTCCATTAAATTCCAAACCTTAGCATCACTTGCCTATGATTAATTTCTCCAATAAATAAATCCAAAGTTGCAAATGCAGACTACTCCCTTGTAAGTTATACACAAAATCCATTCTGAATACAAATTAAAAACTCAAAAGATCCAAAACAACATCACGACCTATTTCTTTGCAAGTATGGATCAAGCTCATATCAAAACTTGCCAATGAGCTCCAACTCAAGTCAAATGTCACTTCCTCCTCCCACAAGAACGCGTGAAGAGTGAGGTCATGAATGCAAAACTCACTATATGCCTGTGTTACTTACAATTCCCAAAAAAAAAAAAAAAGTTTTAACTCATTTCAAAACCAATGAACTGTGTCCAATTAGAATCAACATTATACCATTGAACAAAAAAGGAGTGAAACAATGGAAGAACATTTTTTTCCTGAGTAAAGTGTAATCACCACGAAGGTTAAAACTTTGACATCACTTTGCTTCCAAACACAGGAATCAATTGCAACATGTTGGAAGTGAAGCATTACCAAAAGGAACAAAAACAGCAAAGCAAACAGAAACACATAAGAAACTTCACCAACTCTTTTTCTTTTTCTTTTTCTTTTTTAATAAAAAATTAGATTGGAAATGAATGAAAAGAATAATTTTAGAATATTCTTCACTTCACTTATTTGGGAGTTGGGAGAGAATGGAATGAGCAAGAGGAAACACTCATTATCCTCTCTATTCCCTCAAAACCTCAAATTTTCATCTCAAAATTAGAGGGAATGAAATTAGATTTAATGAACATTTTACTAAAAATTTGAGGTTTTAAGGGAATAGAGAACAATCATTTCATTCCCTCCACTTAAACTCTCAAACAAATCCATTCCCTCCATTAAAACTCCGAGAAATGTGAGGGACACAAAATGACACAACTTGTGCCACAACTTGTCATGTGACAAAAGTTGTGTCATTTTATGTGCAGCTAACATTACTCTTAAAAGTCCCAAACAAAGAAATAGACTTTTATAAAATCATTCTTGACATTCATTTTCCCTCCTCCCAAACAAGTTGTAACTTGTAAAGGTGCCAAGGGAAGATTCCAACTACTGACCTATGCTTCATGCCGAAATCCCCAAAAAAAAAAATTAAAACATCACCAAATTTGATGGTATTGCATATCAACAAGACAACTTACCCATTTATCATAAACAAAAACAAAAAGACAACTAACCCTTGAGCATGGAAAACTAGGAAAGAATGATAATACTAAAAAAAAAATCAAACCTTTTACTAATACAATAAATTCCGTTTCAAAAAGGAGTCCTTTTTTCACTCTCCAAACCCCATCCAAGAAATCCACAACAAATTCAACAGCCAACAACAAACACACAAAAAAAAATTGAAGAACAATAGAGAGAGAAGGAGAAATAGACACAGACCGAGTGAGAGAGAGATTTTCTGATGTGCCCAAATGGTGTTCAGTGAATGAATGGTAGCAGCTCCTTTATAGTTTAGGGGGAGGGACTCAAAATACGAAATTTGGCGCAAAAGAAAAAGTTAAACCAAACTAATGCATACTTCTTCTTTTTTTGTCAAACTTAAATTATATGCAGCACTAGCATGATAAATGCCTAAAAAAGAGAGACCCGTTTGGGGGAAACCATAAACAACCCACATAAGAGTATGACATATACCATTTTGTTAAAGACTTGGTGTCAACTCTGCTTGTTTTTTTACAACCTCCAATACTGTCATCCCACTTCAGCATTTCACCAACCAACAAATAAGACATGCCACACACGATAAACTCCCATTCAACATTTGCGTATATTCTCTTTCCACAAAACCCAACGGTCATGGATTCCAAACCCCCCCCCCCCCCCCCATTTTAAAAGTAGTCCTATTAATATTAGTAACACAATAACATACGGACCCACCTTAGATATCAATTGCCGGAGCCGCCATTTTTGCGTAGCGATTGAGAGCAAGGAGCTTGCCGATGGCTATTGGAGGCCACGGTGGTGGGAGTCCTTCCTATTCGAAAATCCGGTGAACAGAGACTCTTACTTCTGATAACGACAAGCTAAGCGTAGAAGCTCTCCGGCAGATTCTCTGGCTGTTGGAGGTGGGAGACTCTGGTTCTTCAACCGTAGTTTGTGGGGTTGGATTTTTTATTTTATGAACTGGATAATCGTGTGTGGCATGGCTTATTCCTTTATAGTAAAAACTCTTACGTGGCATGTTTCTATTAGAGGATATAAAAAGGAAGAGTACTTGGTATACTGTAGTCAAACACCGATAGAAAAATAAGTCAAAAGAAAATTATTTTTGGTCAACATAAAAAGTATGGCTTCTTTTTTTAATGCATTGTTTATTATCAGAGTATTTAGAGATTGTTTTTCAATAATTTTTTTTGGAAAATAACTTTATTTTATAGCAATCTAAATAAGGAAAGTTAGGAGATTGTTTTTCAATTTATTTAAGGTTGCTACCAGATATAGGAAAATGAGATAATTTTATAGAAATTTTTTTTTGGAAAATGAATCATTTTCTAGAAAATATCATCGCTGAAACAAACAAAATGTAAAGTATAAGGTAAATTTTATTAACATACCTTGAGATTTGGGCTAATGTCAACCAGGTCCAAGAATTTTCGAAACTAACAAATTTAGTCCTTAAAGTCAACTTGGTTCCTAAAACAATTGAGAAAAAAAAGAAACTAACTCTTTAAGGACTAAGTTGACTTTAAGAACCAAATTTATTGGTTTTGAAAAGTTTTAAACCTAGTTGGCATTAACCCAAACTTCAGGATACGTTAGTGTAATTTATCCTAAAATATATATTGAATGAATAAAAAGTTGAGTTTAGAATAGAGAATGTTGGTGTTTTTCACCTTAATTCACACCACTCCCAATGAACTTATCTTACGAGACTAGAACATGAAGTGCTCGTTTCACCACAAACTGGGGCAGGTTTTAATTGTACCACCCTAACCTAAGTATATTTACTAAAATGTGATTTTTTTAATTACAAAATTTTCATTACCTATTAGGTTTGTTTATTTTCTGTCATTTGCTTGTTATTATTTTATTGTTAGATACATTGAGAGAGCTGATGCACCATATAGTTATAATTATTATTATGATCCCACTCCACCACTCAATTGCTATCCCTACCTATATTTGATATTATATTATATTATATTATGTGGGTTTATGTGGAATCCATGTAGATACTAAAAATTGCAATAGGTTATTAAAGACAATAATTCATTTCAAATAAATCTAGAGTTTAGATTATGCCAACTGATTTAAAAAACAATAACTTTAGTTGAATTTAACCGTTGTTAAATTTTTACTATTAGGTTAAGTTCATAAACCTTTAAATGCGTTGGCATAATTTAAGCCCTAGATTTATTAGAAACATTGAGAGGTTTGTACATGGGAAGTGTGCGCTTGAAAGTAATCAGCAATGGACTAGTAAGGGGGCATTGGGCTAACTTGTAGCTAGTTAAAACAATTGCTAGCTATAATCATAGTCAAATCTTCAACATCTCTCTCCCTCGCTCAACTAAGATGAGAGACATGTCACCTATGAAATTCCCCAATCCAAAATCAACCTCAAGTTAGTAATTTTGCAGCCATCATCGGTATTCATCAAAATACCCTTCCGTTCAAAGCCACAACAATCAAAAGTTCAAAACCTTTGTGATCATTGTTCACACACAACGAGCATAATCCAAATTGATAAGTAATATGGATCAAATGGGTATGTGTTAAAATGGGTAAATCCACCTTGACACAAATAATGAGATATGTCATTTTGAGTTGATTGCAAATGAAATTAACACATTTATTAATTGTGTCAAAATGAGTTAATCCACTTTGACATTAATCCATTTTTAGGAAACATTAATTCGTAAAAAAAAATATCATGTTCATAAGTTGTGTCAAATATTGTCACCTCTAGTTCACATGCATGATATTATGAACAAAAACATATCATTTTTGTAGTGTATGAGGGAGAGTTGTGAGAAGAATAAAAGAATAAAAGAATGAGCTAAGCAAAATAGATAAAAATAAAATAGTCTTTTAAGTTAAATTTATAATTTTGCCAAATCTAATGTGAATGCTCTACTCCTCCCCCCTCCTTTTTTTTTTTTTTTTTTTTTTTGAGGGTGGGGTAAATACTAGTTGTAGTCTTGATATTAGGCTTCTATCTGCCACCAAATATTTTCAAGTTCTTATTGAAGCGAAAGATAATTAAGCCCGAAAATTGAAACACATTTTACTATTTTAAAGAACAAGAACTGCTGAAATCACGAAAAATAGTAGTATTGGGATGAGGGCTGGCGGACATCTTGGCATGGATCATGATTCATAATATAATTGCAAAACTTGAAATTTTATAAATCATGACTCCTTACAATACCAACTTCTCAGATAGATGAGACTAAGAATAAGAAAGGGTAGGACATTAATATATGAAGAATAAGAAAGAGTACTCACAAACATTACAGGAACAGCAAAGATAACTAAAATAGCTGGGAAGACTAATGTAAGGAACATGTCTTGATTATCAAAATAACTTCATTGCATTGAAGGTGGGTGTGGTGGGTGCCATGGTTGAGGTTTAGGAGGAAATGGGAAAGGAGGGCGAGGCCATGGTTGTGGTCGAGACGGTTTAGGAGGAAATGGGAAGGGAGGGCGAGGCGGTGGTCGTAGAAATGGCAATGGAGGGAATGCCTCAGCATACCCACACATCCCATACAAGCACAGGACACCAAATGGACATTTGTTTCCACATTTGCCACAGTTATATGGGTTAATATTCGTATCAGCGCATAAACCACGACAACATTGCCAAGTAAACGGGCATCTAATCCCACACAAACCACAGTTATTAACATCAGAAAAAACATCCACACAACGGTTTCGACAACACTGCATTCCAGGTCGAGACTCTCCTTGCCTGCGTATCCAAGGCCTGTTCCCACACCCGGGACTTCTAGGGTCTTGCTTTTGGTTCATGATTTTCTTGAGCCATGGTGACGATGACAAAGAGCCAGCCGTAACATTGTGTTGCACCACTTTAGGTATTGAGTTTCCTTCCACCATCGCATTTAATAATAGCCATAGAAAAAGAGAAATGGCGATTTGAAAATTTACTAGCTGCATCATTCTAAGATGCACAAGAAGAGACAGAAGGGCTAATCTTTTTTTTTGCTAAGTAGAAGAAAAGGCATATTTATGATATATTATATATATCTAAATTATATATATCTAAAGTGAGGAGAAGAGAGACGGGGGTTTATCTTTCTTTTTTTTGCTAAGTAGAAGAAAAGGCATATTTATGATATATTATATATCTAAAGTGAGGAGAAGAGGGGAAGTTCCCTTTTTTCCATGTGGTAGTTCATGTTTTTCTTACATGGGTTATTATTGAAGACTCATGTTGTGGGTGCTAGACCTGGTGTGGCTGGCAACTAAATACGTGATGGGAGGGTTTTCTTCTTTCATGTGTGCACGGATAACTTTTTTTGCCTTTGCTAGTCCATGGCTAAAGTATGTGTAACGGTGTGAGTAAACATTTTTTCCCCACATTATTCTCTCTTTATGATGGAAGGCCCTTCTCTAGTGTTGTAGGTCTTATGTGGTAGACCTGAGGCCCATCATTCCCCATGGTCCTCTCAATGCATTGTTTACATAATCAATCAAGTAGGATGATGCCAGAAATCAAATAGATCAAAGCAGGGAGGATCTTGAAACCCAGACCATGGATCAAACTTTGGTAAATATGGAACAGTCCGAAACCTTTAAAAATATATGTATAGCAGGGAAGTAGAGGAGTTGATCAAATTATTGCCAACCAAAGCTTTATATTGTGGTAGGCAATTGGATCATCCATTGTAAATTCATTAATCTAACCATCCATTTATCAATATCCATGAAAGGGTACAAACTTGCAAATGCCATTCAAACACATAACTAGCAAAGGGGTAATCATACTGAACAAGAAATCCTCTTGCACTAGAAAGTAATCAAACAGTGCAAGCATATTACATTATTCTGTTATCAGAGAATCACAATGTAACTAATTAACCATAACCAGGTATACTTTGTGCGAAGATTATTCAATTTTAGCAAATCAATGCTCTCGGGGAGGGCGTGGGGTGTGTGAAAGCAGCAGTTAACAACCTAGAGAAACAAAAGATATTGAAAGTTTGAAACTAAACCCCACAGTGGAAGTTTCACCTAAGCAGTAATTAAGACCAAGTCACTTTGTGAAATCCTACAAGAAATAGAAGAAAATCCTCTACTATGATATATAAACTCCATTCAAATGCTTCCGGTTGACAGTATGAACCCATTTAAAGAGTTGGGAAACAAAGATTTTAAATAGTTTACATGAAGGGTGTAAAATTGCCAAGTATTCATTATGATAAAGGTAGAATATAACCCTTGTGACAAAATAAGAGTTGCAGGAACTCAAAATCTTGAATTTGATAAACTCACAGGTACCTTAAACTGCCAAAGACAAATTACATGATCCAAATGGAAATATTTGTCAAAATTTAACCAGTCACAAAACATAGCAACACACATGTTCTATAGAATACTCACCAGATTCATTTTTATTCCAAAGATTAATATTCATTAAATCTGACAAGAATATTACGATTGCATCCTAGAAAAAGTCACTTTTCTTTGTCTTCATCATTCTCTTTTTCTTCATAACGACGCCTAAACTTGGCAATCTGCCCTACACTTTCAGCCATTTGACGTTTCGCCCTGAAGTGGTAGACTTTACCAACCTGGTGTATTTTGGTCATCATAACGTTCATCAATCTTCCACTCTGAGTCACATAGGATATCCATTGCAACTGGGGGTGCGCTCCTTTCTTCATTTCCCACCAATCTGCAAATTAAAGAGGCACAACCTTTACTCTATTGGAGAGTCAAAGCTAAACGGAAATTCTAAAAAAGTCTTCATTCAAAAAGAACAGTTCTCCTTCTCCTCATCAACAACAAAAATAATATACAGAAGTTGCATTTACAATCGCAAACAAAATGATTAACACAAAATGTTCCAGTTGCTCATAGCTGGCTATCTGCAACCAGTGCCAAAAACTCTAGCTCATAGACCACTTCATGATCGTGTGAAAGTTCTAAAGAGCTTGGACATCGCACAGTCTTTACCAGAGTTAAAACAGCTACTTGTGCAAACTTAAATTAACTTAAGAGTGTACTATAATACATTAAACGGCATATTTGAAACAATACAATAACCAAGCTTTTAGTCCCAAATTTTGGGGTCGACTATGGACTGAGACTGATCAGTTCGGTCACCAGGGCCGGCCCTTCCCTTAGGCGAGTTAGGCAATTGCCTAAGGCCCCCAAGTCCCAAAATTTTAGAAAAGAAACGGGTAGTTTCAAATGAATTACAAAAATAATCTGGCACATCCTTTTAACCAAAAAACAAAAAAATTTTGGTAAATCCGGTTCTAAACAAAATCATTGACCAAAAATCAACCAGATAAACTACAAATCCGGTCTAAGAGATTAACCACAAATCAAAACCCTAAAAATTTTACCTTTCTCTCTAGTCTCTGCTCTCCGCCTCTCTCTACTCTCCAGTCTCCACTGTTCAGTCTGTCCTCAGCCTCTCTCTGATTCTCTGCTCTCCGCCTCTCTCAAGTCTCAAGACTCTAAACTGCTCACCTCACCGTATCAGGAATCAGGTCTAAGGTCTAAAATTATAAATCTTTGGGCCATTTTATTTGTTAAGAACTTAAGATAACTTTGTTTATTTGGGCCCTCCCTGGATGCCTGGACCCTCCCTGGACTGGGCGTTAAGTTTGGGCCTCCAAGTTTTTTTTTTTTTGTTTTTTAAAGCCTGCATTTTTTTTTTTTTTTTTTTTTTTGTAGGTGGGTCTTATTAATAAGTCTTGTGTCAATGTTATGGCTGTGCTTAAATTTTTGTTATGCTTGTGCTTAATTTTTTTTAATTTATGAATGTTGAGATTGCTAAAAACTTATTATTATTCAATGAAACTACAACAATACTTTTTATATAAATCAGGTTCTATTTCTCATTTGCTCTACACTTGAAAGTTATTTTTTATTTTAGTCTTTATAAATATATTGTTTGATTAGAAATGTCTACTAGAAAATATGCATCTGGATATGAAAAACTTAAAAAAAGAAAAAAAAAAAGAAAAATTAATTGAGTCTCAAAAATGATCAATGGATAAATTTTTTATTAGTAATAAACAAAATATAACACAAAATTTAGATGAAAATATCACAAATGAGCAAGAAATTCACCAAAATAATTTAGAAGAAAATGATGTTCAATTTTGCAATACAACAAATCTTGATAATGAACTTCAAAATAATTTAGAAGAAAATAAAAATAATGATGAAAAATATAATATAAAAATATTAAATAAACATTAATTTAATTAATATATAAGTATAAAAAATGCCCCATTTTTAGTTCTCGCCTTAGGTCCCAAAATGTCTAGAGCCGCCCCCGTTTTCCTCTCATCCTCTCTCTGCCTCAACCCACGTCACACCGTATTCCATGGCTGACCGCAAAGCTCTCCTTCTAAATCTCCATGGCCGAAACTTTTCAAGCTCATCACTTCCAACCACGCACCACTGCCAAAACCCAGCCAAAATCAAATCACGACCACCACCACGGCCAAAACCCAGCCAAAATCAAATCACAACAAAAACCCAGAAGCCCACCAAATTACAAATCAAGTCATACCCACCAAAATCAAAGCACAAAACCCACAAAACAACCAAAATCACAAAATGAAAACACTGAAAGTGAACCCACCGTTAAAAAAACATATATTGGTTTTGTTATTATATTTTAGAAGAAAAATCATCTTGTTGAACTAATTTTAGATCTAAATTAATTAAACACATACCACAAGCAAGAATGATAAACTGAAAGCAAAGCAAAAAAAATGGTATTTTCAAGAAAAATGTTTTCAGAAAATAGAAATGGTAAGCAAAATATAAAAACTATTTGCTTCATAATCTCAAATAAATAAATAAATAACCAAAAATCACATACCATAATCCGGTGAAACCTCGTAAGTCACAATTACACCTAAGAGGACCGTCTGAGTTGAGAGGAAGAGATTTTCATAGTCTTTGGCTCGGCAGCATAATTTTCGATTTCCTTTCTTGACGTGGCTTTCACTCGCTCCTCCCCTGTCAACCTATGCGACGTATAAAGAAAAATAAAAGGAAGAAGAACAAAGCACCGCATAAAAAAGAAGAAAAGAAAAAAGGTGAGAGAAGAAAGACGGACTGAGATCAGGTGCACTGTCATAGGTATTTTTTTACATTTTCTTTTTTTTAACTTTTTAACTCTCCTTTAATATATTTTATTTAATGATTGAGATTGAAAATTGAAAAACCATTAATTACAATTACATCAGGGTATTGCACCTAAATCTGAAAAAGACAAAGAGACCTACACATACACATACACATACAAATATACATACACATACACATACACATACATAAGCACACATAAACATACACATACACATACACATACACATACATAAGCATACATACATAAGCACGCATAAACACATATACATACACATAAACATACATAAATATAAGCACGCATAAACACATACACATACACATACATAAGCACACATACACATACACATACACATACACATACATAAGCACACATACACACATATACATAAACATACACATATACATACACATACACATAAATATACATATACATAAACATAAACACACATACACATAAACACGTATAAACTCACATAAACGTAAACATACACACTCATAAACTTAAATATAAATATAAACACACATAAAAGCTCGATTTAGCACACCAAAATAACTAACGAAATTGTTTGAGGATTGATGTTAGTTTGCAATTTTTTTCAATCTATATGAGGGT
Organism: Quercus robur; assembly: GCF_932294415.1. NCBI lineage: Eukaryota > Viridiplantae > Streptophyta > Magnoliopsida > Fagales > Fagaceae > Quercus > Quercus robur. The sequence goes on from NC_065541.1 coordinate 10,170,531, forward strand.
TTAATTTTTCTCAGTCTGTATGTGTGTTTATGTCTATGTATGTTTATGTTTACGTGTGTGTGTTTATGTGTATGTGTGTTTATATTTGTTTGTTTTTGTTTATGTTTGTTTATACGTGTTTATGTGTATGTGTGTTTATATTTATTTTTATTTTTTTTGTTTTTTATACGTGTTTATATGTATGTGTGTTTATGTTTGTTTGTTTTTGTATATGTTTGTTTGTGTTTGTGTTTGTGTTTCTGTTCATGTATGTTTATGTGTGTGTGTTTATATTTATATTTATGTTTATAAATATAAAAATACATATTTATAAATATAAACATACATAAACATACACACATGCATAAACATAAATGAACAAAAACATAAACACACATGCACATACACATACACATACACACACATTAACATACACATACACATAAACATACACATACACATACGCACTCATACACGTACACATACATAAACATAAATGAACATAAATATAAACACACATGCAAATAAACATAAACACACATGCACATACACATACACATACACACACATAAACATACACATACACACATAAACTATCACAATATTTTCACAATTGTTGAGATGTTAATCCCAAATAAAATATCATACTAAAACCAACCACAACTAAAAATAAAAATATTGTGAAAAAAGAAGTGTGACATTTACAACATTTTTCATAACACTTTCATAACAAAAATGTAAATATGTAAAGCTATAGTAGTAGCTACATTTTTTTTTTTTTTTTGTTTGATCAACTTGCATTGTTCACTAGCCTTCTTTTTTTTCCGGGTAATATCGCCCAATCAACTCTTTTTTTTTCTTTTTTATTTATATAGAGCTGTTAGTTAACACAACAAATTGTTATAAAATTTTCACAATTGTTGAGGTGTTAATTCCTTATAAATCAAAATAAAATATCAAGCTGGTACTAACCACAACAAAAAATAAAGTGTGGGTACCCAAGGCATGCAAACCCCCCCACTTTCTGCATTATAAGCTGTGAAGCAAAGGGAGTAGTGTACCACCAAGCATCTCTGTGATCACAAGAGGCTTGGTGGTACACTACTCCCTTTACTTCACAACTTATAAGGCAGAAAGTGGGGGGGTTTTCTTTCGATGTGGGACGCCTAGGTTGCAAACATGCCAAGGTCGGCCAAGGACGTTGTTAAGCATGCCGAGAACGTTGCAAAGCATGCCGAGGACGGTCAAGGACGTTGCAAGCATGCCTAGGACGTTGCCAAGCATGCCTTGGGTACCCACACCACCCTAACTAGTATTATATAAATAAGAAAAAGTTAACAGATACCCTAAATGCATTAATTTAGAAAATATGTTTAAAACATTTTTAGGGAAATTTTAAATAAATAAATAAATAAGCTTAATATTTTTTCCACTATTTTTTACATTTTCAGTGTAAGTAGTATCAAAACTTTGATACAATACTCTATAACTAAATACACTAAGAACATCCAATAACACTGTCCTTCATGAAGTATAAGGAAATGACAATAATCCTCAAAAGTGTTGTAAATATAAAAGTCCTCTTCAAGAAGTTTGTTATAAATATAAGAAATAATTTATCAAAAATAAATATAAGAAATAAAATAAAATTCATAATTTGTCATTGAGTTATTTCATTTTTGTGGACCAATTTACCCTTGGTTAAGTATATATTTTCATAATTTGTCCTTAATTTTGGGCAAGTTTTATACACTATAATAAGCGAAAATCTTTCTGCAATTGATTGTTGCTGCTACTTTATGCCTTGAGTTTAATATTAAAAATAAATTGATGGATTGCAATTTGGCAATTGATATTTGTTGTTATAAAATTTTTTTACTATTTTAATATTTTATAGTTATTAATTTTGAAAAAAAAAAATACACGTCAGATATTAATTATTTAATTTTTCAATTTAAATATAATAAGATATTAAGTTAAACTCAAAAAAAGTGTTAATACAATTTTATACATAACGGCATCTTATGAAATGTTATTTAAATATGCTTTTCTTTTTTTGAAAGCCAAACCAGCATAATTTCATTCATTCAAATTCAACATATCAAAATACAATTCATCCACCACTGGAGGCAGAGCTTCTTCCAGCCAATACAAGTCCTCCGCAAACCTCGCAAGGACATGGGCCACCATATTTCCTTCCCTTCTAATACTGTTTACATAGACATTTTGCATCCCATTTATAAGACACTTGACATCATCTATAATTATGCCCAGCGAAGAACGGTTTGGGAGAGATGAGCCAATATTCTTCATAACATGCGCATTGTCCCCTTCAATGATTAGCTCCAGAAAACCCGCATCGATTGAGAATTCGAGCGCTTTCCTGCAAGCTAATGCTTCTGCTTCATCACCAGTTGTCACCGGCAGACCCTTGGCTGACATGGCAGCCATCACCTCAGCTCTGTAATTATGAATTACTGCACCAAAGCCCGTACAGTTCTAATCATCAAAGATAGCCGCATCGAAGTTAAGCTTGAAACACGATTGTGGTGGTGGCTGCCAGATGGTTCTCCCTGTTGTTGTTGCATCAATAACAAGTTGCCGCTGTGCTTGTTCATAGTCTCTTAGGTAGTCGCTAGCTCTTTTGTTGAGCCATTTTGGATCCCTAAAGCTTCCTCCATATAAGACCGTATTTCTCTGGCTCCATAAGAACCAAGCTTGGACAAAAAACAGCTCAACCTCTAGGGACTCAAGTCTGTCGAATAGAGTCTCAAAGAGCATAACGACATTACCGTGGTTGCTTGGCATCTTCTGGAGTCTCGGCACGCATCCTACCCAAACGTCTTGAGCAGCCCCACACTACCACATGACATGTGCTTCAGTTTCAGGTTCTCTCCCACAGCATTGACATAGATTATCATCAATGATTTTCCTTTTTGCCAAATTCACACGGGTTGGTAAAATTTCCTGACAAGCACGCCAACCAAACAACTTAATTTTGTTCGACACTCCTAGCTTCCAAATCTTCTGCCATACTTGTCTTCCTGCTGGACCCGTGGAGCATTCAGTCCAATCCAGCTCCCTTGCAATCTGTCTTGCAACTTGATACCCTGACTTACATGAGTATGCCCCATCCTTGCTATGCAGCCAAAAAATGGCATCCGGTGCAGACCTACGGCTCAATGGAATTTTGCAGATAGCATCAGCATCAACTTTATGGAATTTGGCATAGATGAGGTCACGGTTCCACCAATAAAGGTCTTGGTCAATCAGATCTGCCACACACCAGTTCTCATCCTCCATCACGGTTGGAAATAGGATTTTGTTAGTGGGGTGGTTAGGTATCCGTTTGTCCTCTGCACCTCTAATATTTAATCCATCACCCACCCTCCAACAGCACCCCGATTTTAGGATAGGCATAGCTGCCAAAATACTTCTCCATGTGTAGGAGCAGTTTGGTGAAACAGCCGCATCAAGGAAATTGCATCGAGGGAAGTATCTAGCCTTAAGACATTGGAATAATAGTGAGTCTTGATCTTGTATTAGTCTCCACCCTTGCTTAGCAAGCATAGCAAGATTAAAGCTTCTCAAATCTCTAAACCCCATACCACCATCTTTCTTTGGCTTTGATAAAAAAATCCCAACTCCGCCAATGTATTTTCCTCTCATTACCCACTTAATCCCACCAAAATTTTGCACACAAAGCATTGAGATCATCACAAAGCGCCAAAAGTAAAAGAAACACCCCCATAGTGTATGTGGGGATTGATTGAGCCACTGCCTTGATTAGCACCTTGCCCGCTCTAGATAACATCGTCCCCTTCCACCCTTGCAATTTTTTCCAAACCCTATCCTTAAGGAAAGAGAAGGTTTGGTACTTTGCACATCCAATGAAGGTTGGTAAGCCCAAGTAAGTGTCAAACTTCCCCACCTCCTTCACCCCCAAAGACGTGGCAATTTCTTGTCTTTGGCCACTCGATGTGTTTTTGCTAAAAAATACCGAAGATTTCTATAAGTTAATAGATTGACCCGATGCACCTGCATACTATTGGAGGATCTCAGTAATGGCTGCAACTTCAGTTTGGGATGCCTGGCAAAATAATAGAGAATCATCTGCAAATAATAAGTTTGTTATTTTTGGTGCACTTCTACAAATAGATACCCCACTAATTCACCTTTCCATAAATGCTTTTTCTAATAAAGTTGTAAACCCTTCTGCACACAAAAGAAACAAATATGGTGAAAGAGGGTCGCCTTGGTGAATCCCCCTTGAAGGTTGCAAGTGTCCATACGGCTTCCCATTAAGCATAATGGAATAGGAGGGCGAACTCACACATTCCATCACCCATTTAATCCACTTCTCTGGAAAGCCCAATTTCACCATCATGCCCTGGAGGAAAGGCCATTCCACCCTATCATATGCCTTACTAATATCGAGCTTTAATGCCAAAGCACCTTTTTTTCCAAATATTCATAGCATGGAGAGTCTCATAGGCAAGTAATGCGTTATCTGTAATGAGTCTGCCAGGGACAAATGCACTCTGTATGGGAGAGATAATATATGGGAGGATCTGTTTCAAACGGTTAGCCAAAACCTTGGATATGATTTTATAGATAACATTGCATAAACTAATTGGTCTAAAATCAGACATTTTGATGGGATTTTTTACTTTAGGAATTAACACAATATTGGTATGGTTAATGTGAGGAGTCATGCAACTAGAATTTAGAAAATCCAAAACAGCAATAACAACATTATCACCCACGACAAGCCAAAATTTTTGGTAAAATAGAGGGTTCATACCATCATGTCCAGGAGCCTTTGTTGGTCCCATTTGAAACAACGCTGCCTTCATTTCATCAGCAATGAAATCACTGGTTAGGATCTGCTGCATATCAAGAGTAACCTTACATGTTACTGTGTTTAGACATTCATCAATCTGGTCATAGGTTCCTATAATGAAGAGGTTATCAAAGTACTCAATTGCCACATTTGCAATGTCTTCTGCTTCCTCCACCCAACAATCTTCAGAGTTTTTAATCCTTTGAATATGATTTCTTTGTCTCTGTTGTGAGGCTTTGGCATGGAAAAATTTTGTGTTTTATCCCCATGCTTGAGCCAAGAAATTCTAGATTTTTGAGCCCAAAAAATTTCTTGCCTTCGTAATAGTTCATCCAAATTTTTTGAGACTTCTAGGAACTCTGCTTTAGACTCCTCTGTGACATCCTCCCCAATCATAGTGTCTATCTTTTTTTAAAGCTTTTTTATCTCCGCAGCATCTGGGTTAAGCTTACCAGCACCCCATGTCTTCAATTCCACTCCACAAGCTTCAATTCTGTGTTGTATATCAGCCAACCCGAACCCATCAACACCACCTAAATTCCATGCTCCCTCAACCACTGCTTCACACTCTTCCCACAACAGCCACGTTTCTTCGAATTTGAAACCTTTATTCCCCCTTACTCGTTGATGCCTATAAGATTGGGTTTAAAGAAGAATGGGCAAGTGATCCGAGGCATGTGAAGAAAGGTGGATCAGTTTGCTCATTTGAAACTTGTCAACCAAATCTTTTGTAGCGACGGCGCGATCTAGGCGTTGCTTCGTATTAGCTTCACCTGGCCTTTTGTTATTCCAGGTATACGGGTAGCCATGGTAACCCAAATCCTGAAGCTGACAAAAGTCTAGTGTATCCCCAAAAGCATTCACTTGACTCCTCTGACTTGGGCGTTTACTGAGTTTCTCCGATGCATGAAGAATTGCATTAAAATCTCCAATGCAAACCTACGGGGCCTCCACCAACGTTCTGATATGTTTAAGCAACGCCCAAGATTTGTTGCGTTGAGTTGTATCTGGCCATCCGTAAAACCCCGTCAAGTGCCACACAAAGCCGTCCACTTCCTCACAGTGACAAGAATATGGTTTGGTGAGAAGTTCACAAGATCAATACTCACATCAGATTTCCACAAAAACGCAAGTCCACCCCCCTCATCCGATTGTTTCTCGATAATACGATTCTGAAATGGTAAGTCTTTGTAAAGATTTTCAAAACCTTCTTTGTCCAGTCTAGTCTCTATTATGAAACACACCATGGGATCTTGTTCCTTCACAATTTTGCGAAGGCTTCGACCTGTCTAAGGGTTCCCAAGCCCTTGGCAATTCCAGCTTAGGATCCTAATTGCTCCCGGCAAGGGTGGCTTTTCACCCCCGCCGATATTTCATCACGTATTGCTTCACTAGACTCTACTCTTCCTCTTTTCCATTGGTGTTCTTCGTGTTCTGCAAACAAAGTACACCTTACTCTTCTTTTTCCTAGTGTTGGCGTGCTAACATCCCTAGCAGACTCATTAGACCCACACTCCATTCTGTTGAGCCTTACCCACATTGCTTTAGGCTTAGGCTTCAGCCCATCAGGCCCACTTGCTTGTGTACTTGCCAAATCCAGACCAGTTGGGCCCAAGTCCGGTTCAACGTTTGAATTAATGCAGTCAACGGTCTTTGCCTCATCCTGTATAATGTTTCCCATTATTAAGCCTTTATCACTAGGATTCTCAATTATTACTTGCTACCGTTTCGGGCTACCCTCATGATTGCTACCGTTTTCAATGATTTTTGTAACGCTTTTCACCAGGCTGTTCTCAGGTAACACATTAATTGCAGCTGCCTCCACCCCTGTTGGGTGTTGTTCCTTCACTGTAGCATTATCCGGCTCATCTTGTGATTCTGAATCATGGTTACAGCTGGGTTTTGAACGATTCCCCGCTGCCTTGAGCCAGTCACCATACAGGTATTTCCCAACACCACCATTCTTTTCCGCTGCATAATGACTCGCACAATGGCGCAAATCATGGCCCAACAAACCACAAAAATGGCAAAAGACAAGTAGTCTCTCATACTTAAACTGTATCCATGTTCGTTCTCCATCAGGTCCAGCAATGTAGCTCCCACGATGTAGTGGTTTTGCAATAGGTAGAGCCACCCGAACTCTCATAAAAATATTCTGTGCATCCTGTTGTCTTCACTTCTCAACTTCCTCCACAATCCCCAGTCTGCTTCCAACCTTTTCTGCAACAATTGGAGAAACCATGTCGAAAGGGGCTCCCCAAATTTGTACCTAGAGAGATGCTTGTTCCCACTTTATGTTCCCAGCAGTCATACCTTTGGTCCACCTCTTTAGCATGAGTAGTTGATTGTCAAAAGTCCATGGTCCCCCACGTAGTATATGCATCATATCAAATTCAGAGTTAAATTTGAATTGAAACAGATTTGGTCCTACATCGAGTATTTGGAGCTTTGTATCCATTCCCCAAGCTCTTCAGATTGTGTTCTTAGCCACCATTTTGTTAAAGGATTTGCAGGTTAATAGTTTGCCAATGAGACTGAGGTATCAACTCTCAAGTTCATCTTCTCTATCCTCGTTTAGTATCTCAATTACTTCCTCTGCTTCCACAGTTAGTTTCATTTTTTCCAGTTCATTGATAACGTCGTCAGCCATGAGTATGAGAAACAGAGTAGATGGGTAGGTAGGTAAGTGATCTAGGAAAAGAGAAAATCTAATACCCTTAGGTTTTACCTAAGGGAGGGAGGAAACTCGTTATGGAACGAGAGGGAAAGCTCCTACAGCGAGGAGAGAACATGTTTTGATTGTTCCATAGTTTTTAAATATGCTTTCATTCCACCATCTTATCATATATATTCCAAACTACATAATACAGATTCAGGATTTTATTTTTGTGTAATCATCATTACAGTGTACCAAACATGCCTTTATAATTAGTGTCCTTATTTTCTAGACTTGAATTGAACTAAAACATGCAAACATTTTAGATTTTTCATAGCTTGGAAGTTTTGAGTGGCAAACAATCAAAGTTAGCACATCATTAACACCGCTTCTATTGCTTTACACTCAAAACTTGACCACCCCAACAAAAGTTGTGTCATTAAATTTATTCAAATGAACATATGCTCTTATAAGCTAAAGATTTAGGAATATTCTAGTCATTAGTTATAAATTAATGGATAGAAAATTTTTACAAAATATAATTTATTATCTTTTATTTTTCATCTAAATATGAAAAATTATAGTTATAATAATTATTAATAAGCTTTTATTATAGTTGCATTTGTATATTGAATTGTCTATTCTACCATTTAAATAAAATATTGTGTAAATTCTAATGAATTGTTTAAATATAGAATAGAATTTAAATTAATATTATTGGGTTAAAAAAATGTCAAACATCTTCTGTTTTTTTTTTTTTTTTGGGGGAAGGTCAAACGTCTTTGATTATATTATATACAAATCATTTTTGGTGCAATAAAATATAAATATAAGAGAAATAGAATAAAAATTATACTATTTTTTTCTTAAAGAATCTCAACACTATTGGGCTGAGGGCTAAGGCCCAACATCAGTGCAATAACATTCTTTGATTTGGTCTCCTCCATGATAACTGGTCAACAATCCAACTACCTCCTCCCTTCGCCTTCCTGTGAGCCATTTTCTCTTGCATCACACCTAAAAAGCCTAATAACCTATTTATTAGGAATGGTCCCAAACTAACCCCTTTTTTTTTGTCGATGATTGCCTGATTTTTTGCAGATCTACCTTGGAGGAATGCCATAAAATTCAGGAGTTGCTTGGGTACTACGAAGTGGCATCAGGTCAAATGATTAATAAGGAGAAAATGACTCTCTTCTTTAGCAAGAATACTGAGGACTCCTCTCAGGTTGCTATCCAAGTTGCTTTACAGGTCTCGGCTATTCGCCACTATGACAAGTATTTGGGGCTACCTTCCTTTGTTAGTCGGAATAGGACAGAGTGTTTCACTGAGATCAAAGAAAGAATTTGGGCTGAAATGCAAGGGTGGAAGGAGAACCTATTTTCTCAAGCTGGCAAGGAGGTCATGATTAAAGTTGTGGTTCAATCCATTCCAGTTTACTCTATGAATGTTTTTAAATTACCAGTGGGTTTATGTTAGGATATTAAGGCAATGATTCGGAAGTTTTGGTGGGGTAATGGAGAGACTAAGAAGATTCATTGGGTAAAGTGGAGCTCTCTTTGTTCTTCAAAATCTATTGGCAGTATGCGGTTTCAGGACCTTCAAAAGTTTAATAATGCCATGTTGGCCAAGCAGGTTTAGCGCTTAATTCATGATAAAGATACTCTACTATATAAAGTTTTTAGTGCCAAATATTTTCCTACAGGTAGTATACTTGATGCCCCTGTCCATCCAAAGAGTTCTTACGCATGGAAAAGTATCCTGCAGGCACGAGAGGTAGTTAATAAGGGCGCAATATGTAGGATTAGGAATGGCGAAACAATTAAGGTCTGGGATCATCAATGGCTGCCTGAACTGGGGTGTAGTAGAATTATATCTCCTAGAGCGAGTTCTACTGTGGATAGGGTCAGTGAGTTGTTTTATCCAAATTCTAGAGTCTAGAATCCGGGTAAGTTGGCTACTTGATTTTTACCTTGGGAGGCTGAGAAGGTTAGGGGGATATATGTGGGTGAAGATGAGGTTGAGGATGTTTTAATCTAGCCGCTGTCCTCGTCGGGGAGTTATAGTGTGCAAAGTGCATATCATATGTTAATGGAAGCTGAGAATTCTGTTCTACCAAGTTCCTCTTCTCCTTTGTCTGAGCATACTATTTGGAAGAAGATTTGGAAACTTAAAGTTCCTAAGAAGGTTTGTCATTTCTTGTGGAGAGCAGCGAAAGATTCTCTTCCTACCAAGCTAAATCTAAGACTTCGGCATATTCCAATTGATGATACGTGCGAGGGATGCAATGACCAATCGGAATCTCTTTTGCATTTTTTATGGCTCTGTGATCAAGCTCGATCTGTGTGGATGTCCGATCCTGGGTTTTTGTTTCTCACTCAGAAGAAGTGTCGGTCTTTTTTGGAGGTTTAGGAGTCTCTGTTCAGTGCAGGTTCAAGTTTCCAGTGTGCTCAGTTTGCCATGACTGCTTAGTGTTTGTGGGAGCGTCGAAATCGTTTAAGAGTTCATCAGTGTACCTGGCAACTTCACGAAATTGGCGTTAGAACTTTGGAACTGGTTCAGGAGTTCTAGGATGTTCACTGTAAGAAGGCGTCGTGCAATGTCCGTCCACCTCTTGTACGATGGACTCTTCCACCTGCTACGTGCTATAAACTGAATTTTGATGCAGCGCTTTTGGATGGTTTCAACCAAGTTTGGTTAGGTGTGGTGTGTAGGGACTCTCAGGGTCATATGTTGGCTGCCTTGAGTCAGAAAGTGGGGCTGGTCTAGTCTGTGGAGATGGCAGAGGTGTTGGCTGCAAGACGAGCAGTTGTGTTTGCAAGGGAGATGAGTTTTTTTGAAGTGCAAATTGAGGGTGACTGTCTTCGTATTATTCAGGCGTTGCAAGCTTCCGATTGGTGTTATACTCTCTATGGCCACATTATAGATGAGACAAAACGGTTGGGAAGTCTGTTGCGGCGATGTCAATTTCAGCATGTTAAACGGGATGGGAATAGGTTGGCTCATGGCCTTGCTAGACGAGCGGCTTCAACTGCAGATACCGATGTTTGGGTAGAAGATTTACTTAGTGATTTGGATGTTTTATTCCAATCGGATGTACCTTGATTTTCTTTGCTTTTTTTTTTTTAATAATAATATCTCGCTTACATTTTGCTCCAAAAAAAAAAAAGGCTAATAAATGTCCACACTTACAAAATAAGGACTCTCTCCTTATTAATGTAGAATTCCAAATTTGATAATATACTAACGAGTAAGTATTGTATGAGACCTATGTCTTAATAACATGTGGGTCTCACACGTGTGGAACCCACATGTCATTGAGACATAAGTCTCATGAGACTGTCTCATACAAGAATTTTTCGTATACTAACTCCTCTACCACATTAGACCCTTATATATATTCATAAAAACAAAATTTAGATACAGTACTTAGATGTTATTCTTTAGGTTTCCCACTTAAGATTCAAACATGTGGTTTTTACTTAGATGTTATTCTTTAGGTTTCCCTCTTAAGATTCAAACATGTGGCTTTTTTTCTCATAGATAGAAGTGTATTTTTAGTTAAGTATAACCACATAGCTGAATTTTAAAAAGAAAACCTAAGGAACAACACATAAATACTGTACCTAAGTTTTGCCCTATTAATAAAATTTGCCAACTTATTATTCATTAAAAATTAAAATAACAATTTAATATTAAAATGCTACATCAATTACTGGTTATCAATGTGAAATTCCAAATTTGATAATATACTAACTCCTCCTCTACCATATTAGACCCTTATATATTCATAAAATTTGCCAACTTATTATTCATTAAAAATTAAAACAACAATTTAATATTAAAATGCTCCATCAATTACTAGTCAGCAACTCATGTAATGCACAAAAAAAGTTCAACAAAATATAAAATTTTCTCTATTTTTTTAATCTATATACAAAAGTTGACATTTATGATATTTGTATAATTTACAAAAAGAATATATATAATCGAAGCATGTTGCCATATTAAAATGTTGTTTTCCTTCTTCTTATTTTAATATTTTCATTTTCTAGCCTTCATAGTCTTCATTTTCATTTTGATCTTGCTGAAATCATCTTCGTTTCATTATATTCAAATGCATTTCAAAAGGGAAAAAAAATGGAGACACTATTAATAAGTTCATACAAGCTTGTGTTTAATTTTGGAATTTACAAATAGGAGATGCAATGATTTATGAGCATTTTGAGAAGTTCATACAATTTTTCACATAATCCAAGCATTAAATGGAGAATCTCAAAAGGGTATCATTCTTGAAATTTCAAGATAAAATTAATCAACACCACCACCGGTACCAAAAATTTAGTTTGTCCTTTTAATAAGGTTCCAAATTCCAACACTAAATGTCATAACTTTGAACAAAACAGCCAAAATTGGAAATTAACCCCAGTTGCCAAACTATATAATTAGTTGGCAACTTTTTGAAAGTATATACCAAACTAACATCTCGAATTTTAGAAACTCGATTTCCTCCTCCAAAATCGATACTCTAAGGATCGGTTTCCATGTTCTAAGTTGGCCTTTTTCCACATGACATCCACCTGGAAATCGAGTCTCTAAGACTTGAGTTGTATCTCGACACTTAGAGCCTCAATTTACGTGTTTTGAGAATTACGTGGTTATCCACGTGGATTCCACCTAGATATCGAGCCTTAGAGACTCAGATTTTTAAAAGGGAAATGGAGTCTTAGAGACTCAATTTGTAAGCTGTGGTGGACAAGCATCCATGTGGTTAGGGCAGCTGCTTGTCCTTAGTCCTCATAATTGTGGGTCTCTCGGTTTCCTCCTCCAAAACCCCAGCAGCACTTTGGTACTCTCTTCCTCTCTCACTCTCTCTCTCACTCTCATACAAAACTCACCCCCATTACAAAACTTCAAATCAAACTCACCCCCCATTTACACATCCTCATGTCAAGTAAGGTTTTTATAACACTCACTCCCTCTAGTTGTTAGTGTATATATATGTATTGTTAGGTTTTTTTATGGGTATGTATCATGACTTTTTTTTTTTTGGTTTGATATTTTTCTTTATATTTTTGTTAGAATGACTTGAAGGTTTGTAATGGGGTGAATTGTTTTTTTTTTTTTTTTTTTTTTTTTTTTTTTTGAGTAAGAAATGATAATGATTGAGTGTGTTTGTATGTGATAGGGTGAGTATATGCAAATGTGGGGTTTGTATATGCATATGATGTAATAAGTAAGTGTATATATTTGCTAGGCTTTTATAAAAAGTAAAAAATATTTAAGATATATTTGTATTGTTAGGCTTTTATCATGACTATTTTTTTTTTTTTTTGGTTTAATATTTTACTTTATTTTTTTGTTAGAATGATTTGAAATTTTGTAATGGGGGTGAGTTTTGTCTTTGGTTTTTTTTTTTTTTTTTAGTATAAAACGATAATGATTGAGTGTGTTTGTATGTGATGTGGGGTCAGTATATGCAAATGTGGGGTGTGTTTGTATATGCATATGATGTAACAAGTTGAAAGTTTTATACTTTGAGTAGATAAAGGTTTTGTAATTGATGTTAAATGAAAGAGATAAAATATGTCACTAACATATTACACTTGACTCTAATAGGTTCACAATCTCTGAAGAATATTGATATAAATATATACTACGGTGGACCCCTTGTCAATCTTGAAGAGATTGACGGATTCCCATTTAAAGGGCCGGGTATCCAGTGCTATTATATCATGATACGTCATAGGTTGTAGAAGTTGAATGATTTGAAGATGAAAATAATGGAAGAATTTAATTTGAACCCTGCTTGTTATGACATAAATATTATTTACCATTACCCACAAGAAGTCTTTCATGAACAAATAAATTACAAGTATATGGCGATCAAAAAAGACAAACATGTAAAGATCATGTTTAATAGGATCCATAAAATGTCCCAAGTAAATGCTGTTGAGTTGTACGTAAGTTCGAAGCCGCTTACAGAAGTTGATGCCAAGAAGGTGCAACAAACAACTACATCTTTACAATTTACAGCCCCAGATGATGGATGCACTACAATGGGAGGCTATACAATGGGAGGTCACTCCCATCTTAAGATCATGCTGCCAAAACTAGTGAAACACTCCAACCTCAAGAGATACATTTAGGGGAGATAGACGAAGAGGAAGATCATGCTACGAATAATGGTGAAAATCTTGATAATATGGATGAGTATGAAGAGAGGATTGAGCGAGGCAACTTTGACAGGGATGTGGATGACCTTGAACTTGCTCCCAATTTTGAAAAGGAAAATATGGAGTACCATGATGAAAGTGATGCAAATGATGATATTGGCATCCAACATGTTACAAATACGACCACTACCTACACACCTCCTGCCGAGTCATTCTATGCAAGTACTTGGGAAAATATGATTGATCCTTCACGTCTTCAGATACCATTTGTTTCTACTTGGGAAGATGGGATGCATTTTAGTAAAGGGTTAAATTTTGCAAATAAAGAGGCAGTGAAGCTTGCATTGATAATATACACAGCAAAGGATAATAGGAATTTTACAATCCGGAGGTCGACCAAAAGTAAATTGTGCGCCGCATGCATTGACACTAACTGCAAGTGGTACGTTAGGGCATTCAGGAAGGCTAAACTTAATGGTCTATGGGTGGTCACGTCTTATGTGGGTCCACACAGTTGTATACCCTTTGGTCTACGAAGAGACGGTAAAATGATGGATTCTAATTTTGTTGCATCCAAAATTGTTTCAAAATTGATAAGATCACAATGCTTGTATTGATCAACTCTAGGACATCATACATACTAAGTATGATCATGAACTTTCTTACAATAAGGTATGGGACACGAAACAAATGCCAATTGCTAAGATATTCAAGGATTGGGAACAATTTTACCAAAAGTTGTGAAAGTTATTGTTGGCATACTTGGATCAGGATCCAAGTATCTAGTATAACTATCACACCATACATAAGAACGTACCTGGTACCACATTACTGCACTATGTATTTTGGGCATTCGCTTCATGCATTGCTGCATTCAGATATTGTAGGCCAATGATCAGCATTGATGGGACTAATTTGTATGGTAAATATCGAAGGGTGTTGATAATTGCAATGGCAACCGAAGCTAACAACAAGATTTTGCCTCTCACCTTTGCTGTTATGGACAAGGAGTCAGGGCCTAGTTGTGGGTGGTTTTTAGAGTGTCTCAGGATTTCAATAGGGCATGTGATACCTGATGAGGGCATTTGCATTATTTCTGACTGACATAAAGGTATCAAATGCGCCATTGCAGAGTGGCCTAGAGGTGATTAAGGAAGTTTACGGGTATTTCACCGATATTGCCTTCAACACACACTTTAATGACCCAACTCTAAAGGTATTGGCCTTGAAAGCTGAATATGCAACTTAGGAAGCTAAATTTGAGTCCATAATGCAAACCATTAAGGATGTCAAGATTAATGCACTTAGGAGGATAGACCCAAATGATGACGAACCTAAACGCTATATGCCATACACATATCAAATGAGTGAGGATCTGGACAAATGGACCAAGTCACATGATGGTGGAAGACGTTGCGGGGCAATGACAACCAATATCTCTGAGTGCTTTAATGGGGTACTTAAAAGTGTCTATAATTTACCCATTGCTACAATAGTTGAGTTCACTTGGTGCAAACTTGTTGCATATTTCTATGATCGACATAAAGAAATTATTTATGATCTCTGTCAAGGTAAGGTGTGGAGTGATTATGCCATGGGGATCTATACCAAAAATGTGCACAAAACTTCAAGACACACTATGAGGGCATTTAATCATGAAATTGGTATATATTGTACAACGACTATAAAGGTGGAGGGGGAAACCACAGTCATGAAATAAACATATTGGCTAGAACATGTGGTTGTGAAAAGTGGCAAAACATTTAGATCCCTTGTTCACATGCAATTAAAGTTTTTCAGAGTCTGCAACTTGATGCAACCAGCTATATTGACCCATGTTACAATTTGGACAACGTCATTCACACATATTCACATCAATTTGTGGTACCAAAGTCAAAGTCATTGTGGAGGGATGTTAGCGAGCCACAATGGGTGCCTGACCCAAATCTGTTGCGAGCCAAAGGTCGTCCTATGAAGTCAAGAATAAGGAATGAAATGGATGGGGTACGACGAGAACGAGGAAGCCAGAGGCAAGATTCGGACTTGAAGGAGATTCAATCGAGGCAGCAATGTGGAGTGTGTCATGAAGTGGGGTAAACGGTGCAAAACTGCAAGTGCACAGTATCGTAGTTTTATAGTAAAGTGAGGAGAAGAGTATCGTCCTCAGGGATTGGTAACTTACTTTTGACAAATACCAAAATTATGCTAATCTCGATTTTATCTAGAGAAGTCACTAAGGTTTTTGTAATTGGAATTCAAAATAAAATCAATTTAAATAAAAGATACGCAAAGGAAAAGAAAGATGTTGCTTGAAAATCAACTTAATGAGAGAAACTTCTAGGAAATCGATTTCACCTAATCCCTCACTATGCTTTACTCATCTAGCTAATTGAATTTAATTCTCTCTGTTTATTAGCAATCTCCAAACTCATCCAAAAGTCTCTTTCAATAGTCAATTGGAAACAATCTTGTTTATCAATTTACACAAGAGTATGCAATTTAATAAAGTAAGAAAGCATTAAGACCAACGATTTTAATACTACAGAGGTTCATACAAGTCTTTCGATCTCTATATTTACCTATGCTGAAATATTCAAGATCTATCCTATAATTCCCTCTTTCGACAGCAAATCACAAGATTAAAATCATCTAATTAATGGCCAGTTAATTAGAAGCAATAAGCTTAGAATAAATCAGACAAACATGAAGAGAATTTGTTCAAATTAACATAGAAAAGCAAGCATAGTTCGAAACTAGATTACTTCGTTTTCCTAGAATAAAGAAAATTTAGTGCATGCTAAAAATTAAATTCAACATAAACGAATTCACCATAATTTTTCTGAGAAGATTTGAAGGAAAAAATGAACGCAAAAGAATCTTTTTCAGTGTCTTTTCTGCTTCAGCCCTCTTTTCTGCTTCAGCACTCTTTTCTTTTGTTCTCTGTTCAGCCCTCTTTCTTTCTTTTCTTCTGTTTCAGCCCTCTTTCTTGTTTCTGTTTAGCGCCCTTTTTTTTGTTTCTGTTCAGCACTCCTTTTCTTGTTAAGCGCCTCCTTCTCTTTTTCTTGCCAACTTCCAAGGCCAAAAATATTCTCTCTAGCTGCTTCACATCTCTTTTATTTGAGTAAATCTTTATTTTTTTCAAATCTGGAATAAAATTTAAATAACAAAAATCAAGTCTAAAATCAACAAAATAAATAAAATTATACTAAAGTTTAAAGTTGAGAAGTGATAAATTACACTCAATTATGCAAGTCATCATGGGGCATAATTGTAGAAGATGTTCCAATTCCCATGGGGCTTCAACAAGCGATAGTATTACAAACTAGGCAAGTGTTGTTTTTATATAATATGCTCAGATTGTACAAAGTAGTTGAGATATAATATGCATAGAATTTCATTTGCTTTTTGTTCTTCGCATTTGGGAACTAATGACTGTATTTAAATGTTTGTCAAGTGAGTGGAGACTCGATTTTGGAATGGCATTGTACGTGGAAGTTGTGTTATCTTCAGTATGGACAAGTGCTAGGTGACTTTGTAGACTATGTTGTATCGACTCAGTTGTTATTTTGTTTATTGCTAAATGTTCTTGTAATTGAACTATTCTCTACCCATTGTACTCGTTACATTAGTTGCGTTGTGCAGCTTTTTATTGCAACTGACTTCAATATATGTGTTGATTTCATCTGCATCTTCTTGGGTTATCTCCCTCATCTTTATATATATATATATATATATATATATATATATTATGTTGGCATCTAGTTGTTTACTACTGCATGTGATGTGCTGTGAATCTAGTTTACTGCTACATCTGGGGGAAGAAAAAAAAATTCCCAGTGGAAATCGAGTCTTTTAAACTCGATTTCTGTTTGAATGGCATGTTCGTAAATAACTGTCAGTAGAAATCAAGTTTCAAAGACTCGATTTATACTGGATTTATTCACATAGTATCATGATCATAGCTAAAATATCATTACGCTAAAACTAGTTTATACGGCTATTTCTAAGAATAAATATCATTACTTGGTATATACTTTCTAAACATTTCCAACTAATTATATAGCTTAGCAATTGGGGTTAATTGCCAATTTTGGCCTAATCTTATGATTAAAACTATAATGTAATCAATCTATAATGTAATCAAATCAATGTAGTGAAGTTGTAGGAAACAATCTGCATATAGACTCTCTGAGTTCCAAATCATGGTCATTACGACTAACTATAACATTTTATTGGGGAGAGCTAGGTTAATGTACATAGTAATTTTAAATAAAGTATTATAACCTTAGCCCAACCATAGCCTTTTCAACTAATCATTACAAACACGCATACTTTGTTATACTGCATTTAGAATATGTGTTGGAAGTGTTTCAAATTAGAGGGGTATTTGATACAAATTGCTTAGAGTGAATTTGAAATATAATTTAGGAAATTTGACACAAAATTAGAGTATATTAACCTAATCATATATATTGAACCTCTATTTAAAATTGTTTAATATTGACTTAAATAATTCCTAGAAGCCTTTAAAATAAATAAATAAAATCAAGTTACATGATTGGGGGCTTAGGTAATGATCACATAATGTAGATGACATGTATAAGGTAGAGACTTACTTCAGGGACAGTGGACCAAGCACTGGAGGACCATAAGCACCTACTGGCAGACCACGCTCAACTTTCGAGCACAAAGATGGGAACTTGGCCCATGCCCAATACTATACCAGCAACAAGCACCCACCAATCTGACTGGCTATCTTATCGCCTGCCTTGCATAACTCTCTGTACAACCATGCAAGGCAAGCACTTCCCCAACTGTACCTTCGTGGGTTGCGAAGGTCTTCCAACAGCTGCACCTACATAAGATGCACCCTATCATCAGATTTGTCCATGAAGATTGTGTCCTCCAGTAGCGCTGGGATGCAGTATCGTGCGTATTTATGCAACTAATCCTCTTCAACATTAGGCAACAATGGACCGGCAACTTGCTCCAAAAGCTGTTTAATGACAATCCTCTGGCCAATAAGCACCTTTGTATCATCATTTATAGGTTCAAACCCAAGGAAGTCCTAGCACACATGCCACCATTCTTTCTGCATGCTCCCTGTTATAGCCTCACCATCAACAGGAAGCCCAAGAAGAACCTCCACATCCTGCAATGTGATGGTGACCTCACCATGTGGCATGTGGAAGGTGTGAGTCTCAGGCCGCCATCGCTGCACTAAGGCTGTTATCAGTCTATGGTCAATCTCTCTACCTGGGGTCCTGAGGAGTCCCTCCAAACCAATTCCCTTAATTATGTCAACGACTCGGTCGTCCACCATTGGCTCTAGATTGGTGAACTCTTCACTACGGCTACAGCAGGTAAGGGACCTCGGATTCTGTACATAACAGAACTATGGATTCATATATGACATAATGTGTGTGTACATTCTATGAATTAAATGGGGTACCATAAGAAGGATACAATTCAAAACATAACAAATGGTTTTAGCGTTGTGTTTTACCTACCCATTCCAAATAGCTTCTGACCGATGTTCAATTTGTAGAGTCAACACCGAATCATCAATGGGTCCAAGCTGCGCATGGTCAATCTGTCCAGTATTTGCAACAGCCATGCTACACAAGAATGATAAGCAGTTAGTTTGAGAAATGAACACATAATATGCTTATGGAACTAGGTATAAGTGTGGGAGTCAAGTGCAAGTGAGGAGTTTAAGTGGTGCTAATTAAATCAAAATATAGAGCCACGACAAGTCTTGATAAACTTATACTCAATGAAGCATTTAAATCCTCTCATTATCAAATTCTAATCACACTAAAATGAAAACCCAAAAATTGAAAAGGTAGAATATAAAGCCACAACAAATTTGCACAAACTTAAATTCTAAGAAGCAATTCAACAAGCACCTTTTGTGCCCAAGAAAGACAAAGCAAGAATTCTATGTTTTCTTATAATCTACACCAAAAAAACACTAGTAAATCCAAATGTTATAAATTTTAGATTTTGATGCATAATAATAATAAAAAATATCATAGCAACCACCAAGAAATGGATATAAGTAAATGGGCAATGCAAGTTCATGAACCACTTCTCATTATAAAACTTTTTTTTGTTTGTTGACAATTATCTAGGCAAACAAACAGCTAAGATGAAAGTTTCAAATTACCTGAAAGTTTTTGTTGGTGGAACAAAATATTTATGTGAACACAAATGTTATTCTACGATCGAACAAAAATAACACAAAACAGAGCTTATTAATATGGAAGGCTGATATAGCTTATTTACACACATTTAACAAAGTAAAAATAAACCTTGTAAGCAGACATCCCTGACTGAATCCACAAGCATGAAAATTTCTAAAATACAATGAGACCTAACTTTTAACATGCAAATGCACCAACAATCAAATAAATAACTAAACAAAAAATATGTTCATGACCATTTTTTAAAATCATGCTTTTAATTTTTAAACCAATCCAACTACTTTTAATAACATACAACATATTTAGGTAACAAACCCTAACATCCGGCAACATATTCAGGCAACACAATCTTTACCCCATCAGCACAGTCATCACTCATCATTAGTGATATACAAAACATAGAGAATAACAAACCCTAAAATCATCAATGCAAAACAATGGGTTTAGCCCTTTCCCAGAACAATGTTCAAGATAGAAATTTGAAATTTGCCTAATATCAACATGTTTACGTGTATAGTGTTGTGGGCTTTAGGCCCAACAAGATTACTTGTATAGTACACATTCTTGTATTACACTCTTACTTATACTGCACTCATATGCCTCCTATATAAAGGCATTCATGTATATTCTTTCATGGTGAGAAATACAATACGATTGCATTCAGTATTTCTAACATGGTATCAAAGCAATTGCTCTAACTTTCTTGTGTCTTGCAGTCTTGTCTTTGTTGGTATTTTCCACTGCCTTGACTTCTTCAGTCAGTAAACCTTTTCCGTGCCCTCTCCTGACTACTCCACCGCCATCAGAGGTGCCCAAGGTTGAATCTTCATTGCAAGAAGCTCAATCACCGCCACAAAGATCACTGCCTCCGTCAGATCTTCCATATAGGACCTCCGATTAGGACATAAGACATATCACCGTGTAGATTTTCAACCTATCTACACAACGCCGCCGGAATCATCATGATCTGACTCTCCATGCCTCCACGCACCAGTCAAAGATTCGGCAGTATGTTCCACGCGCTTCACACGCCTTCAGTATTGCTCCGATTATCTCATCGTCGCAATTATCTGAATCGTCCTTCTTTGATCTACATCATCGGAAAAGGATCAGCCTTATCAGACTGCCCACGTGCTTTCACGCACTGCTGAAGTATTCTGCCTCGTTGTCTACGTGCCTTACGCGCTACACGCACCGCCATCCCTACTGCTGCTGACGTCATTTATGACATCACTCTGCCACGTCAGCCCTAGCTGACGTCATCGTCCAGGTTTCTTCTGACATCATCTGTTGACTTTGACCAGGTTAACCGTTGAATTTTTGCAGTTCAAGTGCTTCTTACCCAGTTTTTCGTATAGATTTCATTTTTGCATATTTTGCTTCTAAATGAAGAATAAGGACAGGTCTTCTTCTTGTTGCAATAATCGTCACCGACAATCCAACAAACGTTTTTGCAATTTTTGCAAACGTCTTGGCCATAATATTGAGATTTGTTATCATCGCAACAAATCAGCTGTTTCAATTTCTGTTGCTACTGTTACTAACACTGGGAATGTCCAACCAATGGCTCCCGTCTCTGCACAGTCTAAGTCTTCAGGTCGCACTTTCACCATGTCCACAGATGACCTTAAAAACATCATCGCTAATGTCATTCGTATGGTTCGTAATGCATCTTATTCCTCTTCTCTCTCAGTTTTATCTAGTATGTCTCCTTCCTCTTGGTTTATGGATTATGCTTGTTGCAATCATATAACACCTCACTCGTCCTTATTTTCTGAACTTAAACTTGCACCACACCCTCTTAATATTCGCACAGCAAATGGTTCCACAATGTCTGGTCATAACATAAGTTCCGTTTCGACCTCCAATCTCTCGATTCCCAGGGTCTTTAATGTTCCTGACCTTTCTTACAATTTATTTTCTGTGGGCCAATTAGCTAAGTTAGGTTATTGCATTATCTTTGATTATTCTGAGTGTATTGTGTAGGATCCGAGGATAAGGCAGGAGCTTAGGACCGGTCCCAAAGTTGGGCGTATGTTTCCTATGGACAACCTTCGTCTTCCACTTGTTGCTCCTGTTTCTGTTGCTGCAGCTGCTGCAGCTTCTTCTATTCCTTCCCCAGCACTTTGGTATGCTCAACTTGGTCACGCATCTTCTTTTTGGGTACAACAATTGGCTTCTAGAGGTTCGTTAGGTTCAGTGTCTACAGAAAATTTTGATTGTGTTTCATGTCAGTTAGGAAAACAACCAACTTTACCTTTCAATACTAGTGAATCAATATCCACTGATATTTTTGACCTTATTCATTCTAATGTTTGGGGGCCTTCCTCTGTTTCTAGTATCGGTGGATCTCGATATTTTGTTGTCTTTATTGATGATTACTCTTGCTATAGCTGGATTTTTAATATGAAACATCATTCTGAATTGTTGCAAGTATATTCTAATTTTGTAAAAATGGTTGAAACTTAATTTTTCAAACGTATCAAAATTTTTCGATCTGATAATGCTCTTGAGTATACTCAATAAGCTTTCCAAGCTGTTTTGCATTCCTATGACATTGTTCATCAACTAACTTGTCCAGGTACCTCTCAGCAAAATGGTAGAGCCGAACGAAAACTTCGTCATATTCTTGACACTGTTCGTGCTCTCCTTCTCTCTACCAAAGTTCCTGCTCCTTTTTGGAGCGAAGCTACTCTTCATGTTGTTCATGTTATTAATCGCATTCCGAGTCCTGTCATCAAAAATCAAACTCCATATGAGCGCCTTTTTGGGTCACCTCCAGACTATCACCCCCTTCGCTCCTTCGGTTCCGCTTGTTTCATTCTTCTTCAGCCACATGAGCAAAACAAACTTGAGCCTCGGTCAAGGCTTTGTTGTTTTCTTAGCTATGGCGAAACTCAAAAGGGGTATCGGTGTTATGATCCTGTCTCTCATCGTCTTCATATCTTCTGCAATGTTGTCTTTTAGGAATATCGCCTCTTTGTTGAGCTCTCTTACTTCTGTACCTCCTTATATTCCTCCTTTGTCATAGATCTTTTTCCAGATGAGGCACATATTCCCTCTGTAGCTGCTCCTGATCCTCCTTTAGTTACTCCTAATTCTCTTGTAGACTTCTTTGTTCAACCACTAGATATCATTGATCCCTTTCCTAGTTCACCCTTTAATGAACAGGTGGAAGATGAACAGGTCGAAGACGAGCTACCTAACCCTAACCCTGAGCTTGGGTCCCCTACTCCTGCTCCGCCTGAAGATCTTGCACAAGACATTCCACCTCGTCACTCAACTCAGGTAAGATCCATTCCTGCACATTTACTTGACTATCATTATTATACTGTCATTGCTACACTACACGAGCCTCACACCTATCGTGAGGCTTCCACTGACCCTTTATGGCAAATTTCAATGAAAGAGGAACTCGATGCATTATCTAAAAAACCATACTTGGGATTTGGTGACACTTCCTCCTAGGAAATCTGTGGTTGGTTGTAAGTGGATCTATAAAATTAAGACTCGCTCTAATGGGTCTATTGAGCGCTACAAAACTCGCCTTGTTGCTAAAGGTTTTACACAGGAGTATGGGATTGATTATGAAGAGAGCTTCGCTCCAGTTGCTCATATCTCATCTGTTCGTGCCCTCTTAGCTGTTGCTGCTGCCAGTAAATGGGACCTTTTTCAGATGGATGTCAAAAATACATTCCTTAATGGGGATTTAAGTGAAGAATTTTATATGCAACCTTCTCCTGGTCTCTCTATTGACTCAAACAAGATTTGTCACCATCGACGTGCACTTTATGGACTTAAACAAGCTCCACGAGCTTGGTTTGCCAAATTCAGCTCTACCATCTCTCGCTTGGGTTACATGGCTAGTCATTATGATTCTGCCTTATTTCTTCGTCGCACTGACAAAGGCACTATTTTACTTCTCCTGTATGTGGATGATATGATCAAAACTGGTGATGACCTCAGTGGCATTCAAGAACTCAACGATTTTCTCAATCAGTAGTTTGAGATGAAAGATCTTGGACATCTCAGCTACTTCTTGGGTCTTGAAATCACTCATTCTACAGATAGACTTTATATTACTCAAGCCAAGTATGCTTCTGAACTCTTGTCTCGAGCTGGACTCACTGATAGCAAGACTGTTGACACTCCAGTTGAGCTCAATACGCATTTGACTCCCTCAGGAGGGAAACCAACGTCTAATCCCTCTCTTTACAAATGCTTGATTGGCAACCTAGTTTATCTCACTGTCACTCATCCAAATATTTCCTATGCTATTCACCAAGTGAGCCAGTATCTGTCTGCTCCACGATTGACTCACTATACTGCTATTCTGCTCATTCTTTGATACCTAAAGGGTACTCTATTCCATGGTCTTTTCCACTCTTCACAGTCTCCTCTTATTCTCCGTGCATTTTCTGATGCTGATTGGGCAAGAGATCCCACTGATCGCAGGTCCACCACTGGTTATTGCTTTCTTCATGGTTCTTCTCTGATTTCTTGGCGAAGCAAGAAACAAACTCATGTGACCCACTCCAATACTAAAGCAGAATATCGTGCCCTTGCTGATACCACATCTGAGCTCCTTTGGCTACGATGGCTTCTCAAAGACTTAGGTGTGTCTACATCCTCTGCTACACCTCTTTATTGTGACAATCAGAGTGACATTCATATTGCTCAAAATGATGTCTTCCATAAACGGACTAAACACATCGAGATCGATTGTCATTTTATCCGTTATCATCTAGTCCATGGTGCTCTCAAGCTGATCTTAGTCTCCTCTAAAAATCAACTTGCAGATATCTTCACCAAGTCACATCCTAATGGACGTCTTCGTACTTTGGTTGACATCCTCAAATTGGTCTCACATCCACCTTAAGTTTGAGGGGGGTTGTTAACGTGTATAATGTTGTGGGCTTTAGGCCCAACTAGATTACTAAAGGCATTCATGTATATTCTTTCATGGTGAGAAATACAATACGATTGCATTCAGTATTTCTAACACAACAGTTCAACCCACGAACAAAAAAAAGAGCAAAACCAAAAATAAATAAATAAATAAATAATCAAACCCACAAAACAAAACAAGCATTTAAGAAACAGATTACCTGTGGAAAAGGAATTTGGTGGAGGACAAGGATTGGATAGAATGAGAGTGAAGGTTCGTGAGAGTGGAGACTGAGTGAAAGTGGAAACTGAGCTATGGAAAGGGTGAGTGAGAGTGGAGACTGGGCTATGGAGAGGGTGAGTGAGAGTGGAGGCGTGAAAGTGGAGAGGGTGTCAGTGACTTTTGAATTTTGAATAACCCCTTAATGAAATCGAGTCTTAGAGACTCAATTTCCAGGTGGCTTCCATGTGGATAAACCACGTCATTCTCAGAACACAAAAATCAACGATGAAAGGGTCGAAATATAACTCAAGCCTTTAATACTCGAGTTCTAGGTGGATGCCACGTGGAAAAATGCCAAATCAAAACACGATCAGAACTTGGAAACCAAGTCTTTAAGGCTCAATTTATAAGTAGGAAATCGAGTCTTTTAAACTTGAGATGTTAGTTAAAAATATAGTTTTGAAACGTTGCCAACTAACTATATAGTTTGCCAATTGGAGTTAATTGCCAATTTTGGCCGAACAGAACAAAGGAAAGAGTTTTGATTAATCTAATTTCATCTTTTAAATAAAAATAAAAATTGAATCATGAAATACTGAGTCTTTTGGCTGAATATTGTAGAAAATCATGTTCATTTGTGATATGGGTACTGTTCAAAGTTATTTGGGAATCTAAGGAAAGAGAGTGAATTTCGACAATGGTGTTGCCGAAATTCTAACAAAAGTATGAGAGAGAAAAGATAAGTGATGTGATGGGAGGAGGGAGAAAAAAATTGAATTTCAATAATCTCATTACCGAAATTCTTGCTGCCCAATACTCTACCGCTAGGTGAAGTGCCCGAAGTGCTAGGTGGAGTGCTCGAAAGGAAAACCAATTGTGGCAACCAAGTTGCCGAAATTGCAGGGGAGTGAGGAGAGAGAAAATAAGAATTGTGACAACCATGTTGCCGAAAATAGGAAAAGAGAGAGAGAGAGAGAGAATTGTGGCAACCAAGTTGCTGAAAACTTAGGGAAAAATTTAATGGTAATTTAGGCAATGAAGTTGCCTAAAATGAGGGGGGAAAAAAACTTAGGCCGAAACTTGAAGGAAAAAAAAATTGTGGCAATGGAATTGCCCAAATGGGAGGAAAAAAAATAGTAGCAATTGATTTGTGGCAATGCTGTTTCCGAAATGGAAGGAAAAATAATTGTGGCAATGGAATTGCCGAAATAGGAGGGAAAAAAAAGAATTATGGCAATGGAGTTGTCGAAAATTGGAGGAGAGAGAGAGAGAGAAAGAGAATTGCCCAGATAAAAAAAATATTTGGAGGAGTCAATCACCTCACCTCTTCCTCCTGATTCTTATTCTCCAAGTACTTCGGAATATATTCTTTGATCACTCCCAATAAAACCTAGGCTATTGATATGAATCTATGTCATGGATTCTTTTTTGTCTTTTCATTTCTCTCCTCGTTATAAAAGGCAGGCACCATCACTAAGGCATTGCATCTCCTACATTTTTCATATTGCTTCATTTACCTCCGATTGTTTAGTGTTATATTACTCTTTTGCTTTGCTTCAATGTGCACAACTAAGGATTGTAAGTTTTGGGTTAATATGAGTTTCTTTGCTTTGCTTATTAACTTACAATTCTAGAAATTAGATGATTTATTATTATTGTATAAATATATGCTTTATAAATATTAGAAGCTAATACATGGTAAAATATTATGTATTGTTGTAGTTAATATTGTTTGTATGACTATGATTATGATTATTGTTGTTGTTGTTATTATTCAAATTTTAGATTAATGAATTTTTTATGGTTAGGACTACAAGCATTTTTAGTTATATTTGAAATTTACCATAATAAATTGTAATAGTCACCATACATGAATTTGATTATTTTGTAGTTGATAACTTATAATCAGCCTATGACTTAGGTACTTCTCAAAAAAAAAAAAGATTATATTTTATGCTAGGAATACTTTATTTTCACTCATTGCAGAATATTGCCTTGTATAGCAAATCTCAAGTAACTTGTTGATATCATTATAAATACAATATTTTGTACTCTTTTAAGGGTTAAACTGAATTACAAAAAATTTTCAATATTGTTGCTATTTTGTGTTTATTTATTATTATCTGATTGTGTTTTTTTTTTTTTTTTGCAAGTATCACTCTATAATTCTCACTCTTTCAGTTGGTATCACAATTGTGGTAAGCATCTTGACTCTCTAATTAAATTTATGTGCATGTTTTGTTAATTTTGAAATTATTTAATATTATTTATTGTTATTATTATATGACCACAAAAATTGTAATAAATTGTATTATTGTGATCTTTTTATAATCAATTTTACTTTGTTATTATCAGTTATTACATCTATTACTTGGACAAAATATATTGCATAATATGTTTGTTGGTTTATAATAAAGATATGTATGTGTATTATTATTATTTTTATTTTTTTTAGTACAATAAATCGTACATTTGTGTTTCTTTTTCTTTAAAGTTTAGTTGGTATAAAAATTTAGTAAGTTTCTTGAATCTTTACTTCTTAGGGTGGTTATAGGTTGGGAAATAAAAATTAATTATATGCTTTATAAATATTATACGCTAATATATTGTATATATTATATATGGTTATATTATAGTTAATACTAATTATTGTGTGTATGATTATTTTTGCTAAAATTATTATTATTATTATTAAAAATTTTGCTTCATAAATCCTTTATTTGAGTTTCTTTCAATTTTATTATGAACTACAAGCATTGTAAGTTATATTTAATATTTAACATAAAAAACTGTAGTAGTTACTATATATTAATTTTATTATTTTTTATTATTGTTCTTTTGTTTTTATTTAGGATTATTTGTTTTTAGAAGATATTTATGATTATCTAATTGTGTTTTTTTTTTGTTCTTTATTTCTTTTCTTGCAAGTAACACTCTATAATTCCTACATTCCTTCACTTCGTATCGCAATTGTAGTAAGCTTCTCAGCCCCCTAATTTAATTGGAAATTATTTTCTTAGTTTGTAATTTTTTATATAGATGGTTTGTAAAAAATATACCTTCAGATATTGTAATTTTTTAATCTCAATGTTTATATATTAAAGATATTGTGAAAACGCATCTTCACTTACACTATATATTTTGTGTGTATGAATTTAAGAATACGATAATTAGGGTTGATTCCATTCCAATTATGAGTATGAGTATGATTATGATTAATTTCTTATATTCTATTTAATTAGGGTTGACCAAGATCTTAATATTACTTTATTGTCAATTCATTAATTTCATAGAGGTTATCTCAATCCAAAAAAAAATGGTTAATTTAGTTTGATTTATAAACAATTTCCTACTAATATAAAGGTAATGGAAGTTGCATGGTTTAACTCATCGTAGCATTTAATGTAGGACATATTTGAAATGGAGCCTGGGCCATTCAATCATTTTTTGCTAACCCAACAACAATATCACATCTCTAATGATGCAATGGAAGGCAATGTACATTGCGAGATCAAAATTTATTAATGTCCTAATAATATCTACAATTATTCAATTTACATGAAAATAATTTCAACAATAGCAATATAACATTGTACATTTTTCAAAAAATTTCAGGTTTCCACCTTATGAGTGCAATCCCAACCATTTGCACCCCCCCCCCCCCTGCGATGGCAGTTAGGCGAGCGTATCACCCTATATTTGCATCAATGTAGATTATACCATGTTACCTGCCTACCATATATAGATATTGACTGGAGTCTTATCACTTCTTTAGTAGAGTAGTGGCAATCTGAAACCCAAACATTTCACTTACCTACTTGTGAAATGTCTATCACTCTACAGGATATAGCAATCATTACAGGATTGCCTATTGATGGCAATGCAGTGTGCAGGCCCACTAATTTGAACTAAGGAATAGTTTGTCAGAATTTACTTGAAGTGACACCACTTGCAACAGCATTGGAATATGGTGGCCTTAAAATAACCTGGGTAAAGAATACATTCTCAAACCTACCAAAGGGTGCCAATGCTGTAACAACCCCACAGTATGCTAGGGCATACTTGTTCCAGGTTTTGGCTTTACTATTTGGAAATAAAAGCCAAAGTAGATTGCATTGCTGCTTTCTCCAACTGTTAGCAGACTTTGGTGTAGCTGGGGAATATAGCTGGGGTAGTGCCACACTTCCTTTTCTTTATAAAGAGATGTGTACTGCTGCTATTAAAAAAAACACGGAGGTTGCAGACCCTTTTTTCATATTACAATTATGGGCCTGGGAGCATCTTCCATATCTGACCCCAATTCCAATAAATCCAACAAATTTAAATAGTGAAGAGCTATACGGATGCAGGTATAATATTTACTTTCTATACAACATTGTATATTGTAGTGTTTATCATTGATACTTCCAAACCCTAAAATCAGTGGCAATAATTAATTGTGTATAGGTGGGCGACCAAGAGAACTTTTACTCACACACCAACGCATATTCTACGTGTGTACCGTTCTAATCACAACACACATCTTAATGACCAGGTAATATATGTTGTCACATGCATCAATGGTTAATTTACTAGTTATATTATTGTCTTGATCGATTATAACATAATTATTGTAATTGGAATTGCAGGTTGTTTGGACACCATAAGATAATTATTTGCATCCATGGTGTCTTGCATAAAAACATATATGGACTACAACAGCGTCATTGCTATGCTTCCAAATTGTGGAGTATTACCATCCAGAAAGAGTCATGCAACAGTTTGGGTTGTGAAAGTTCAAAAACGTGTACAAAAACACTTTTGAACGTTTAGACCCCCAAAAACCAACTTAACCAACACAAGTAATATGTCAAACAACTAATGTGCGGAAACTTAACATATGCTATAATATGGAATTGGTTAAACAACTATCTAAGCCATAACAAAATAAACCACAGCAAATAATGTAAAGGCAGAGATAGAGAGGAAGGAAGATTCAAACACAGAGATAACACCAGATGTGTTATCGAAGAGGAAACCGAAGACCTCGGCGAAAAACCTCTCCGCCGCCCTCCAAGCGGTAATTAATCCACTAGAAAATACAGTTGGGATACAAGGACAGCAATAGACCCTCCAAGCCTAATCTACCCAATGCACCTAAACCCTCCAAGCTTCTTGCTCCAACGAGGTTGCGCCGAACCTTTTTCTTTTCTAGCTTTCCGGATTCCGCTACTACACCGTAGCATCAACCAATGAAGATTGGCTCCTTCCTAACTGCTTCCCAAAACTCCAAACGACTGTCTCACAGAGATGATGATGGTGAGAACCAGGTTTGGTATAATGCCTCTCAAGGATTTGACAATGGAGAGGAAGAGAGTGAGGGAATTTGATGAGACTCTAAGGTAGAGATTGTGGGTGAAACAATCTGGTTTTTCTTTAGGGTTTTTCTCTCAAAATTCTCTCTGGAAGCTCTCTTTCAATCGTGAGTTAAAAGGGTATTTATACTGGAGTGAAGAGGAATGCGAAACGTCAGGTTTTTCCAAAACAGGGGTGGCTCGCGGATTGACCTCGCGGCTTGACCAAATCGCGAGATCCAGTCGCGAGTTAACCGTATGGCCAGTTGTCCTGTTTTGTCCTGTAGTGCTCCAGCTAGCATGACTGTTCATCTTCCAGCATGCTTGGCACGTGTGCAGCTTCTGGCGACTTGCAGTCGCGAGTCCACCCGCGAGTCCCAGCCGCGACACTCTGTTTTCTTGCACACTCTTGAGCAATCTTCACTCTATCTCACTCACTACCCTTACACCAATCCCACCTAAATACAGGGTTACTAAATGCTGAATTACAAGCAAATTTGGCACGGAATAAAGCCAATTAGATGGTTGAATAAATTCAACCTTACAGGTTGTTACAATGATGTCCAAAGTGGCTTACTGACAATTTTGATAAATCTGTGCATTGTGTAAAGTTGATAGGAAAGTCCGGTGTCAATTGGCTTAGGCAGCATGCACAATACTACCAACTTTGGAACGAGCGAGCTTAAAATGTAGTTAGGGATGACAATTTCCATTTAGGTGTGGACTACACAGCATGATACCATCAACATGATCACTTATTCATGACACCAGAGGCAGCTGCCCATATGTACCAGGTTATTATTTTACCTTTTTCAATAGTACCGCACTAATATTGATAACACATTATTTACACAGACAAAATATTGCACTAATATTGATAAGAAATTATTATTTTAGCTTTTTCAATAATACTACACTAATAATTTTTTTTCTTTTTATGTGGCAGCAAACTAAAATCAATAATATGTTAAATTTGGCTGTTGCAAACCAACAGAGGAATGACCTGACTGCACAACAAATTCTTCCAACAATAGTAGAGGGCCTTAGTTGAATTAAGTTATTGATGGAAGCAAATATTTTCTCCGTCCCTACTGAGAGGGTGACACTTCGGAAGACGACAAAGGCACCAAGGAAGACAACACCCTCAACCTTTTACTGAAACCCGCTTGTCCACCTCTACACAACGTGGACAACGTGGAAATGATGAAGCTAAACCATCCACCTCTACATAGCACAATATATATAGCTCTACCCAAGCTGGGCCATCAACATCTACCCGTAATGAGCCAACCACCTTCAATAAGTATAATCCAATTAGTGTCAACGAGTACTGCATGTCTTTATATCAACAGATTGGATCATCCACTTCCTTAGGACAAGGATTTGAGGGTTTGCATAGTTATGACTATTATTCCTAACCTAGTTCAACACCTCCCTCTTATCACCCATCGCCACCTCCATCCTATTCTGGGCAATACAATTATGACCAGGATAGCCAATCCCCTTCCCCACAACATCTGTATCCAACTTTATATGATGGTCAACCCATGTCTAATCTATTTCACAATAATCCATATACACATGGGTAGTACAACTATGAACAACATGACTCATTCATCACACCACAACCTTCCCAACCATCCCCTCATGTTCATGATTTCTGCACGCCACAAAATACATGGGCATGTGCTCCAAACTCTGAGGTAGAGGTCTCCATAACAAACTCTGAGGAAGATGCCTCAATTGAGGACAGTGGGAAAGATGCAAAAGATATGGAGGTGTCATCAGATGACAAAAGTGACGAAGGTGGTAATCATCAGTTTTCTCCTCCACAATGGCAAAGGCAAGTGGAAAAAGTCTATTGTCACCATCTCACGTTGATGCAATCAGTAACTTACCTCTATACTTACCATATAGAAAATTTCCATCTATACTAATCATTGGCCTACAATGTTGAAAACCTTCAATTGATGGACCAAAAGCATAGAACACTCTCTCGAATATTGCACAGCTTGGCACAATAGCAGGTATTGTTCTCCAAATAACCCTACTGTCCGGGTTTGAATCAGTCAAAGCTTTCAACCATTTTAGCAATAATTGGTAAGATTTGTCCCAATCACCAAACGCTCTACCAATTGCCTTTTGTTTTGCCTCCCACACCTGAAAATAAGAAGGCCGATATTGGTACTTATTGTAAAGAGTCTATTGAAGCAAAGAAATCTTTATGGTTGGATCATTTTTGATAACATCCCTCAACTCTTTCTCAATAATATGGGTGTCTAATTGCTTGTGATCTTATGTGAACATGGAATTTGTACATGTGTGTGGACCACTGTATTTCCTAACCTCAAACAACCCATGTGTAGCCCGGAAGCATGCTCGAAGACGCCAAGAACAATGTTTGCACCTTACAGACCAACATGCTGAATCTGACTCTTTTACACTAAATGTTTGGTTCCTCTTGATGTGATATTGTTTTACACTAAATGTTTGGTTCCTCTTGATGAGATATTGTTAAACAGCAGCTTGTAGTTCATCTTTATTAGCAAAAAGCAAGCCCACATAAAACTCTTGGGTAGGGTCCCAAGTACTTTGAATGGGCTTTTCAAATGGTGAGGTTGGATCAATCATATTATCTCACATGTTCTGTGAAAAGCTTGGTAATGAAGGTTGATGGAATGCCATTGCTGGACTGCTATCATGATTAGGTTCATTGAAAAGCTCCTGTTCATCCCCAACATCATCAAGGACCTCGTCGTTATCAAGTTGGTCATCACTATCCATGGCCCGCATCCTTTCTGATAATGTATGGACTGCATTTTGAGTAGTAGCAGCTATGCGGTGTGTATCATTGGGATTATTAGCAGCTCTCTGAGCGGCGGTTTCGTCATACTAAGCTTCAAACTCAAAACAAGTAGTCTCTTGCGCGACATGCTCAGTTGGATTATCATAGTCAGTATCACTAGTGTTCATTGGTCAATAAGGAACATGTTGGTCCTTAGTTGCAACATGGGTATATGGAGCATGATAGTCAGCACCACCAATGTTGATTGGGGAATAAGCCGCATCTTCAGAATAATGACCAGTATGAGTGGCATATGGATCATGAAAGTGCACACCATGTGAATAAATAAACGATGCACTCGGTCCTTCGTTGGCATATTGAATGGGAAAAACATCTCAGTGGCTTCTTATGGGCTCTACACCCACGTACAACTCTATACCTATAAATCCATATTGGCAGCCTAACATATCGAATATTGCATTAACACCATTATCATCTTCTACCAAAACTTGCTGGTAAATCACAAGATGTGGATGACATTAAAAAGGAAATCTATACCAGATAGTAAGTTTTGAATCTTCTCTGTTTACGTGAAGCGTGGATACTACTCCATCACATAGATTTTCAAATGTAACACCCCGGCTTAACGGAAGCATGGAAGGAGGTGGCCCTTCATAATAAACCCCATTTTCACCATGTTTAATTATTCCACCGGAATGGATGAGAAAACTAAACAACTTTTCTACCATCTACACTAAAACATAACAATAGTATTAATATTTTAACACTACACAACCATTAAAATGCAGTACAAGAAGGTAATCCATTAAAAATATTCAATGTTTAAATAGCTAAAGTTGAGAGAATTCTATTAAAGAGGATTAGTTCACTGATAATTTATTACTGTCCATCATTGTAGTTTAAATTATTTTTTGTTTCCCTTTTCTTAAGTAACTTAGCATAACATTAACATTTAGAAGCATCTGTTGTGGTTACGTTAATTATTTTATGTAGCTCTTCATTTTGCTTCTTCTAAAACAAAACAGATTATATAATGTTCTTATGTATCCATATGATAATAGATAAATCTTTCTAATATCGTACAATTTTCTTTATTATTGTTATACCTAAAACTTAGATTTTAAGGTTTGTGAGCATGTACTAACCTTTTTTTTAGAGGGGGGGGGGGGGGGAGGGGGTTTCTTATAGCATATGTGTATATTATAAGCTAACAAAGTAAGTATTTCTTTAAGGAAAATTTATGTCAATTTTGAAATATATTTTTGCTATATGAAATTTTAGGCAAGAATTCATGGACAAATAATTTAAAACATATCATACAAATCAGTTCATGTTGCAAAACACATAATACAAAAACAAGATTTGCATGAACAAATAATTTAACAAAAACAAGGTTTTCATGCTTAGCTATGCCCCTAAAACATATCAACATGAATATTATAAAAAGAAAAGTAACTACTTAAGATATGTAACTCACCTTGTAAGAGAAAAAACGAATAGATATTTGCAAGTGTTGTTCCTTATAGTTGTTTGGAGAATGTATGGCACGCATGAATTGAAAATGGTTGGTAGAATTATGAGGGGAATAAGAGTGGAGAAGAAGGTTGATGGAGTTTTTAGGGGAAAAAGAGTAGAAAATAAGAACCGTGGAAACTTCAGTAACGTTAGTGCTGTTTAAATAGAATGCAAGTTTCATATAAGTTAAATTCTTATATTTTAAATTGTATAACTAGATATGCCAATTGACCAAATATAACACAACACAGACCAAGATGGGACACTCTAATACAAACAAATTACTTAACTATAAACATATATTCACTACAAAGAATCTCTACAAAAATCTTAGTTTCTTTTTTCTTTTTTCTTTTTTTTTTTTGTTTACAGTGTGCACATCAATCTTTTTTTTTTTTCTTCCATTTTGTATTGTGAAAATCTATGTACTTTTTTTTTTTAGAATAAGAATCAATGTACTTTGAATCTAGATTCATTATTTGTTTCATAGGGAAAATCATGCAAAGAATACTTTTACTATATGAAATGAAAGAACATCACATACACACAAACCAAACTGCTTCGATCAAAAAAACTACTGACACACGGAAAGAATAAGAATATGTGTACTTTTTAGAATAAGAATCCAAAATTTTTTTTTTATCCTCTCTCTCTCTCTCTCTTTCTCCCTGTCTCCAATTTTCGGCAACTCCATTGCCACAAATCAATTGCCACTTTTTTTTTTTCCTTCCATTTCGGCAACAACATTGCCACAAATCAACTGTCTCTATTTTTTTTTTTTTTTCCTCCCATTTTGGCAATTCCATTGCCACAATTTTTTTTTTCCTTCAAGTTTCGGCCTAAATCTTCTTTTTTTTTTCCCTCATTTTCGGCAACTCCATTGCCTAAATTACTATTAAATTCTCCCCAAGTTTTCGGCAACTTGGTTGCCACAATTCTTATTTTCTCTCTCCTCACTCCCCTGCAATTTTGGCAACTTGGTTGCCACAATTGGTTTCCCTTTCGAGCACTCCGGACACTTCACCTAGTGGGCAGAGTATTGGGCAGCAAGAATTTCGGTAATGAGATTACCGAAATTCAAATTTTTTTTCTCCCTCCTCCCATCACATCACTTATCTTTTCTCTCTCATACTTTTGTTAGAATTTCAACAACACCGTTGCTGAAATTCATTCTCTTTCTTCAAATTCCCAAATAACTTTGAATAGTACCCATATCACAAACAAACATGATTTTCTACTATATTCAACCAAAAGTCTCATGAAAAACTAACATGCATAGCACGTGCACATTGATTTAAGTAACAATATTATTAGTCTAACATTCATTTCAAAGCATACCAATGGCTTTACTAACTTGTTCTTGTAAGGCAAGTTGCAACTACTTTTTTGTGATTTTTTGTTTTGTTTATATTTTAATTGGAAGACTTCTTTGTTAATCGTTATGAATATAAAGCAGCCACCAGTCTCACAGGACATATCACGTTTTTTTTTTTTTTTTTTTGGTTCAATTGATTGGTGATCCATAGTGATTGAGCAACAGTTGGAAAGAAGAATAAAATATATGGTCAAGTAATATTTTTTAATCTCAGCATTATCAACAAAAAATCAAAAGATTCCCTATTTCCTATAAGGTGGGATATTTTTGCTGATTTATGTAGCAGTATTAACATGGTGTTTATAGAAGTCATAGTGTAAACTAGACTTTTCTTTTTCTTTTTCTTTTTTAATATGAGTGTCCAAATTTCAGAATCTTTGAGTATTTGACTATTTCTTTAGATCCGTCACAATAAACTAATCTTTACTTAATTGAGATGTAATTAAACCAATAAATATCATGAAATAAACTTGTGAAATAACATCGCTAGTAAAGTTTCTACTATAGATGTTTGAATTGTGAGCGAGAGAGGGTTATAGAGTAAAAGTACTCAAAGAATTAAGGTAATTCGACATAATAGTCGATGCTCACAACATTTAAGTTGTTAAAAGCTTACATTTTAGTATGATGACCTTGTTTTTCCTACATTGATCCACATAAGGCTATGTATGATAGATCCAAGACTAACTTGTATTTACTTTACTATTACAAATATTATCACTATCAGTATGATTATGATTATTTTGCTTACACTACAAATATGTCCTGTTTCTCAACCAATAAAAAAAATATTGTCCTAGTACAATAAACCTAAACTATGATAATGTAGTTGGACCTTAATTAAGATTAGACCTTTACAACTCCAATAAAGAATATTATACTCCCCGTTTAAATACAAAGATGCAAGTTGAAAGAATCAACCTAATATGCTAAGTTTCGTACCTAACCTTCCTACCACTGTATCCTTGCGGGACTATCGTAAATTCAACTAAAGGGGGTGTCTCTATATTCCCCAAGGATAACATAAACTTTTAGAGAGTCAAGAAGCCACCAGAGATGACGTTTGTCATAATAGTTAATGCAGAATGAAACGCCACCAAGCTAAAGATAGTCCATGTGCCAAAAAAAAATTATAACTACAACTTTTTTTTGCCACAACTCATATAGGCAGTTACTCACAATTTCCCATGTCAAAGTTGTGACAAAAAACGATTATGATCCTATAATGGTTGGTGCAAGCAAGGTTCTTCCAAAGAAAACGGTTTATGTCTGATCTGATCTCTGATATACAGCAGTATGGCTAACATATTAAACAGAAGATATAAGTTATGATCTTAATGCAAAAAGGTCCGATTGCATGGGTAGCATTGGCAATAAAACTACCTTTGATTTGTTCTTCAAAGAAAGAAAAAAATTAAAATTTGACGAGCAGCAGCAGCAGCACCTGAAAGATTTAGACAACAAGGTAATTGAAGCAGAAAGATTTAGATAATGTGCAGGAACTAATTAGGTTGAAATTATCTCAAACTCATGTAAAATGCAGAAGACAAAACCACTCATATATCAACCCAAGAAGACAAAACCACAAGCTTTCTATGGCATTACATTCTACAATCTACAAATCAAAATTTCCGTCAAAAATATGTTGAAATATGACTAAATCATCAAAGAATCCTAGATCAATAGTTGTCCTCATCACATTATCGCTGTCAAGGCTATTTCATAGGCCTGGAGATTTTGGGTTTTTGCCCCGTTCCCATTAACTAGCAAACAAGAAAAACGAGAAATAAACAGCTAGCACATCCAAATACATACAAATTCAACCTTCATTATCTCATCACAGCAAACAGTGTATTTTACATAACCCATGAAACACGTCTTAACAACAATATTACAGTGCCAATATGCAGATAACATAAACACAAACGGTACTAAAACAATGCAAACCCAGTTTGCTTATTTACGCAACTGCGAGCATCCTAAGGTACGGATACAAACTCAAACAGCAGACTGAAATAACTGACTCAGACCAAAACACCTCTGATCTGGTCATCAGAGCCCAATTCTTACTGCAGAACTAGGCATTCTTGTGTCCCAGTCACCATAGCGCATGGGGGGTTGTTAATGGCATCCACGTCCTCAAGAGATTCAGATTTGCCATCAGAGTCTTCGAGTGAGCCATGAGTAGCAATGGCTTCAGAGATGAAAGCATACACTTCCTGGAACCTTTCTTCAGAGAGGGAGACCTCAGCAAGGAGCCTCCAAGCATTTTCCTCAGACGCCTCTTCAAAGTCCTTCTTCCTCTTTAACACCATGTGCCCACTAATCTCCCATACAGCCGGGTTTACTTGGGTGTCCAGAAGCTCAGCACTAACTTCCCCAAGAGCTTGTTTCTCAGCATAACACTGTTAATCACATAGGACCCAAAAAACCATGAGGGCAATTGATGATAACTAATAATGTTAGCAAACCAACTAGTAGTAAATATTTTATAAAAAAATGTCGCACAAAATAAATACATTTCAAAACAATTTACCTGTGGGAAGAGGAAGATACGCCTTCCACAATCAGCAATGAGGACATTGTAAGGGACGTTGTGATCTTGAAGGCACATGCAGGCATCTGAAACAGTGTTTGATAAATCTTGCAGAGTATTTCCGCCCTCAAAGACAAGACCTCTGACTGGATAATTCAGCAGCTTAGAGATTTTCACCCCACCATCCGATGAGGTTATCTTCTCGGTGGGAGCCTTCTCAATAGGGAAGGGCACAGACAAGTAGTAAGCCTGCTCCAAAGAATATATTAATTTGCCTTTCCCTCACTAAATCATAGCTAATGGTACAAATATACAAATGATCCAAACATATAATTTAAGTTCATGGAGTAAGCAAGAGTAGATGATAGATACCTGGAAGTGAAGGTGGTTGATGGTGGCAAATGCACCCAAGCTGTTATAACCCAACCTGAAGTATGGATTTCCAGCTTCTGCTGCCATGTGAAGAGCAAGCAAGAAGCTGTCACGGTCAATCCTTTGCGGCAGGCACTCAAAAATACGAGGGATCAGAAGCACATGCCCGTATTCAATAGGACTAACCTGTTAAATTGCATGTAACAACACAGAATCTTACTAAATGCTAGCTCAAGCAAATCTCAAAGAAACAAAGAGTTAAACATCAAGAAAGTAACATACATTGATGGCAACAACACTAGGAGCATTATCAGCATCAACCAGAGCGTTTGGGAAGAACTGGACTTCACCATCTTCGCTTGCCTCAAACTGGAAGAGCACCTCTTCTTGCCCAACTTTAGTGAAGTTGAATTTGTTACCATCAAAGGGCTGGAGAACCTTATCAACGCGGAACTCGGTGGGCCTCTTCTTAAGATGGCGACCCTCATTCAGCTGGGCAATGAAACCATGCTGACCCGGAATCACCTACACCAAATATATTGCAAAAATTGGTAAAAACCCATATGCCCCAGTTCAATAAGTACTCAAATCTTCTTCATCCTAAACAAGGGAGACTGAAATGAGACCTTAGTTTCACAGGCAGTGACATCATAGCGAAAGAGCCCTCTCTGCATGCGATCCTCCCACTACAATGAAATTGGAATCAACTTGAGCTCACGCTTGATTTTATACAACCACCAACAAACAAAAAGAGACATAATTTTTGGTTCATTCTTCCTCAAAATATAAAATTTATACCTCCCCAAGGAGCAGTGAGTCCAGAAAGGCCACGGGAGGCTCTCTGTTCTCAAATTCGGGAAAACCCTTGTCGCAGACAGCCTTGTTCAGCTTCTTGAAAGCATATAAAGGCAGCTTTGCCCCTAAAATCAAAATCCAAAACATCTTACAATCAAAAACCCCCGATACCAAACAAATCAAAATCCCACACAAACTACACCCATTTAGTAACAAAGCATTTCAAACAATACCCACAAAACAAATTAACCTCAAAAACCAAAAACCAACACATACACCAAAAATTAAACCTTAAAATCCACATGGAAAAAATGAATTTCAACAAATACCTTGAATGCAACACTTGTTGAGACAGTTACGGCCACATCCCCCTCCGCGGCGAGCAACCTCTTCTGACTCATCCTTCTGGTAATTCGAAACAACAGTAGGAACCCTCTTGATCCTCAACATCTTTTCGTTCTTTCTTTGTTTTTTTTCTTCTTCTTATAACTTAACAAAATAAACCAAAATACCCAGACACCCAACAACAACAAAGATTGAAACTTTCGCTTAAACCCAGATCTAAAATCGCTCTTAAGAACCCAAAAACAACAAGAACAACAAGAAAAGCAAAGTCTTAAAAGGCAAGGCTAGGTTTGTAAATGGTGCTAAAAGATTGAAAATTAAAAAAAAAAACTAATATAGTACTAGTAGCGAAGAAAGAGCAGCGTGACCACCACCAGCAAGGAAGAGCAGGTCAGAAGGGCTACCGCCTTCGGAAGGCAAAGCGCCACGCCCGCCGTGCGGCGAAGGGTTGCTCTCAATTACACAACCCTTTCGTCGTACTGCTCGGACATGAATTAGAGGCCGTGAAAATCTGTGTATAGCCGTGATGTCTACAACTTGTCTATCCTGGGTATTACCCCCTCCTACATACAATTCTTCAACACCGCTTTCTTTTCTTCTTCTTTGAAATAGTAAAACTTACGAACCAAAGCTTTGAGAATTTGAGGATTTTCTCAGTCACTGGCTTTTGAGAGAGCAATATTTTTTTTTTTTTTGCGGGGTGTGTTGTGTGAAACTTTTGGGGTGATGATGGGGTTGTTATATAGATAAAGAAAAGCGGTAGTTGTGGTTGTGGTTTGGCCGTGGTTTGTGTTTGTGTTTGTGTTGTGTGTCTGTAGTTCTATTGGGTTTCTAGTGGTCTTGGTGCTATACATACACTAGGTTTAAAATACAACACAGAACACAATTATTGAGAGAGAGAGAGGTTTCCAAATCATGAGTCCCACCGGTGAAACCTTTATGTACGTTCAATTGTTGTTTTGCCGTAAAAAAAGGGACCACATAGGCGTACGGATGGGATTAAAAACTGAGAGACGTACTATCTATGTTCTTAATATTTTTATATACAATAAATTAAATGGGATAATTTTTTATTAGTACAAATCTGAACCCATTATGTGAATTATTTTTCCGTTCATCTATAATAATCGATAATTATCTGTTATTTAAAATTTATTGTAAAAATATTATAAATATAATATTTTTAAAAAAAATATTACTTCTTTTAAAATAATAATAATAAATTTATGTTAGTGATAAACTAATATGAAATTGACTAATCATAATTTTTTACTTCACCAAATTGTATATAAATTTTATGGATATTTATCTTATAATTAGAATTCATTGTAATTTGGATATTTGATGAGCTATATTAATAAAATAAAAAAAGTAACAAATTTTAAATTAATTATTGTTAGAGGTTTTTATTTGTTTTTATACTAAGGCTTCATTTGGGAGTTCATAAGGGAATGAAATAGAATAAAATTGAATGATCATAAAGGAATGGAAATGAATAAAATGGAATGGAATGGAATGTAATGTATTTAAGTAAGGGAAAGGAATGAAAAAGAATGGAATGGAATGGAATGGAATTAAGTAACCTTGATTGGATGTTTTAAAATAAAGGAATGGAAAAGAATGAAAATGAATAGAATGTAAGTAATCTTATTTGGGAGTAATATGAAGAGAATGGAATTGAATCATTTTATGACAATATTATTATTAGACCCCTATTTTAAAATAAAGAATTGAATATATAGGAGTAATTTGGGAGTTTTAATAAAAAAAATCATTAAATCTAATTTCATTCCCTCCCATTTCTCCCAATTTCGGGGGGAATGAAAATTTGACGTTTTAAGGGAATAGAGATGAATGAATGTTCCCTCCTACCCATTTCATTTCCTCCTACTTAAACTCCCAAATAAGGGAATAGGCTTTCCATTCCCTCCATTAAAACTCCCAAACAAGAGAATGGAAGAATATTCTAAAATGATTCTTTTCATTCATTTCCATTACATTCCATTCCCTCCTCCCAAACGAGACCTAAGAGGTCTTCCATGCTAAGGAAAAATGCTATTTTAATGTAAAAAAAATTATTGAAAAACTATAATCTTTTATTAAGTTGTAGTTTTAAGAACCTATTAAATAGTATTTATTACTTTGTTTGTCTTGATGTTACATTTGATAACACTTTCAGTAAAATATATTCAAGTGTTTTGTGTGACACGTAAAATTTTTCAAATACAAACCATCAAAACCACTACTTAATCAACATAACCACCAGATTGGGGGAGAGCCATTGTGGGGTTTTGTTAAATGTTTTAATAATTTTTTCAAGGAAAAACATTTTACAAAAAATTTTATAGTCAATAGAAAACATTTTCAAGTTTGACTAAATTTTACAATAAAATAAACACGGTAAAATTCTAAAAATATTTTTCGTAAAATATTGCACAACAAAGCATATATGTAAAAAAAAAAAAAAAATGCATATAAATAAGTATTTTAAGTTGAAATAATAATAATAATCTTGTGTCCAAAATTTTAGTATGGATTATAAATTCTCAAGGTTAATTGTATTCTATTGATTCTTTAATTGACATGTCACAAATAAGCCCTATGTTAGAAATGTTACGTGAACCACCGCGTA
Organism: Quercus robur; assembly: GCF_932294415.1. Classification (NCBI taxonomy): domain Eukaryota; kingdom Viridiplantae; phylum Streptophyta; class Magnoliopsida; order Fagales; family Fagaceae; genus Quercus; species Quercus robur. The sequence continues at coordinate 10,213,211 of NC_065541.1, forward strand.
CCTTTGGTGCAATAGTCACTCCACAAGTATAAATACTTTTGGGGTGTGAGAGGTAAGAACCAGGATTCAAGTCTTCAAGCAGGAGTTTCACACACATATATACTTAGATTATACTAATGTAAAATTTCTATCTTGTATAAAAAAAAAATTTAAAAAAAATGTTACATGAAATTTATATGGAATGATTCTAAGTATTTAAATAGATTCTAAACAAATATTAATTGGTTGCTATTTTGTGGGATGATTCTGAGTATCTAAAGATTATAAAATTTTCTTTTAAGAGAATATTCTAAATTTATTCGGTTTATTTTGACATTAACATTATTAGGATAATGAATCATCTTTTAAAAGGCATTTTTTAGAAAATTATTTCATTTTTTTTATTTGGTACCAACTTTAAAATGAGTTGGAAAACTATCTCAACTTTCCTTATTTAGTTTCATGTGAAATAAAATTATTTTCTTTATTTAACTTTGCGTGAAATATAATTGTTTTCTAGAAAATAATTTTTCTTTGACCCATTTTTTTATATTACCAAACACCAAAAAAAAAAAAAAAAGTGAAAAATTATTTTCACATAAGGTTTTCATTGAAACAAAGCATAAAAAATATTAATTAGCTTTTATCGATTTTTTAGAATTATACATTCACATATATATATTTGAAACCAAGGTTATCAATTTCGTACCGTACCAGGCGGAATATACCGTACCGACCAGCAATCCGATATGCTCGACCCCCTGTTTCGTACCGAAAAAAATACCGGCCATACTGGCCAATTTTGGGCAATACCGGCCGGTACAGAAAAAAGTTTTTTTTTTTTTTTTAAGTTTTGTAATTTTTGAATTTTTGTTAGGACAAAATGATAACTTATTTGCATTAACTTATAAGTATTATTTGTTTTCTTAGTATGCAATGGTAACTTTTAAGCTTTCTATTTTATTTTTTATTTTTTTTCCCTTTTAATTGATACTAAGGTCTAAAACCATGAATAATTAGTTCTGAATTGAGGAAATGTTTTATGGTAAACTTTTATATTTATTATAATATATATATACACAGACACATATATACATACATATATATATATATATATTTATAAATATAAAAAATAGCGGTAAATCCGAAACGGTACACCAATATTGACCGATATCCGAAATATATCATATCGATGACTAAACCGATACGACCTCCGATACAGTATTGACATCCTTGTTTGAAACTATGCCAAATTAATTGCCCCCTTTTTTGTTTCTTTTTTTATCTTTTGAGTCTTCGGAGTTCGGACTCTTCGGAGGCTTGGAGTAGGTACGGCCGGCTAGTCATACAAATTTACTGTAGGTTACAAAATAGGTTGTCCTTTATACGGCCACAATTTTATTTTTCCCTTTTCTTGGGGAAGAATTAATCTAGCCACAATTAGTTTTTCTTTTCTTTTTTTTTTTAGGGAATTTCCACAATTAGCTGGTACAGAAAAAAGAGCATGGTTTTGATTGTTTATTAGTCATGTTCCCATTGTAGGACCAGGTTTGATTTTTTTTTTTTAGGAAACTACCACTACTTTTCTTAACTACCACTACTTTTCCTATAGAAATGTTTTGTGCAAAAAAAAAAAAAACAAAAAACTTTTAAAATAGTTTATGGTACTAGATTTTTCTAGATCTTTTTTAATCCATTTAAATTTCAATTATATAATTATCCTCAAACATAATATATAAGTTCTATTTGAGTAAAATAAGAACAATCTTTGGGACCATTCGTCATAACTCACAAGTGTAATATTTACTTTTATAACAATCACAAATTACAATTTTAATGGTGTAAAAATCATGTATGAGTAGCCTTATTACAATGAAAATTTTTTTTCAGTAATACTTATGGGTTAAGCAATATGTGGGAATCAGAAATGGAATCGTTTAGTTGATGTTGGAAAAGAAATTTGGATATGAATTTGACGCCACCAACCAATTTCGTTACTATCTCCTTTATAATGAAAATTCTCCCGTACGTATATTCTAGTCTTCAACAAAAAGCACAACATGGTTTAAATGTATGGTCCCCATAAAATGGATTAATTCCTTGAATCTCTTTGAGTTTATTCCGGTATAATATTCTTAGTATCCTTTTTGACATGGTATTCTCAGAATATTGAGAATATATGAATAATGATATTATCCTTAGAAGAGTCAAGAGTCAAGCTCAATTGTAGCTTATTGGTTTTATTCAGTCAATTAAGGTTTGTTATTCAACCGATTAATGAGGCTGCTATTATGGGTTTCAATTACCTCAATTGGTATAGGTTTTTTTTTTTTTTTTTTTGATAGTTGAACGAGAGATTTAAAGTTCAAATCCTGTCACCGAAAACTAATTGATGTTTTAGCCTAATAATAAAGAGTAATCGTCATGAAAATTCTATTGTATCTAAAAATAAAAAGTTGTCATTATTCCACAGACAAATGGTAAACAAATTATATATTGTTAGAAATACTAATTGTTTCTTAATAATAAAAAATATTTTCACCTATAGGATTTGGTCTATTGTATGAAATAATAATTGTCTCAGAATAACAAATATATTTTTCATCTATAGAAATTGGACTAAGTACAATTTTTCTAATTCAAAATTAAAGAGTTGTAAATTTCTCTTTCAAAATTTTAAGATAAGTCAATTTCAACCTTCTACCTATTAAAGAAGTTGCATGTAAAACAAAAGGAATCTTTTTTTCTAGAATGTGTAACAAAAAAATCTTATCGTAACACATAAACGAATTATATATGAACTGTATCTTTTTCTCAAAAAAAAAAAAAAATATATATATATATATATATATATATGAATTGTATCTCAATAATAAAATTAGTGCAAACAAATTATATATGAATTGTATCTTAATAATAAAACTAGTGTGTAACGGTACAATTAAAACAAAAACCATCACAATTAGTTTTTTTTTTTTTTTTTTTTTAAAGCAATCACAATTATAAGGTCTAATTTTTAAAATATGTAATGATTTCTCATTATCTATTTATTATATACATATATATAATTTAGAATTTAATTAAATTTAAACTTTTCGATTTTTGCATCAAATAATTCACTTGCTACAAAAATTAAAAATTAGATAAACATGTGGGCAAAATTGGACTCCGATTAAAATCCAATTTAGAATCTAATTAAATTTATACTCTTCAATTTTATTTTCAACTAACTTGTAACTCCATGTATATGCATGGATATACTTAAAAATATACAATAAGATACATAGTATAATTCCTACATATATAATTTAAATATTATAAATAGTCATTCTTATATTTTGTTAACTCTTTAAAAATTTTGTAGAAATATTATTAGGTCAAAAATGTAAATTATCTATGTTTATTTTTTTTATTACTTCTTAATTTTTGTTATTGTGAAACACTTTTTTTCTTTCTTTTTATATTGCTCATTAATTCTAGACTCTTTAATTTTTGTACTTAATAACTCACATAGATGAATATTTATGATGTGGTCCACATTTGACTCAAAATTAATAAATAAAATTTTCTCTAAATAATAATAATTTATGACACATATCGCAAAAATTGACTTCATTTGTAGAATCTAATTGGATTTTTTCTAAGTTTTGGCTTTATATATATAATTCTCTTGGTACAAAAATTAAAAAATTAGATGATACACGTAGCGCAAAATTGAGAATCCAATTGAAATTTAATGGGGTTTTCTCTGAACTTAATTTTTTAATATGTACTAGTTGTTAACTTGTGCTTTGCAAGGTCTTTATTTATTTATTTTATTTTATTTTATGAATTTGTAAATATTATAAGTAGATACGTATAAGAAAGTGATAGTTTTTGTTAATAATAATATTTATTATTGTTAGGCAGTTTTTATATATATAGAGCTAAATTTGTTAGAAACTTTTATTCCCTTTGAAAGGATAAGTTATAAATATCATAATGAAAGAAATTATTAGATACACCCGATAATTAAGTTAGCAATGTCCAATGTTTTCTTCGCTCAATAATATAATACAAAGCAATAATATAATACAAAGCAATCAATATCGTACTAAAAACTGTTGCGATTTGGCTAAGAAGTGCAATAATTTGATATTATTATATGTTGGTATATCAATTCAAGATTACAACTATTAGTTTGTTAGTAGCCTTCATAAATAAAAGTTCATATTAAGACCAATAATATTTTGGAAAACGCAGCTATAGACCTTAAAAACGCAGCTATAGGTTATGAGCCGCATTTCTATAGCTGTGTTTTCAAACGCGGCCTATCCTGCGCGACAATATCACCCTATAGCTGTGTTTTATACTCCCTATATCTGTGTTTTTCCACCACCCATAAGCTGAGACCTATAGTTGCGTTTTTGTAAAAAACACAGCTATAGACCCGATTTGGACTGCGCTTAAAACTTGGTTATAAACTGGACCTATAGCTGCGTTTTTGTAAAAAAAATGTTGCTATGGTCTTAGCCTATAGCTGTGTTTTAAACACAGCCAAAGTGGGTCTATAACCACGTTTTTTACAAAAAAAGGCAACTGTAGGTCTCAGCTTATGGGTTGTGGAAAAACGCAGCTATAGGGTGAGAGGAGGGAGTACACATTTATAGTACTCCAGGAGTACACAATAATTTCTCTAATAGGTTTATGGAAAATTTTCCACTTTCCATATTCATTGTTAGTTTTTTTTTTTTTTTTTTTCACTTGAAAAAGATAATAATTTATTGTTGTCATTTTTTCTCAATTAAATCACTGAATTTATTAATTTTTTTCACTTATATTGTAAGTATAAGATCAACTGGTTGTTATTCCCCAAGAAAATGAATAAAACCTATTTAAGTTGTGGGTTCCAATTAGTTCAACTAATAAAATTTCTGATACTTGAATAAAATATCTGAGATTCAAACCCTACTTGCACGAAAAATCGATTGATGTCTTGGTTTGATGATAAAGAGCTATCATCAAGAGCGGTCAGAGCAAATGCCATATGTTGAAATTCTCTATATAAAAAAAATTAATAATGTGGGTTCCAATTATCTCAATTGGTAAAGTTTTTGATAGTTGAATAATAGATCTGGGGTTCAATCCTCTCCTACACTAGAAACCAATTGGTATCTTAGTCTGATGATAAATAACACAATCATCAGAAGCAGTTGAAACTTTATAATAATAATAATAAAAATGACCTATTTAAGTTGTATTTATTTCCTTTTTCTTCCCACTTGAATTTTATAAGCAACCGATTGTAATGCTCATAGAAAATTAATTTATTGTTTTCAATTTTTTCCCATTTAATCATGGTGCTTATAATTTTTTTTTTTTCTTCTCATTTCAATTGTACTATGGACTAATATATTGCCAAACAAAAAAAAGGGTAAATTACAAATTACAACCCTAAAGTTTGAGGGTGTTTGGACTTTGGATTTTACACCTTGAAGTTTCAGAATTTGGATTTTATCCCTAAAGTCTGGAGGCTTTTAGATTTTACACCATAATGTTTCAAAATTTGGATTTTACCCCCTAAATTTTAAGGGAATTTGAATTTTACTCCCTCCAGTTTTGGGATATTTGGATTTTACATTCTAAAATTTCAGAATTTAGAGATGTAAAATTCAAACAACCAAACTTTAGAAGTAATATCCAAATTTTGAAACGTCATAATGTAAAATTCAAATACCCTCAAACTTTAGAGGGTAAAATCCAAGTTTTGAAACTTTAAAGTGTAAAATCAAAACACCCCCAAACTTTAAGGGTGTAATTTGTAATTTGCCCAAAAATTTATTGCCATACACATTTATTTATTTATTTGGGTCTCACTTAGAAACTAACCTCCATGCACAAATGTTTTTTGCCATATACAATTAATTTTGCTTCCATAAAAAAAAAAATATTTATATATATATTGGCCAAATTAATAATGAACATTTAAGGGTGAGTTTTAAATTCTCGTTTATTATTGACATATGAAAAATATATTAAATATAGAGTAATGTTATAACCACAAACAATTTTGCAAACTATTGATGTGGCAAATTCTTTTATATATATATATATATATATATTTATATAAAATAGAAATTCTACTCTAACCTAATTTAAGTGTATATATGTGTGAAATTCCCTCCTGGAGACCTGAATCCCGACCCTTACCCCCCACACTCTACAAGCACTTATACTTGTAAAGTGACCATCGCACCAAGGGTATGCGGTAGTTGATGTGGCAAATTCTTATTAGTTCTAATATGGGTCTACTACTAACATCACATTTATGTTTACCAATAAAGAGATGCTACATCCACAACATTTTTACAATATTTTCACAATAAATTGCAGGTAGTTAGTTGTTATTGGTTCAAATTTAAACCTAACACTAAGATTACTTTTTTACTCCAACAATAACAACCAGTAACAACCTGTCATTTAGGATTTGTTGTAAAAATGTTGTGGACATATCATTTCTCTTACCAATAATTATTAGAAAATTACTAAAACCACATCAGTAGTTTGTAAAAATTTTGTAAAATAATTTGTGTTTATAGCATTACTCTTAAATATATTGACACATGTCAAAGGTTTTATATTATGGGAAAATTACTACTTGCCTCGTGGCATGATTTGTCCATATCATTTTAAATAAATAGAATGTTGTGCCACTTGTTGCATTATTGTGCATCCACTAGTTTGAGGGATCTAACTTTTATCATATACTAGTGTGTAATCTCCCATGCATATGCATGGGTACAATTAAAAACAATCACAATTATATATAGTTTTTAGAAAAAATTCAAATCTATATATATAATAATAGGTGAAGTTGAGAGAAACTCAAATTAAATTCTAAATTATAGTTCCAATTTTGCGCCATGTGTTTCAAATTATTTGTTCTCAAAGAGTTTTATTTCTTAATTTTAGAATCAAATATGAGACTACATCATAAATATTCATCCAAGTGAGTTATTAAGTAATGTAAGGACTCAATTTGTAACGACCCAAAATGATGTTGGGTTCGCACGTAAAAAGGCCCAAACAATATCATTTATAGAGCGTGGGTTTGAAAGGCTAGGCCTTGGTCATCGGACGGTGGTTTGTCGTGGTGTTCATACAGAATTAAATCGTGTTCGCTCGAGGAGTCTTTCTCCTGGAGGCGGACTGGGAGGCTCTGGTTTTTGACCTTCTTTCCTAGCCCCTTTTCCGGATTACTTGCTTCTCATTTTATATTAGCCTGCATCCCTTATCCTGCATCCACGTGTAAGATCGACTTTCCAAGACTGATACTTGTCCCATCAACCCATACCCAAAGTGGTTGGAGGTGGTTGTAAAAGCTGAAGAGCATGGCTCTGTTAGGTGCAGAATGCTTTATTGCAATACTGGCAGCCTTTTACTTGTGCTGTTTCTGCACTGTGATCACTCTTCCTTTTAGGGGCATTTATGGCATGCCGAGCAGGAGCTCGTCCTCAGCCATTTCCTTAGACCATCCTCGACTCTCATGGTGCGTCCTCGACCCTGTATCTCCTCGGCGCAGGCCTTGGGCCTTAACATGGAATGGGCTGGAGTCACAAACTCTCTGGCCCCACAAGTACAAAAACCAAAGAATTTAGAATAAATTAATCGAAAAAAAAAAGTGTTTCACAATAATAATAAAAACAAAAAAAAATGGACAATTTACATTTTATACCTAATAATATCTTTACAAAAGTTTTTAAAGGGTTAACAAAATATAAAAATGACTATCAACAGTATTTCAATTATATATATATATATATATATATATATATAGATAATAGGTGAAACTGAGAGAAACTCAAATTAAATTTCAAATTAAAGTTCCAATTTTGTGCCATATGTCCTAAATTACTTATTCTCAAAGAGTTTTATTTCTTAATTTTAGAATCAAATGTGGGACTACATCATAAATATTCATCTAAGTGAGTTATTAAGTACAAAAACCAAAGAGTCTAGAAATATTTGAATCGTAAAAAAAAAAAAAAAAAAAAAAAAAAAAAAAAAAAAAAAAGTGCTTCAAAATAATAATAATAAACGGACAATTTACATTTTATACTTAATAATATCTTTACAAATTTTTTTTAAAAGTTAACAAAATATAAAAATGACTATCAATAGTATTTCAATTATATATATATATATATATATATATAGGAATTATTGTATTAGCTTACACTTTTTTAAAATCATACATTTCTAAAAAAAATATGTAATAGTTTTTCATTATTTATATATATAATTTAGAATTTAATTAGTTTTAGACTCTTTAATTTTTTTTCACCCAATAATTCACTTGCCACAAAAATTTTTAAAAAAAAAATAAATGAACATGTGGCAGAAAATTGGACTGTAGTTGAAATCCAATTTAGAATCTAATTGAAATTGAACTCATCGATTTTTACACTCAATAATTCACTTGGCATAAAATTAAAAATTAAATGGGATATATGGCGCAAAATTGAGAATCCAATTAAAATCCAATTGGATTTTCTCTAAGCTTTGGCTATTTATATATACTAACTTGTAACTCTATGCATATGCATGAATATACTTAAAAGATATACATATTATAATTCTTACATATATAATTTAAATATTATTGATAGTCATTCTTATATTTTTTTAACTCTTTAAAATGTCCTGTAAGAATATTGTTAGATAGAAAATGTAAATTGTCAATTTTTTTAAAAATATTTATGTTCATTAACTCTAAACTCTTTGGTTTTTTTACACAATAACTCACTTAAATAGATATTTATGATGTGATCCAACATTTGACTCCAAAAACTCTCTTTAGAAATAAATAATTTATGACACATGGCACAAAATTGGACATCAATTATAGAATCTAATTAGATTTTTTCTAAACTTTACCTATTAATTTATATATATATATATATATATATATATTATGGGCAAATTGCTACTTGCCATGTGGCATGATTTTTTTTATTACATCATTTTAAATAAATAGAATGGTGCGGCACCTATAACAGTATTGGGCATCTACCAGTTTGAAGGATCCAACTTTTATAATATACATGAACTGCTCCCTTGGAAAGACATTAAAGAAATCTCAGATTTCCAAGTGGTCGTCGAAGGTTCATTATTAATTGAAAAAAATTATGAGTATTGGATGTTTATTGCATTTTGTTTTTGTTTTGATTCATAAAGAATTGAAATTTAGTGGGAAAGTTATAGTGACAGTAAATGGTCAGATCTAGAGATGGTCAGTTTTTGGGGACTCACGTTTGAGAAATGATTTTTGGGGGAAGGAGATTATCGGTGGTTTTGTTTTTGGGAGAAGGAGATGGGTAGTGTTTGGAAGGAGATGGGTAATGATGAGGCCGTGAAATCACCAGTGAGCCGCACAGTCCACGCTCGCCGCAACTAGCAACCTGCAAAGAAAAAGAAAGTGATCTTGCCGTGAGCACCGGTGTGGTGTCAACCAAATACTCTCCGACGATCAAGTTAGAATTGTTCTCAACTCTAGAGTGCTAGAGAGGGTGTTTTTTGCGTACCTTGATTTGCGAGAGTATTCAAACTTTTATAGTAGAAGAAAGTCGGTCTTTCCTCCTTGGACTAGAAGTCTTTTCCTTGTAGGACTCTTTTTCCTGAAATCCCAAACGTGATGAGCAAATATTTCCTTGTAGAGTGAGTCTTTTCATTAAGGCGGATCTTCTAGAATTGCCCTTGTGCGGACCTCCTGATTTTCTGGGATTCCCTTGGATTTTAAACGTGCGTATCAAGCATTTTAAGCGAGACTAAGCCTTGGGTCCTTGCTTAACGTCGGCCCATGATTTCGAATCCGTTAGGCCCAAATGTTGCACAATTTCTTACCCATCAGGTAATGTTTGAGAGATATGAGAAGAGAGAGGACTTGAGTTTGGATTTTTGGAGAAGGAAATGGAGATCGGTAGGAGAGAGTTTTGTTATTATTGGGTTCTAATTTTTGTTTTTAGAAGAAGTATCGGGTGGAAAAATAGTGAGAAATAGATTTTTTTTTTTTTTTTTTTTTTAAATAGTGCTGACATGGAAAAATGTAAGAGCTCCAAATCCTTCGGGGCAAGCTCTAAAGAAGTAAAAAAAAGTTAAAAATAAGTAAGAGGTTTATGTTATATAGTATTTATAGGTTATAAATAGATAGATATAAATAATATATTTTCATTTATATCTTTTGAAGAATTTGTATGTGTAACAAAAGAAATTCTAACGTAACACACGATGTGACCTTAATAAATTTTAATAAATTTAGTGTAAAAAAAATTAATGATTAAAAATTTTATATTTTATGAAATACTCATTGGCTCTTAATACTAAAATATATTTTCACCTCTAGAATTTGGTCTACTGTATGAAATATTAATTGTATCATAATAATAAAATATATTCTTCATCTATAAATTTTGGATTAAATTCAATTTATCTAATTCAAAATCACAGGCTTGCAATTTTCTCTTTGAAATTTTTAAAAGATGTCAATTTTAACTTTCTATCTATTAAAGAATTAGTGTGTAATCTCATGCATATGTACGGGTACATTTAAAAATAATCACAATTACATATATAAATGAGTTCAAATTAAATTTCGTGTAAGAATTATAACTTACACATTTTTTATGCCATGAATTTCTAAAATATGTAATAAGTTCTCATTTTATATATATATATATATATATATATATGATTTAGAATTTAATCGGATTTAAACTCTTCGGTTTTTGCATCCAATAATTCACTTACCACAAAAATTAAAAAATTAGATGGGACATATGACACAAAATCGAACTCCAATTAAAATTCAATTTAAAATCTAATTGAATTTAGACTCTTTGATTTTTGCACCTAATAATTCACTTGACACAAAAATTTAAAAATTAGATGAAACACCTGGCGCAAAATTAGACTCTAATTTAGAATTTAATTTAAAATTCAATTTAAAATCAAATTGAATTTAGACTCTTTGATTTTTGCACCTAATAATTCACTTGACACAAAAATTTAAAAATTAGATGAAACACGTGGCGCAAAATTAGACTCTAATTTAGAATTTAATTAAATTTTCTCTTTGTTTTGGCTATACATATAAATAAATATATATATATATATATATTGCATTTATAACAAACGAAATTTTAACGCAACACATGACGTGGCCTATAATAAATTTTTTTTTTTTGAGAAAGGGCATATAATAAATTAGTTGTAAGACAAATCAGTGGTGACCATATTATATATATATATTCAATGATACTAATTATCTCTTAAGACGTCAAAGACTTTGTAGCTGAATTGACACCTCCCTATGTATAAAATGCTTGGCAGTCTAGGGGGAAAGGATTCAAGTTGCAGGATTAGCAGCATATTGTAATTATTTCTAAAAATATATATATATCTCTTAATACTTATAATAAAAAAATCATCTCCGTTGTCAAAAAAAAAAAAAAAAATCAATCATGTTTTAATACTTTAAAAAAATTATCTCTTAATAATAAAATATATTTTCACTTATATCTATTCAGTGTAAGTGTGTAACAAAAGGAATTTAACGTAATACATGACGCAAAACTATAATATATTTAGTGTAAGATAAATGGGTAGACAAATTGGATACTTCTTAAGTATTTAAAAACACAAAATTACAACTTCTTAATTCTTATATTTTAAAAATATAAAATCAATTTTGAACTATTCTATAAATAAAGAAGTATATTTCAACCTAAAATCAATTTACTAGTTAATTGCAACTAATCACCCTAAATTATAGTAGCATTTGTAAATTGCACTCATAGTTCATGATGCAAAATTTGCAATCAAACAAATATAATTCGAAAACAATTTGCGATATCCACTCACAATCCAAGTAAATGGTACAAATGCTCTTATACTTTAGGTTTAGGGTATACATTGCAAATTCTCTCATAGTTTAGGATGAACCTTTCTAATACTCTCATAGTCTCATAATTTAAAGTTTAAGATATATTATTGCAACTTAACATCGAATTAAAGTGTTTATCGTAAAATTTTGAAGTTGAGAGTGGTTATCATAAAAATAGATAATTAAAAAAACTTTATAATTTAGCTAAAATGATTGTAATTGCTCCCTTTTTTTTCTTGCTGAATGATTGTAATTACTCCTAAATTTAGTTGGCAAGCATTTATATATATATATATATATTTATTTATATATTTAAAAGCAAAGTTGAGAATATCTTTAGATTTTAATTGCTATCTAATTTTGCACCATGTGTTTAATCTTTTTTTTTTTTAATTTGTTCTAGGTGAGTTAATGTTGTGCAAAAAATAACAATCTAATTAATATAAATAAACTATAAAAAACTTAATAAAAAAAATGAATCTTGTGTATATCTAAAAATAGACAAGAGAGTAAAACTTGTGTTTCTGTTTGTGTGTGTGTATATATATATGACTTAACAAATATATAACTTTTAACTTATGTTTAATTTAAGCTAATATATGTATATAATTGTACTGTACATGTATACAAATTATTCACCAATATCGATAAAAATGAGCAAGGTTGGAAAAATTTATTGTTGTACCTTTTTCGTGCAATTTGGGTATTCATGTAGATTGATTAATATATGAATTGGGCCCTCATTCATTAGTGTAAACCCGACCTCATTCGCAAAAGTTCACACCCCTTTTTGAATAGACGAGGCATAAGGGCCAACTCTAGGAAATTTCCTTTTGGGTACGACCAAAAACATCTCTTGAAGGTCAAGCCTTTGGCCAAGTATACACCATCCTAACCGTTGGTGGTGTGGCTTCCACTTGGCTAGGAAATTCCCAAGTGCCAACGCTTTCTCGTGAATGTGAACTAAAATGCCCACGTAGGGACCCATCACACTTTGTGTTATTTGTCTAGACCTGCAAACGAACACGTGGGTTGCAGCTTCAACTTTTGATAAGTCAGACAGACACTTGTCCGGTTAAATTTTGTTACAGCGCTTTATAATATTTAATCGATAATTGTCAAACAATCTTGTGATACAATTAGTTAATACTAAAAGATATTTTAGATAAAGTTCTAAGTCTCCTATCTCTTATCTCTTATCTCTTATTTTCTGTTTAATTATGAAATTATTATAAATAAATAAGTAAATAAAAATCTGGTCGGTAATTTGTGTATGCCATGTGAGTATTGTAATATATTTTTATCTTTTGTAATCTAAAAATTTGATATATATATATATATATATTTTTTGGAGAAAGACAAATTTGATAGTTATGACTAAAAAATGATAATTATTATAATTAATAAAAATTTATTATGACTATGTTTTTATATGTAATTATATATAATAGAATTAAACATTTTATTATGATTATTTCAAAAAAAAATATATATGATTTTATTTGTATAGAAAACTATATATTATACAATTTAAAGAAGAGATTAAATTTTATAAAGATGTGAGTTAAAATTCAAGTTTTACACCCTCCAATCCCAGCATATTATATCACCATATCACATATTAAAAAATGTTAGTGTATAGTTTAGACTAGTTTAGCCCATTGGGCTTAGCCCAGTATACTGTACTTGTAGTTTACTCCTTTTACTTGTACTGCACACATATCTAGCCTATATAAGGCTCTCTATTGTACATTATTATATACACATCAATATACAAACTATTCAGTCTTTCTCACACTTTATATTCTTAACATGGTATCAGAGCCATTCCTCTAACTTTCTGGTTCCTGTGGACATCTCCGGCGTTCTTCCGCTGCCCTCGCCTTCATCCAGTAGCCACTGACAGAAGCGAGTCACTGCCGTCACGCCCACAGTCCCAGCAACTCTCGGATCTTATTGTTCTGCTCATCCAACTGTCAAAGCAAAGGCATTGAGTGACAGAACAGACAATCCCGAGCAAAACCCAACCAAGAACGGCCAGAAACCACTTCACACGCGCCGCCTGAAGTTTCTGCCTCACGAGCACGCGCCCCACGCGCCTCCACGCGCCGCCACGCGCCGCCACTCTCACACACGCGCCCCACGCGCCAGACCAGACGTCCTCCCACGCGCCACACGCGCCTCACGAGCCAGCATCGTTTCGCGAACTGCCACGTCAGCCCTAGTGTGACGTCACACTGCCACGTCAGCACACGTCAGTCGTTGACTTGACCGTTGACTTTGACTTTGACATTGCTTTTGCTAATTCGAATTGAAGGGTGATATAAAATCGGTCTATTTCCGGCATCATATCCATAGTTAGCGCATTCGTCATAGTTAGAAGCTCCAGCTCCGTATCAAGGTCACGGTCAATATCGTCACTATCATCAATAAGAAAACCCTTAGGCTTGCTCAGTTTTTTGCGTAGATTCTGATTTTGGGCTCCGTTTCTGCATTTGAGGTATCTAAATCTCACTTTTTGGTCATTTTCTTCATTATGGCTCAACAAAGTGAACGAGATATCATACGTCCTATCACCATCATGTTGGATGGTCCTACTAGCTATCATGCATGGTCTCAGAATATGACCGTCTTTCTCAAGGGTCGTAAACTGTGGAGATATGTGACTGGTTCAATTCCTAAGCCAGTACCAGACCCTAAGTCCAAAGTCACAGCTGCTGAAGAGTCTTCCAAGACTGCTGTTACAACAGATGATTATGAAGAACGTCTAGAGGAATGGGAGAGTATTCAGAGTAAGATCTTATCTTGGTTTATCAATACCTCTATTCCCTCCATTCATAATCTTCTTCCTCGTCTTGAAACTGCTGAGGCTGCTTGGAAATTTTTGGCCAATCGTTATAACTGCACTAATGATTCAAGCTTGGAGTTTCACATTGAATCAAAACTTTATCAAATGCGCCAAGAGACAGGTCAGTCTATTTCTGATTTTTATTCTCAGACTTCTACTATGTGGGAACAACTCTCTGCTGCAGATCCTCCACTGATGTGTTCTAAGGACATTGAGCTCTTTGTCAAATATCGGGATCGCCGTAGATTTATGCATTTCATGATGGGTTTACGTGAGGATTTTGAGCCTACTAGGGCTTCTCTACTTAGCCGGTCTCCTACTCCTTCTCTTGATGCTGCAGTAAAAGAGCTCATTTCTGAGGAGAATCGTCGGCCTACTTATCACATGACATCATCTGATCATGTCTTGGCTACACCCTCACCACAGCCTCCCATTGTTGCATTCACTGCTCCTCCGCGAATAAACTCCGGGCGTCCCACCTCTCAGTCTTCCAAAGGTACTCACTGCAAGTTTTGCCGTGCTAGAGGCCATGACATCTTTGTTTGTCGTAAGCTACAGAAATTTGTGCAAGAGCAGAATAAAGCTTCTCTTCCTCAGGCAGCTGCTGTATGTCCTTCAGATCCATTGGTTCCTACAGGTCCATCTTTGGCTTCCTCACTTACTACGGCTGATATTGAGGCAGTTGTTCAACAGATTTTATCCCGCACTTCCACTGCCCTTTCTGTCACCTCAGGTAAACAACCTTGGTTTTTTGATACTGCATGTTGTAACCATATGACTCCTGATGAATCCCAATTTTCTGATAAGGCACCCTTAGAACATCCAATCACCATTTACACTGCTGATGGAACTCCTATGCCTGTTAGTCATAAAGGAACAATCTTTTCTCCTTATTTATCCCTTAGTGACACTTTTCATATTCCAAAGTTATCCCTCAATTTGCTTTCTGTTGGTCAACTTTGCGAATTAGGCGTAGATCTTCTATTTACTAATCATGGTGTGGATGTGCAGGATCCCCGGACGGGTCAAGTGTTTGGGACAGGCCGTAAGGTTGGTCGCATGTTTGAGGTTCATGACTTGAAGATTCCTTCACAAGTTGTTTCTGCAGCTGCTACCACTGCCACCTCCTCACCTGATCTATGACATGCTCGTCTTGGTCATCCATCCTTATCTCGTCTTCAATTATTAGCTTCTCAAGGTCATTTAGGTTCAGTTCAGTTTCAAAAATTTGATTGTACTTCCTGTCATTTTGGAAAACAAACAAAATTGCCCTTTAATAAAAGTGACTCTTTTTCTTCTGCCCCTTTTGATCTTATACATTCTGATATTTGGGGTCCTGCACCTGTTTCCACTGAGGGGGGATCTAAATATTTTGTCATATTTGTGGATGATTTCTCTCGGTATACTTGGATTTATCTGCTTCACCATAGGTCTGAACTTGTGTCTATTTACCAAACATTTCATAAAATGATTGAAACACAGTTCAATTGCACCGTTAAAGTCTTTCGATCAGATAATGCTCAAGAATATAATGATAAATCTTTCCTATCCTTTTTAGACAGACATGGTACTCTTCCTCAGCGGTCTTGTCCTTACACCTCTCAACAAAATGGTCGTGCAGAACGAAAACATCGTCACATTCTTGATGTTGTCCTCACCCTTCTCATTTCTGCCTCTCTTCCTGAGCGCTTTTGGGGTGAGGCCGCTCTCACTGCTGTGCACACCATTAATCGTATTCCTTCACCAACTACACACAACAAATCACCATTTGAGCTTCTCTATGGTCAAACTCCTGACTACTCCTCTCTTCGGGTTTTTGGTTGTGCTTGCTTTGTCTCTCTTCCTCCTCATGAACGAACAAAGCTCCAACCTCGTACTCGTCTCTGTTGTTTCCTTGGTTATGGTGTGTCTCAAAAAGGGTTTCGCTGCTATGATCCCATTTCTCATCGCCTTCGTGTCTCCCGTCATGTTGAGTTTTGGGAACATCGTCCTTTCACGAGTCTTCAGCATTTTCCTACATCTTCTTCCTCAGAGTCTCCCATTTTTACTGATCTTTTCCTCCCTCTCTATCCTGAACTTGTGGAGGATTCTTCAGCATCGACTGCCTCTCCAGACGACTCCTCTCCGGTTCTGTCTCCGGCATATGACCCGCCTGTCTTGGATCCTGTGGCACCACCCTCTCCTGAGTCTCCTATTGGTCCTGAACTTTGTCGTTCCACTCGGGTAAGCATTCCTCCTCCTTATCTCACCGATTATCATTGCTCTTTTGCTCTTGCCACTCTCTATGAACCTCACACCTATCGTGAGGCTCATACTGACCCCCTTTGGCAGCAAGCTATGAATGAAGAACTAGATGCCCTTCATAAGAATCACACTTGGGATATGATTGATTTGCCTCCTGGTCAGTCTGTAGTAGGTTGTAGGTGGGTTTACAAGATCAAGACCAAGACTGATGGATCTGTTGAACGATACAAGGCTCGCCTAGTTGCCAAGGGCTTTACTCAGGAGTATGGTATTGACTATGAGGAAAAATTTGCTCCTGTTGCTTGTCTTACATCTGTTAGATGTCTCATTGCTGTGGCTGCTGTTCGCCGTTGGCCTCTTTATCAAATGGATGTGAAGAATGCTTTCCTCAATGGAGACCTCCATGAAGAAGTGTACATGCAACCACCCCCTGGCTATCCACACTCAGGCAATCAAGTTTGCCGCCTTCGCCGTGCTCTTTATGGCCTCAAGCAGGCTCCTCGAGCTTGGTTTGAGAAGTTTAGCTCAGTTGTTGCTCAGCAGGGTTTCACTTTGAGTCCTCATGACACTGCTCTCTTTGTTCGACGATCCTCTGCTGGTATCACTCTTATTCTCCTTTATGTTGATGATATGATTATTACTGGAGATGATTCTGCAGGTATCCGCTCTCTTCAGAACTTCCTTAGTCAGCATTTTGAGATGAAAGATCTGGGCACTCTCAGCTATTTTCTTGGGCTTGAGGTTACCTCATCCTCTGATGGATACTATCTTTCCCAGGCTAAATATGCTTCTGATCTTCTCTCCAAAGCCGGTGTCACTGATAACAAGACTGTTTCCACTCCTTTGGAATACAATGCTAAGCTTACACCCTTGGACGGTGAACCTATATCCGATGCTACTCGCTATCGTCAGGTGGTTGGCAGTTTGATCTATCTCACTGTTACACGTCCGGATATTTCACATGCCGTGGGTATGGTTAGTAAGTTCATGGATGCACCTCGTTCTGTCCACTATGCTACTGTTCTTCGGATTCTCCGATATGTCAAAGGCACACTTTATCATGGTCTGCATTACTCCTCTCGATCTTCTCTCGAGCTTCATGCTTATTTAGATGCTGACTGGGCAGGTGATCCGACTGATCAATGCTCTATCACAGGTTTCTGTTTCCTGTTAGGTACTTCTCTGGTCTCGTGGCGCAGCAAGAAGCAGGATGTGGTTTCCCGTTCCAGTACTGAGGCTGAGTATCGTGCCCTTGCCGACACCACTTGTGAGCTTGTTTGGCTTCACTGGCTATTGGCTGACATGGATGCTCCACAGCCCACTGCCACTCCTCTTTATTGTGACAATCGTAGTGCTATCTACATTGCTCATAATGATGTCTTCCATGAACGCACTAAGCATATTGAGATCGACTGCCACATCACTCGACAGTATCTTAAGAAAGGAAATCTCAAGTTATTCTCCATCTCCTCTGCTGACCAGCCTGCTGATATCTTTACCAAGACTCACCCGCCTGGTCGTCTTCGAGATCTTATATCCAAACTCCAGTTGGCTTCCTCCTTGCCACCTCGAGTTTAAGGGGGGATGTTAGTGTATAGCTTAGACTAGTTTAGCCCATTGGGCTTAGCCCAGTATACTATACTTGTAGTTTACTCCTTTTACTTGTACTGCACACATATCTAGCCTATATAAGGCTCTCTATTGTACATTATTATATACACATCAATATACAAACTATTCAGTCTTTCTCACACTTTATATTCTTAACAAAAAATAAGCACATTCACATCCAATCAATTTAAATATACATCTAAAAATTCAATTAAATTGAGAGTTTATTGAAATGTTATTAGATGTTGTAGGTAGAAAAAAGAGTTTTATAAACTTGACCATGGAAATTGAATATGTTTATTCTCTTATACTAAGCAGAATAAACTATACATGAAGGTGTCTATGTAATATTTATATAGACATAGAATCCTTGGACGGTTAGTAAAATAATATTTATATTTATGTAATATTAAAATTATCTTGCTTTCAGTTCCCAAAAAAAAAAATCTTGCTTTGAGTTTACGTGACATGTAATGACCATATTATTAACTATTGTAGGTGGAAGGGTGACAATCAAAACACTTTAAAATATTAGGGACTAAAATATAAATTTTGAAACTTGAAGGCAAATCGAAATTGCCCAAAATTAAAAGGTGGATTTTTAATTTTAATCTTTTTTGCATAATTTGTCTAGTTGTGTAATTAAAATGAACACGTGAGTCTGTATCTTCGTAATTGGGACGACACTTGTCTAGTAGCGAGCGATTTTTACCGTTACTGTCGTAGTGTCGTTTGTAGTCTAGTACCAAGTACTTAAAAAAAAAAAAAAAAAACTTTTCAATTCAAAGTCATCGTCATTTGGCAACTTTTAAAATTAAATTTTGAACTTCATCATTAGCCAATTTAATATATCCTTTTGTTTTGCAAATTTCTTAATTACAATTAACTTTAACTTAATATTTCATAGCTGGCAATGATGAATTTTTATTTTAAATAATACTTGTGGGGCCAAAGAATTTGTGGTCCCGGCCCACTTCATAACAGGGCCCAAGACCCAAGTCGAGGAGAATAATTTCCGAGGACGATCTTATGCTCGGCACCTTACAAAACGCTTGAAGAAAAGGACAAACTCAGTACAGGGGCAGGACAAGGGAGAAAGCTGCCAACACTGTAGTATAGAACCCTGCATCTGACAGGCCCATGCTCCAGACTATGCTATTTAACTTTTTCAACCACCCTCAACCACTCTATGTATGGATTGATAGGACAGGTCTATACCCCAGAAAATGAAACTTACACGTGGACACTGAAAGGGAAGTAAACACTAGTATAAAAGGGAAAGAGAGCCAAGGGGGAAGGGGATCCCCAGAAAAAAGAAATCCTACAAAAGGGAGAAAGGGAAGGATACTTTGCTCCTCGGACGTGGACCGAGGGCTTAAACCCTACAAGTCGCACCGACGGAAGGCTTAGCTAGTCAAGCCAAGTCCACCCTCATATAAGCTTCCATGAAAGCCATGACTAAACCGCTGTCCGGTAACCAAGGCCTAACCTTTCAACCCCACGCTCTACAAATTGTATTATTTGGGCCCTTTACGTACGAGCCCACAATCATGTGTGGGTCGTTACAAATTGTGTCCCTACAATGCTATAGTCATAAATTATTTTATGATAATATTTTTACAAATTGTTGATATGGTCAACTTCTTATTGGTTTTCATTTAGACCAACTGTTAATATCAATTTTTTATTTACTAATAATCACTCACCACATCAGTAATTTGTTAAAAAAAATTATATCTCTAGTATTATTCTTATATCATATGTGGCTATTAATTTTCATAATGTAAATTAGCCTCTGAGCACGTGCGTGAAGCTCTTCTATTTTTTGGGTAAAGATTAATAATTTACATTTATTATAATTTGAGATTTCTACTTTTTTCAATCACAAAAAAAAAAAAAAAAAAAAAAACCTATGGGTGTAATGAAATTTAAAAAAAAAATGAACAAAAAGGAGTACAGAAGAAACAAATACATCATGATGAACTAAAAAAAATGAATACATGGGGTGAGTTTTGTAAATTGGAGGAGTTTTAAAACTAATAAAAGAGTAATATTATTTTGTAGGGAGTTAGTAAGTAAAAGTAGGAATTTAAATCAACGTAAAAAAAAAAAATCAACGTAAAAGAATAATCACTCACCACATCAGTAATTTGTAAAAAAAAATTATATCTCTAGTATTATTCTTATATCATATGTGGCTATTAATTTTCATAATGTAAATTAGCCTCTGAGCACGTGCGTGAGGCTCTTCTATTTTTTGGATAAAGATTAATAATTTACATTTATTATAATTTGAGATTTCTACTTTTTTCAATCACAAAAAAAAAAAAAAAAAAAAAAAAAAAAAAAAAAACCTATGGGTGTAATGAAATTTTTTTTAAAAAAAATGAATAAAAAGGGGGACAGAAGAAACAAATACATCGTGATGAACTAAAAAAAATGAATACATGGGGTGAGTTTTGTAAATTGGAGGAGTTTTAAAACTAATAAAAGAGTAATCTTATTTTGTAGGGAGTTAGTGAGTAGAAGTAGGAATTTAAATCAACGTAAAAGTAAGAGTTTATTAGAAGTACGAAGACATTTCAACGTAGAAGTAGGAATTTATTATTTTTGTTAATTTACTATTTTAACTTAATTTTTAAGTTTTAGGTAAAAGTATTTTTTACAATAAAAAAAATAATAACTAACTTTCTTTTTTCAATCTACTATTTTAACTATATTTTAAAGTTATTAGTTAATTACTTTAGAAGTATTTTTGACAAAAAAAATAATAACAAATTATCTGAATCTCTTAATATATATAGATAATAACATGATAGGTGTTTTATTGATAAATTTGACATTTCTCAAAAAAGAAAAGAGAGTGTGAAAATAGGAAAGTGGGATTGTCAAAAAACAAAAAGGAAAGCGGGGGCGCAAGCGCAACCAAACAAGTGGATATGAAAAGGTAGAAGATTCTGGAATCTAGGCAGGGATCATTCTACGTGATATATCTGCTTACGAATTTCACAATCCTGCCCTCTCCGGGACCACTCTACATTCCACGTGATTCACGTGTGCCTCTTATTGTAAATTGAGAATGGTGTTTTTCTTTTCTTCCACAAATGTCCCTAACTACCTTAGTGTTGTCTATTTGAAATGAACATTAATGATAAATCATACTTATAAGTAAACTATAATAATCGTAATAAATATTAACTAATAAGTGAAATGCTTGCATCTTGTTATTATCTGAATATAATGTAAGTAGATGGACTCGGCCAAAAAGAGAAAAATCTAGGAAGATGACAAGTAAAGTGGCAAAGTCATACAGATTTTTTAATAGTGTTAAAGTTGTTATGTGATTGTGTGATGAGCGGAACGATAAAAGAGATAGCATATATAAAAGCTGGGTCCGGTTAATATGTGCCCTTAGGAGGGCACACATTAACAAATCCAGTTTTGGAAAAGTTTTATTAGGAATTGAAAAAACTGTCAAAACTTTTTTAATTTCCGATAAACTTTTTCCAAAATTGGTTTACTATTGTGTGCCCTTAGGGCACACATTAGTAAAATCCATTGTAGTTCGGCTCAACAACCTACATCTACAATAAAAAATAAATAAAAACCCTTGACTACTACTTATTAATATTAAGCACTTGTGTTACAATGAACTCAATGTAGAATTTGTATACTATGAAATATTTAATTAACTCTAGGCTAACCATAGACTAACCTAAGGTTGATTCATGTGTTCTAATTAGTAGAAATCTACCATCAACAAACACAAACTAGGTAATTAGAGGAAGGAATCACCAAGTAGTGCCCTCAAGGTGCTAACTAAAGATAAATTTGTATAGCATCTATAATAGCATAATTTAAAATAAAATTATTACTATTTAAAAAAATATAAAATATATTTTTTAAGAAAAAAAATATATATTAATGCAAAACAAAACTTATACAAGACTGATAGAGAAGCGGAAAATAATCCATCTCCAGCTCGTCCAAATGGATCGTCCAGAGCCTACAGTGCAGGTTGATCCAAGAGTTAACCCAGAAGAAGGAGAAACGTTCATGGACAATAGCACCACTCTGTAATTTAAGTCTCCCATGGACGACATGCTCGTCCATGAGGGTCGTCCATGAACAATCATTGGATATCCTTGGACGACCAAACCGTCCTACACCAGACGGACGAAAGCGCAACACTTAGAACTTTCGACTAAACCCGCAACTATCTCAACAAATCTTTCGAATAAGTTAACTTCCGTTAGCGGTTACAGTTTTATAGCCGTTGAGGAAGTTAACTCCAGACTTGTTGGCTTCCACAAATCCTGGGGAGGTTATTGGACAAATAACCGTCCCAGGCTCCCTATATAAAGGACCGGTCTGAACCCGACAGCGGTAAGAATTTCTCTGAGACAATTTTCCCAAATACTTGGAACATCCTTCTCTGTGAGACTAACTTTTCCATCGAAGGGGGTTCGACCGGTCTTCTCCGGTCTCCTCTTTGATTGTGTTTTGTTCCTTGTAGGCCTTCAACCGTTTTGATAGCCCACCGAAGCCAGGCCATCCACCTTACTGATTCGGAGCGATATCAAAGACCAAATATAAAGTGTATGATTTTATTAAATATTAAGGGAATGAAAATGAAATAGAAGATAATAAAGGTCAAATCTTTACAATAATTGTAGCTGTAGACCAGTAGGGAACGATACGAGAGAAAACTATAGGATTAATTACATTTAATTAAAGCTCCACCTTCTAACATAAAATCAGTATACCTATTTCAAGTGAACTTTCCAATGCAAAAAGAGCCGCCTTAACTCCCACCTCCCGTCGGATAAAGTTTGGTTACAAACTTAGTTATAGTCTGAGATTACAATTTTTATTAAAAAAAAAAAAAATAGTATGATTAAATATTTTGAAAATCTAACAATTAGATTTCATATTTTTTATGCTCTTAATACACATGTCAAATTTTGTATCAATCAGATATTATTTATTATATGATCTATAAATTTATTTTTTATGCATAATTTTAGACTATCAAAACTTGCAATTTAACCAATTTATTAATAACATAGGATATTTTTAACCTTTTGAAAATTTTGTAAGCGTGGAGGATATAAGAAAAAAAAATATAATCTAACGATGGATTTCTCAAAATTCATGTCCAATACAAAAATATTAAGTGAAGTTGTAGCCTTAAGGTACAACTAAGTTTGTAATTAAACTCTGTCCCTTCCTGACTATAAAGAATCACCTAAACCTAGGTTGGTAGTAGAAAACCAAAAGAAGAGGATTATAGGAGTGAGTAATTTTACTATTATTGTAGGAGTGAATGATTTTTTTTATACAATTATTGTAGGAGTGAAAGATAAAGTTTATTTATTTATTTATTTATATATAATAAAATTGGAAAAGATAAAATCATTACTAAAACTTAACGGTGAGTAAAGCAATAAGGTTTTTGGTAAGATTTTGGGTATGATGGTTATGGATTTGTTGTGTTCTTTTATGGATTTTATTTGGTTGTTGAGAAAATGTGGTGATAATGAAAAATCATAGTGGGTGTGAATTGTGGCAAGTGACAAGGATTTATAATATATATTATTTTAATGTTATGTATTTTAAAATACGAAATAGAACGTCAGGTATGTTGTAAAAATAATTTCATAAAATAGAAAAAAAATCAAAATTTTTTTTTATGAGTTGAAATGCAATACTTTTTTAGAGAACCGGATAGGATAGGAATGCCGTTGTTTGAATCAAAGTTTTTTTTTTTTTTTTGAGAGAGAGAGAGAGAGAGAGTTTCAACCTATAACTTCCGTTCTTGATAATGCTCTTTATTATCAAACCATACTAATCAATTTTTTTGAGAGTAATACTTAAGTAATCACGAAGTACGGAAAATAATGTTCCATCTTCTCACATTTATGGTTAGACTCACTTATTAAATTTATGATAAAATCTACCATAAATATGAGAGAAAAGAGTATTATTTTTCCATACTCTGAAAGTATTTAAAAATTGGGTCATGCTAACGAGTGCCCTTAGGTATTGATTAACAATCCATTTTAAAATTTTGACCACAACTTTTATGGAAAATGAAAAAAACTATCAAAATATTAATTACTTTTTTTTTTCTTTTCCCATCAAAACTTTTTTTAAATGGATTATTAATCAATACTTTAAGAGCATTCATTAGCATTTCCCTTAAAAAATCATACTTTGAATGAATGGCGTGAATAAGGATTTGGTGATAAAGATAATTTATTGGGTAAATTCCACAAACCACCCTTGAGGTTTGTGATAATACTAACTAATTTCAAAACATTTTAAAACCTACCAATTTCATCCTAAAAGACAATTTTGTCCTTGAACTTAAAGAAAAAAAAACACCATTACTTTTTTTTTTTTTCCCTTCTTCCTCTGTCTTCTGTCTCTTTCCTTTCCCCCTTTCTTCTCTGAGTTCTCCACCTTATAACTCTCTCCAACAGAACCTTAGCTAGGGTTAGGGGTGGCAATTTTTATCCATATCTATGAACCCGCCCATTACTCACCTTATTTGGATAAGTCTTAACCCAACCCATTTGAGTATTTGGGTTAAATGGATAAAGACCCATTTAGTTATTTAATTAGATGGGTCTAAATGGATAAATCCATTAATACCCACTGAACCCATCTAAAATTTAAAATTAAATAAGCCCACTAATACCCACTAAACCCTTCTAAAATCTAAAACTCAAATAAACACATTCTAAAATCTAAAACTTAAATAAATAGTATGACCTCAATCTCACTCTCCTTCAGATTTTCTCAGTAACCAAACACTTTAACTTCTAGATTTCTAAACATTTTCTCAAAGAGAGAGAGAGAGAGAGAGAGAGAGAATTCAATTCTTTCAAGCCCTAGAAATTTTCAAAGAACGAAGAGAAACCCTAGCTTTTTCAAAGTCAGCCATGGACAATGAGAATCGAGCAACGACATCGTCTTCTTCTTCATCAAATTTGAGCGCGTTCTCCTTCATATCTAAAGGTTGGCAAGAGGTCCGTGACTCAGCGAACGCAGATATCCAACTCATGCGCCACCGAGCTAACTCGTTCAAGAACTTAGCGACGTTGTTCGACCGAGAGCTTGAGAATTTCTTCAACTCGGCTTCAACTTCGTTTTCTATACCTGCGATTTGATCGCCTCTGACAGAGATTGATTTCGTGAAGAGGCTCCAGCCGAAGCTTTTGGAGTTTTGGTGGGTGTACTAGTCGTCGGATTTCAGCAAGAAGGTTCTGGAAAAGTGGACTCCGAGGTTGCGGATTCAGATCGATTTGTCAACGATAAGGAACATGATTGTGGCGGAGGTGGAGGATGGGGATGGAGTTGTTGATTTCGATAAGGTTAGGAAGAGGAACGTGGTGAGTTTCAGAGAGTTTTGGGGGGAGTGGAAGAGTGAGGTTGTAGGAGACGAAGTAGCATAGAGAAGAAAAAAGTCATTTTTTTTTCTCTCTGTGTGGCTTTGTTTGGTTTTGGGGTGTCCACGGGTCGGTCCGGATCAGGTTTGTGCCCAACCCGAGACCGACCCGATAGAATCGGGTTGAGAAAATCCTGATCCGCCACTGACCGGTGAGGGAGTCGGATCGGCGCTGTCGGTTTTGCGCCGGAAACACGGTCGATTCGGTCGGAACCGTCCATGGTGAAAATTCTAGTCAAAATAGTTGATTTCAGGTGAAAAAAATGCGAAATCTGGCGAAGATCTAACCGGATCTGGTGAGATCTCGCTAGATCTTGTGAGATTTCACTAGATTTGGACGAAATATCACTAGATCTACTTGATAAGTCGCTGAAATATGAAAATTTGTTGCCAGAATCTGAAAATTTGAAGTCAGAATCTGGAAATTTGAGGCCGGAATCTAGAAAATCTCGCTGGATTTTGGAAAATTTCGCCAGATTCTGGAAATTTCTACCGGATTCTGGAAATTTTTTGCTGGAAATTCTTAGTACATCGGTCAGATCGGGTTTTTCGAGTTTTGGGGAGGAAAACTGACACTGACCTGCCGAAGTCGGTTTTTGGAACAAATGACCCGCCGCCAATCGGTGACTTGATCGGGTTGGCCGGTTTTCAAGTCGGATCTAGTCGGAACCTTCGGGTGGGTCGGATCATCGGATTGGATGGACAACCTTAGTTTGGTTGTTGATAAATGAATTTTGTGTAGGAAAAATGAAAGGAAAGAACAAGAAAAGTGATTTTTGAACTTTTAAATTTTTTTTTAAAAGTTTTTAACAAGTTATTTATTTATTTGGGTTATATTGGGTTAAATGGGAGAGTAACAAATTAAATGGGTTGGGCGGGTAATAGATAATTAATTTATATATAAACGGGTCATAAATGAATAATTACACACCCAACCCATTTATCACCCAATCCATTTATGACTCAACTCGCCCATTTGCCACCCCTAGCAACGACGAAGCCCAGGACTTGGTTAGTGGCATCAACAACACCACCACGCAAGGTCTTCTCGATTCCCACCACAAGATTGACCCCATTAGTGCCGTCAACGGACTCTCGCCCTTTCTCTCTCAAATCGGAACCCACATGGTGATGGTGGTGGTGCTTCGATCTAGAGCTTGCCGTCAATGGACTCTCGCCCCTTCTCTCTCAAATCGAAACCCACACGGTGGTGGTGGTGGTGGTGCTTCGATCTAGATCTTGCCTTCAACGGACTCTCTCATCCTCTTTACGGCGGCGTTGTGGATCGTGGCACGACATTTGGATTCCAAATTTGGGTACTATCTCTTCAAGAAACGATGAAGCTAATCTTGTCATATGGTGTGTTTTTTCTGGTTTCTTTAATGAGGTTGACAGTTGGGGTTATGTTGATTTTCTGTGTTGTTTAGCTAAGATTTTTGCTAGTTTTTTGGGTGGGTTTTGTTTGGATTTTTAGGAAATTTCATTTATGAATTTATAAAGGGATTTGTGTTGTTTGGCTTGGATTTTTGCTTGTTTTTCTGGGATATCTGTTGGGAATTTTCAAAGGGATTTATGTGTGTTTGTTTGGCTTGGAATTTTGCCTTTTTTTTTGGGGGGGGGGGGGGGGTTTCTATTGGTTTTGAAAGAGATTTTTATTGGTGGTTTTGTTGATGCCAGTGACTAAGTCATGGGCTTCGCCGTGGCTAAGGTTCCATTAGAGAGAGTTTTGAGATGGAGAACTTAGAAGAGAGGGGGAGAGGAAAGAGATAGAAGACCGAGGAAGAAGAGAAAAAAAGTAACGGCGTTTTTTTTTTAAGTTAAGGGACAAAATTGTCTTTTCGAACAAAATTGGTAAGTTTTAAAATATTTTGAATTTAATTGGTATTATCACAAACTATAGAGGTGATTTGTGGAATTTATCCTAATTTATTAATAAATCAACACACGTGACTTGTCTGTTTGGGAATATAAAATGTTATTGAAATCATCATGTTCACCTGTACGAAGATTTTGCCGTGATAATGTTGTTGAGAACTAAAGGACATTTGTTGGCATTTTCTTTAAAAAATTTCCATTTAAATCATACTTTGAATGAATGGCGTGAATAACGGTTTGGTGATAAAGATAATTTATTAATAAATCAACACGTGTGATTTGTCTGTTTGGGAATATAAAATGTTATTGAAATCATCATGATCAGTGTACGAAGATTCTGCCATGATAATGTTTTTGGGGAAGGGTGAGGTACTGACTACTGAGGCCATATTATTGTATTATTCTATAATGTTTTTGGTGGAAGGGTGAAGATTTTACTCGTATATAATTCTTGCATTATGCTATCTTAAAAAAAAAAATCCTGTATTATTAGTTTTCTTAAATTATTTTATCACGAAATCATTACTTTATCTCAAACCTGACACATCTAAAATTCATTGCATTTTTTTTTTTAAATTTCTATTATTTTATTTTCTGTTAAGGAAAGATTGATGTCCTAATTATTATGAAAATATTATAATAATTTATTACATTTTTAGTACATTTTTTCTTAAAGTGCATGCTTACGGCAAATACTGGGAGGATTCTAAAAAATAAGGGTCAAATATTGGGAAAGAACAGGGGTGGCATTAACTTTGATCCATGGGGTTCAAATGAACCCCTGAGTTAGCATATCTGTGTATGTGTGTGTATATATATATATATATATATATAGTTGTTTTGACCCTCTAAAATAAAATTTTGAACATCTTGAGTCCCTAACTCTAAATTTTTTTTAAGTCCAAGTCTAATTGAAATAAACTTAAATATGACCGTTTTAACAATCAATTCTTGTAAATAAAGTTACAAATAATTAAAATTTTTGATCGAATCTACAAGTGGAATGTTTGAATTTGAATGTGTTTTTTAATTTGTTATTTGTAAGTGGGGATTGGGGCATGAGCCTGCCAGTCAATTAGTGGTTACTAGTTAGTAAAAGTTAACAGTAAAAACATTCATATTAGTCTCCTCAAATTTTTAGCTAAATTACCATGAAAAACTTTAATTTTTTTTAGTTTAGTTATCTATTATTTTTCTACACACACATTAGCCTCGACACTTTATTGATATAGGAATTAAATATTATTTCCTTCCTTTCACATTTTTAATCCCAATTTCTACAACCACCGAGCACAACCACAACTTAGCAATGCACCACAACTTGGCAAGGTAGCACACCCACAATCGGCAAGGCAGCACAACCCGATAAGGAAGCACACTCACAATCACCAACAAATGCCAAAATCCACTCAGCTTCCACAAAGAACCCAAATCACAAATCACTTAAATAAAAATAAAAAGATCAAACAGCAGCAAAAGAAGCTAGATCTAATCACTAGAACTACCGGATCACACCACCAAAACCGTACCACTACCAAAAACACCAAATCTGACGAAGAGAGAGAAACCAGATCACACCACCAGAACAAATCCCACCACCACCAATCCACTGTCGTGCCCACCAAAAATACTACCACACCTGACACCACCATTGATCTACCACCTAGCCCACCAGTTACAATTAATTTATACTTTTGATCGAATTTGCAAGTGGAGTGGTTGAATTTGAATTTGTTTTAATTTTTATTTGTTAAGTGGAAGTTGGGGCATGGGCTAGTCAATCAATTAGTAATTAGTAAATGTTAACATTAAAAGACAATTAAACAATTAGACAATGGATGATTCTAAATAAATAAATAAAAATTAAACAAGGGGGTGGGACAAGGGAATGATTGAGTGAAAACAAAAGAAAATGTTAATAAAACAAAAATTTTCTTAACAGAATTACAAAAAAACTAATAGTTGTCAAAATTGAGCTAAATTGTTAAATAAAAGAATGGCACAAAGTAAAGACATAAACTAATTGATAAAAATTTTATAAGCAATAATAATTAAAATTCACTTAACAATAATAATTTAATATGTTTATTGTATATATTTGTTTTAATATGATATAGAAATCCCACTCTAGTATGTTTGTTTCAATGAGAAAAAAAGTAAACATTCTTATCAAATTCTAAAGATAAATTTTTATTGTTGAATAAAGAACTTAATATTGAATCTTTACCTATATTAAAAAGAAACCATTAAAATTTTAATTTGTTCAAAATTTTATTTTTGGTAAATAAATAAGAGTAATGCTACAGTCACAAACTATTTTACAATATTTTTACAAATTATTAATGTAAAAATTTTTTATTAGTTCTAATATGAGTCCACCACTAACATCACATTTATATTTATCAATGATTATTTGAAAATTACTAAAGTCACATCAGCAGTTTGTAAAAATGTTGTAAAATAGTTTATGTCTATAGCATTACTCAATAAATAATGAATATAGAAAGCAGGACATATTATTCGACTATAAAAGTTTTTAGTGACTAATATTTGTGATTTGAACTCTAAACTCTCATTGTTCCAATAATTACTAAACTAAAAAAAAAAAATGCCCTTAGATTGCATATAAACATTTTGGTATCAGTTTTTTTTTTTTTTGGTAGCTTATATTTATATTATTTATAAAAAGATATAGTTTTTGATAACTTTTATGTTAAAAGTACAACAAAAAAGTGAAAAACTAAAACTAACTTTTTTTTAAAAAGTTAAAAATTATATTATTTGAAAAAAAGAAGATAAAAAGTAAAAAGCAAAAATAAATAAAATAAACAAAAGTCAAACTTACTTCACATGTATCTGTTTGAAAACAATTTATTTAATTTTTGTTAAAAATATGCTAAAGTATATTTAATTTAAAAAAAGTGAAATTTTAGAAACTGTAGGTAAAAAAAAAAAAAAAAAAAAAAAAGATTATAAAAACAAAATTTTTGCTTATAATCTTGTTCCCAAAAATACACACAGGTTCTCAAAAATAAAGTTTTTTTTTTTTTAGAATTTTTTTATTATTTTAAGGATAAAAAAGAAAATTTCGATATTTTCCAATCAGACTGCACTGCAGGTATAGCAGCATGAATAGGCAGACAATACTGGGACAGAGGAAACTTCGGGCCACCTCATCAGATTCACCGAGTCAAAAGTATTTTGAAGATAGCTTGGAAAGTTTTCGGTACTGAGAGGGACCCTGTTAATCCATCATATTCATGATCCTCACAAATGTCAAGCATCCACGAGGCCATAAATGCGAGAAATAGTGTAATCTCTCTCTCTCTCTCTCTCTCTCTGGGTTTTGTGGTCAGGCTTCACTATCTGGTTGATAATTTAAGCACTTATTGGTTATTATTATACATAAATCTTTTAAACCACAAAAGTTAGACCGAATACATTAAAATATTGGGAAATGGATAGGGGGATGCAAACAACAAAACTTGAATTTTATTTTGCTTGGGGATCAAATTCATTATTAATAAAAATAAGTGTAATATAAACTTTTTAAAGTTAGGAGCTGTTTTCATTTTCACTATTTATTTCAAATTTTTTATATTGGTCTTTCGTGTTTGATCTGTTTTTATATTGGTTTTGTTGTCCATTATGTTAATAATTTAGATCGTTAAGCCATAAGTGTCAAATAAATGTCATATATTAAGACACATCGCCCATCTAAGTCTAAATTTGTTAGCAATCTGATCATTAAATACTAAATAAGTGACATCCATTAATATGCATCACCCACGTAAGGGACAAAATGGGCTTCTGCCCTTTTCAGGGAAATTAATTAGCTTTTTGCCCTTCTTCCCAAACCAAACTAAATAGGGAAATGCCCCTCTTTTGAAACTCGACTTTTTCAAAATCGAGTTAAGCCCTATAGTGACGTTTTCAAGGACCTATAGTGACGTTTTAAGGACCTATAGTGACGTTTTGTAACTTGATATCCATGAAATCGAGTTATAGGCAATTTTCTTAAAACGTCACTATAGGTCCTTAAAAACGTCACTATAGGGCTCCAAATTTTTTTTTTTTTTTTAACTCGATTTTGAGAAAGTCGAGTTTCAAAAGAGGGACATTTCCCTATTTATTTTGGGAATAAGGGCAAAAGACTAATTAATTTTCCTGAAAAGGACAGAAGCCCATTTTGTCCCCCACGTAAGTCCATTATTGTTAGAAAGCCATTTGTTAGATGCTAGATAAGTGTTATTCATTAAGATACATCACCTGTGTATATTGTCACGTGTCACTAGATTACTAATAAAAATGAACAACATGACTAATATGAAAATAGAATCAAACATAAAGGGTTAAAATAAAATTTTTTAAAATAAAACCAAATTTAAGTTTTAAGGGCCTAAAGTATACTTTTATTTAAAGAAAAAAAACAGTTTGAGAAAAAGTTCAAGAATGTTGATGCTCATTTTTTCTAAAGACCCAATTCTTTTTAGGCACATTTTCGTTATTTGTATTATTTCATCCTCGTACATGGCCAAGCCCATGTAATTCAATGGAGAAATTAAAGGAGTGTGATAAAGAGGGTAAAAATCAGGTCTATTTCGGGCTTAACTATGTGTTCAAGTGGTAAATTTTGCCAAGCAGGTTGAGAACACTAGTAATGTCTATGAGCCCATAAACAAGTTTATGTGTTGGCGACTAACACTTGAAAAAACATAAGACTGATCTGCTTTATTTAAATGAAATCTCGGTTGAATTGCTCTTAAGCCATGAGAAGCATGGTGGCTTCAATAAATGCCTATTGACATATTCCCATTTTAATTTAACTAGTCTCTTAGAAGTTGTTTCCCACATGATAAAGACAATTTAGTCAACAAATTACCTGAAATCATTGCAAAACTAGGTTGCCCTAATATCTAAATTAGAACAGAGCTCAAGGTTGTCATTCTTTAAAATATCCAGCAACCAAAAACTTCGATTCTTATTTTAGAGAGATTAGGCATGTTCTAGACCTGCTATAAAATCTTGTCAACAATTCATGCATTAATCAAATTTATCTACCCACCAATTATACTTATTCTCCAACTTAATCCTAATCTTTTAATATAAGAAGCAGTTAATCTTAATGCTTTGTGTGTATGTTTTAGAACAAATATGAAATACCTCTCTCTCTCTCTCTCTCTCTCCATTTTATTATTTGTGACTAAATAAAGATACGAATTATTCATTGTTGATTTTGCGTTAAACTGAATAGTGGGCTCAACTCTCTTCATTTCAAATCCAGGTTGATTGGCACAACTTCATTTTCCGTTTGCCACTCCAAAATCGACCCCAAGAAGGAACAAATGACTCTTTTTTTTCTTTGATAATTTGATAGTTTTAAACTTAGCTCTAACAGCTTTATAATTTATTTTTAGTAAATTATAAATTACACCCTTAAAGTTTAGAAGTGTTTGAATTTTACACCCTGAAATTTCAAAATTTAGAGGTATAAATAAAATCCAAACATTCTCAAACTTTAGGAGATAAAATCCAAAATTTTAAATCTCAGGATGTAAAATCCAAAAACTCCCAAATTTCAGAGGGTAAAATCCAAATTCTGAAACTCCAAAGTGTAAAATTTACACACTCCCAAACTTTAAGAGTGTAATTTGCAATTTATCCATTTGTTTTTTATTTTCTTCTTTGAGAATATAGCTTTTAAAACTTCAGGGCCACTTATCAGCTTAAACACCCTAGGACCACTTTTAACCATCTCGCTAATTGAAAAATGGATTGAAGACATCATATTAGCTTTAATATCAAGGATTTAGGACCACTTTCATTGTTGCAATGGGAACTGCATTAGGGACCTCTCATAAATATAGGACAGTATGATTGAAAGCACCATTATATGGTGAGATATGTGATATGTCCTACATTTTTCATTATTTTCTATCTTAAAACTTTTCTTATTTATAAATAAAACCTTAAGGGCTCTGAATAAGTAGGTGGTATTAGGTGTTTTCGGTGTATGCATCCTCTCTCTCTCTCTTATGTGGATAGACCCCCACAAATATGAGGTTCACACTGATGTGAGAAGGAAAATACATGGTGTTTTTCCCGGAACAAGATAAGGTTTGTATACTGACTGACACTAGGATATAGCCAACACCATTTCTCTTGAGATATGTTGTTTCCAAAAGGCAGCGGTCCCTTTCTTTTTTTTTTTTTTTGAATTAGGCAGCAGTCCCTTTCACACCCTTTGGCTTCAAAAACCAAATGAAACAAGGGGCTTCAAGGACATGAGTCTCTGTATCCGAGGACATTACCTTTTTTTTTTTTTGGATACACGAGGACACTACCTTTCCATTTAGGTACAGATATTCACATGGGTGAGCAGCACATAATGGCATGTGGCAGGCCCTTTCAGTTTCATGTGAATCTCAGCAAGTTATTTAATCCTCTAATGTACCTTAAAGTCGGCAGTTGGGTATATTTTGGAACTTTCCTTCCCCTTTCCACTTATGCAAAATTTACTGTTTCTTTTAGAATAAAAATCTATTTTTTGTATTTTAGATAACCATTCTTAAAAACAACAATGTCTGATTACATATTTTATATTCTATTTCATTAAAACATCACATTTCCTTAATTGTTTAATCATGTTTCTTTTTTCATACACAATTCACTCCCGAGAAGTGCAAAGAAATAATAGTAAATAATAAAAATAAAAATCTTTTTTCATCAACTACAAGACTTGTATATTTGCACAAACACATAGCAAAATTCCATTTTGCATATCCTGTTCATAATTGATATGGATGATTTTTGGGATTCGTTGTCTATATTTTAGGCTTTATGCTATTTTACATGAGCTAGAATGCTCTACATATTTAACACCCAACCTTTTTTCTTACATATAATCATGGCTTGATACGCTTATATAATAAAATTCATCTTATATTTGTTGACATTTCAGACAGGAATATTAAGCAGCATAATGGGGTGTTCTACATTTTAAAACCTTCCCTTCTCAAATAATGAACTCTAATCTAGCTTATGAAAATAAAATTCATCATTTAGACTAAATTTTATTGAATGGATTGGTACTTGAGCTCTGGATCTTTGTTCCTGCATCTTAGATGAGTGAAGATAACATAGCATTTCATGTGTGGTTCTTGTACTAATTATTTGTATTTAAGAAGTTATTGCTAAATGCTAATTTACCAAAGAATTTTTTCCTAAGGTTGGGTATTCAGTCACATGTATCTGATTAAATGATAAAACATCTCAATGAACTTAATCAAAAGTTCCACAATTACCATAACTTTAGGCAGATCATATAATCAGGGTGGGCTCGAGCATTATTATCATATAATCCTTGGGGCCAACCCAAAGCCATCCTCACAATTTCGCCAGGTACATTGTAAACGAGTCTGACTTCACTAATCCTTCTCTCAATTGGACCAACCATTTCCACCACCTCATTTACCAAAGCGACACATGAGCCTGATTACTAAAAAGCTATAGGGCAACTATTTGTTTGAACCAGAGGTGTATTACAAACACCGTCCATCCAGTCCAGCCAATTTCAGACTTCAGACCACCCATGTCATTGAACAACATTACTGCAAAAACATAAGAGCAATTTAAGAGTTATATACAAGTAAGCTAGATTAGGATAAGGCAAAAGGCAAATGGCCAAATATGGGTCACTTGTTGGTATTGGATAAATGGGGCATCCACTCTGGCCACTGGCCAACAGCACCACTTGACCTGGGATTATATTCTGTGTATACTTCACCTACAGTTTCATCCATAGAAAAAGAAAAGGCCTAAATTGTGCCCAGGGCACATTCTCCAATTGTCATAGTAACATGCTTGCAAACACATGAATTGCAAATTGCAGTCCAACACACTGCTGGTCCACAAATCCAGACTCAATCTGGAGGTTATACTTTAAATCCACCCCGTGATTCACATGCCACTCAAAAGGAAACAAAAGTTTAAGCTACAAACAAATATACTTGATGCTGATCTTGTATAAATTATTCATGAAATCTATACCTGCTTTTTTTTTTTTTTTATTATTATTATTATTATTATAAGTAACCGAAATCTAGACATCTGGCGCATCAAATAGTTGAGTAAACTGTTCGATCATCAAAATATATGCAATATCCAGCAAACAAAGGAATTCAGAGAAGAAAAAGGTGTAAAAATTTAAATATAACTGCTGTTTTATGACAAAACGAAAGAGACTTGGTCCATAGAGACATTCATAAAGAATGCAACAATTTAGTGTTTCTCAAGAAAAACATTTCCAAGAGATCCGAAAGGAGATGTGGCTATCTGTTGCTGGCAATTTGATGAGCCAACAGAATTCATTGTTTCACATGGTCCATTAAAGCAAAATAGCCATTTAATTTGCTGACATCTCACTTTTTGAGGAAATATCTACACAGTTGATCAGGTGACAAACAAAAAGATAGGGATGATACTCTTATTGCAACCTGAAATGCCTATTTCTTCCCCTTGGGATCTAAATTCATCTCTTGAAGGTTCAGCAACAGATCACTTGAATCAAGGAAAACTTTGTTGGCTGAATTTGAGACAGTATGAGCAATTTCTCTCGCAGCTTCGATCTTCCTTAAAGTGGTAAATGCTGGATTGTTGGCGATAGCTTGACCAATCAGCTGGGCACTCTTGGCTTCACCCTAATATTGGCGGGAGAAGAAAATTAAGTGAGACATTTACATCATCCAGAATGCAACACTAAATCCATAAAAGACTTTTTAATTACAGATTAGCAATGACACTTAATAAAAAAATTACAGATTAGCAATGACATGATTCCCCTTTTTCCCACACTATTTCCCACTGCCATATTTCCAAATTAGTTCTACTAGCAATGATATCATGGGCAAAAATGTTGAGCAGGGAAAACACCAAGTTCTTTCTATAAAAGGTTCATAAACAGTTAAGAGCAAACACAGGTATGCAGTAACATAAATCCAATTTAATATCAGTATCTAAATTTGAGGATTAAGAATTTGTTCTACATTACCTGAGCTCTGATAATAGCACTTCTCTTGTCTTGTTCAGCCTTCTCCACAATAAATTTAGCCCTCTCAGCTTCTTGTGCAGCTACCTGTTTGGCTTCAATAGCAGCTGTAAATTCCTTCCCGAAAGTTAAACTCGTAATTGACACATCATCCAGTGCAATATTGAATTTGGCTGCTCGAGCTACTAAAACTTCCCGTATTTCCCTACTAACAGCCTAGAAAGAAAAGGTCAGAAGCATCAGGATTAAGCAAATGATCCATATGATAAAAATATGCAAAACAGAACATTTGCACAAACTCTTTCCATTGCCCATTGAACTTAATCCTAACCAGGAAGGATGCAAAATGAAGTCCAAACCATTGGTGATTTTCACTACTTTCAGTATTTAAATAAAGAATTGGAGTGCAAAATCAAACTGTGAAAAAGTATAGGCCTTGCTGCTAACCTCTCTCTGAGTAATGAGCTGGCTGGCATTATACCTTGCAACCACAGCTTTCAGAGTTTCATGAATAATTGAAGGCAGGACCCTTTCATTAAAATTCTCACCAAGGGTTCGATAAATTGTAGGTAACTGATTTGGCACAGGACGGGTAAGAACTCGAAGACCGATTTTCACCTATAAAGTGAAACCAAGATACATGTTATGTAAAAATCAGAATATATGACAGATTGTGATCACACAAGTAATAAATTTGAGCAAACAAATTTAACCTTGCAGAAACAATATTATAACAGCCATCAGAACATCAACATCCTATATAAACTCTTCAGCCTTAACCATGAAGGCATTTTTGGGCATAGAACTGCTTCAACTGTATCTGTATGTGAGTACAGAAAACTCCACAAAAAATAGGGAGGAGCTGAGGAGAAGAGGGCATCTCGTCTTCTCTCTCTCTTTGGTGGGGGGTTGGGGGGGCAGGGGGGGGGGGGGAGGGGATCAACAAATTCGTGTTAACTCTTTAACTTTTTGAGATTACTGAAGCAGTAAACAAACTACAAGACATACAGGGAGGCAAGTCTAGAACCCATACAGGATTCAAACATCACTAGAAGAATTGACAAGTGTGACAACCAACCCCATAACTTGATACTATCCATAATACATCATTAAGGCAAAGTAAGCATTAACATCCAGAAAAAATCCGTGGAAGAAAGAGAGAGAGAAGAAAAAAACAAACATCAGAACAATCACAAAGGATCAGGAATACAAAAAGTTTCCTAGAGGTACTACAAGAGGTTTACATAAAAATTTCAAACTTTTGGGTACATGGTTTTAGACAATGGTATCCACACTCTAAATGGTGAGTCAATGCCTGAAAAAATAACATCATAGTAATATAGGCATCTAAGTGCAACATCACCCTCATTTTTCCAGTACTGATGAAAAATAATTTCAACGAACTCCTCGAAAAATAATTCACAAAAAGAAAATAAGATCTAGCAAATAAGGGTTCTTAGAATTCATTACAATATTGGCAATTAACATCTTCTATACAAATAGAGAAATAATCAAAACATGATAAGTAATGTGCAAGATTCATCATGACACAGTCTACAAAAATCACATAGCATCGATACTGAGACCTTGTGAGTGATATCAGTTGCTATATTTAAGTGCTTGATGAAATCACATTTCAAGCTCTATGATATCCCAAAGTGTTCAACCTGTAACCTTTTTTTTAACTGAAAAGATAGTCATGATATAGTTATTTTCATATTGCAGTGAAGCAAACCTAGTTAGTTCCCATGGTCATTGTTCACTTAGGAAGTTTGTTCTTAACATTATATAAAGCTAAAACAATGCTTATAGCCAATGTCAATCGGATCTCCGAAAGGGGAAAAAACAAAGCACACTCAAATAATTGCAGACATTCATACAAAAAATGATAGGCAAAGGGAAAAGAAAATCCAATGCGTAGAGAGAGAGAGTAAAATCTCAGTAATTCTTTCTTTTATGCATACTGGAAAGATAAAATGACAAGAGGCACCTCAATACTTAGGGTGTGTTTGTTTCATGTAAAATATTTTCCGAAAAATACTTATTTTCCGGAAATGCTATTTTCAGGAAAGGAAAATATTTTTAAGTATTTGGTTGCATTTCAAAAAATGTTGTGAAAAATATTTTCTGGTGTTTGGTTGTGTTGTTGAAAATACCATAGAAAACACATTTTCTACTTATTGCTCATATTTTCTCAGTTGCCAAACAAATATATAATTTCATTACTCAATCTAGAAACACAAATAAAACCCAGAAAAAAAAAAAAATTCATAATCCGGTCAAATTGAGAGAAGAAGGAAGAGAGAGAGGCGACTGGGTTCGACGAGAGGCTAGATCGTGCAGCGCGGTACTGCGATTGCGATCAGCGCAAAAGCGAGATCGCGATCGGGGACGACGAATCTGGGTCGAGGACGATTGGTTTTGGGGTGCAACGAGAATGATCATTTTTAGGTGGATCGGTGCTAGGGTGCGACGATCTTGCCGATGGTGCGATTGGCGCGATGAGGGTCTGAGATGGTGCGATCGAATGGGTTTTCTGGGTTTGACGAATGGGTTTTCTAGGTCTTGGGTTTTCTGGGTTTGACGAATGGGTTTTCTGGGTCTTGGGTTTTCTGGGTTCGACAAACGAGCTTGGTCTTGGGTTTTCTGGGTTCGTCAGAGTTGGTTTCTGGGTTCATCGGAGTCGGTTTCTAGGTTCGGTCTCTTCTTCCTCTCTCTCTCTCTCTCTCTCTCTCTGTGCGTGGGCGCGATCTCCGTCTCACTCAGCTCTCTCTCTGTTTTCCGGAAAATGATATTTTAAGGTAAAATAAAAACGGAAATCAATTTACACTCCAACACAGGTGAACTGAAAAGCATTTCCGGAAAATACATTTTCCATGTGCAACCAAACACCCGTAATACGGAAAAACATTTTCGGAAGTGATTTTCACCCAAAACAAACACAGCCTTAGTTTAAAACAACAAGAATAGAATTCCTGCAGTTTCTCATGACACATAAGTAATTCCCCTGGGGTAGATCTACTCCAATGTTTTCAATTTTTTTTTGGATAGGAATGGCTAAAAATATCCTGAACAATAAAGCATTTATGCCCCAACTTAAATTTATATATGAAATCAAGAAAAATGAAGAAAGAAATTATACAAATGGTTAAGAGAAGAGAGTAAATTATGGAAACCACAGCTGTGAATGCATAACATGAGGGAATTTAATCAACAACAGAGTTGGAGCAATTCTCTGGAACAGAAACAAGAAAGGCATTTACCATCTGGAGGTCACGGCTTCCTGAAGTACTCTCCACTAGATGGGGTCGTGCACGGACATCATAGATGATTGGCCTCTCAAACCATGGAATGATAATGTGTGTCCCTTCAACATAAACCTGCATAATCAGAATTTAAGACCCAGAAATTTGGAAAAATAAGAGAAACTATACATATCCAATGATGGAAGGTATATGAATTTCATGAAGGAAAGAGAACAAAATAGTTTTATCCAGGCTCAACAATCACATTATAAAGCCATCACTATGTAATAGATCATATTTGATTTGACTTGAGCATCCAATTTTAAGCTCCAGTGGATGCAAAATTGTCTTGATTCTCAAAAGAAAATTGCTTAAATTAATACAAAATGACTAGCTGACATTGACATTTCAAAACATTTTAAGTTAATCAGGTCTGATGTGAATAGTCAATTCCTAGAGTACAAGAAAGCTATTGCAACATATTGACCTGATCTTTGACACCACCTATACGATTGAACACAATTGCTCGATGCCCTCCGTCAACATTATAGAGACTGTTGGCAGCTGCGTACACGCCAACCCCACCAAGAAGTCCCAACTTAAGCAAAGTAGAAGCTGCGCCACCACCCGGAACCTTGGGAACTTTAACGTTGTTGAAATTCATGTTCCTGCAATTTCAGTATAGTTAAAGTCAGAAAATCAAATGAAAGTGTTCAACCAACCCTTCCATCATAAGCAGAAACCGGAAATCCAACTAGAAGCCATATATATAAATGTAAGAATATAAACAATGAACTCAGAAGAATGGAATTCATGTTAACGATAGAAAACCATCAAAACTACAAAAAAGAAACTCGAGATGAACATAATAGAATACACATAGATTACCAAAAAAAAACTTATTTGTTTCCAGTAGACACGAAATGCCCTCATTTTATTAGTCAGCACATGAAGGAAATCCAAATTTTCTTAATCGAACAGGCAACTCTTACTTGTTTTCCCAACTTCATTTTCTACTTAAAAGGATATTTAAAACTCGCACTCATATCAAGTAGATTACAGATTCACAAGTCATTCATAGAAGCAGATTCTATTCAATTTCAAAATGGTGAAAACCCCATCATTTAGCTGCTCAGAAAAATAATATTTTTTCTCAGAAAATGAAAAACCCAAGTCAAGAAATATCTAATACATTATAACCCAGAGCCCAAAATGTGTGATTTCGTTCCATTCCCACACTATCTATGCAACCAAACTGAACACAACATAAACAGAAAAATACAAAAAACACAATACAATATAGATTACTTTCTTTTTCCTAAACTTTCTCAGAGACCAGAAAGACGAAAAAATAGGGAGAGAGAGAGAGATTCATAGATCTCCATACCTTCTAGTCTTCACCGCTAGATGAATACAGGAGGGTTTAGGGTTTAAGAGCGAGAAAAATCAACGAAGGGCCACTTAAAAAGAAATGTGGGGATAGAGGTTTTGGACTTACAGGGCCGGGCATTTATTGGGTCCATAATTGGATTTTTTTTTTATAGGTCCATAATTGATTTTTGAGTTAAGTTATTTGATGTTTTAAGGATGTTATTTTAAAAAAAAAAAAAAAAATTTGTAAGAAAATGAAAAATCAACTGATTTTTTTTGAAAATATTTAGGTTTTTCATGAAAGTAGTATTAAAATTTTTCTAAAATGGTTATTTAATAAATACTCTAAGAGTACTTGTTAATAGGACCCTCAAATTTTTTTAATTCTGTGTCCATTCCATGATAATCTTTAATTCTTCTACAGGGGTGTTCACCAAATCACAAAAATCGCATCAAAATTGCTCGCAAAATGATATAATTGCATTGCACTACAAGTAACAATGCACTGCACCACATGGTGTAGTGCAATTTGCGGTTTTATAAAAGGAAACTACACAAACTGCATGGCACCCTTTCTATATATTAATATATTTATTTTTTTAATATTAAAAAATTATTAATAGTTTAATAATCCTAATTTTCAAAAAAAAAAAATTAATAACCCTAGCAAGTGTTAATTAAAAAAACCAACCCAAAATAAAGAAAAATAGCTCAATAGTTTAAAATTTAGCCCAACACAAATGGAAAAAATTAGTTTTGGGTTGGGCAGAAAATGCCCAAAATTTGAAAAATATATTGGTT
Organism: Quercus robur; assembly: GCF_932294415.1. Taxonomy (NCBI): domain Eukaryota; kingdom Viridiplantae; phylum Streptophyta; class Magnoliopsida; order Fagales; family Fagaceae; genus Quercus; species Quercus robur. Next base: position 10,255,604 of record NC_065541.1, read on the forward strand.
TCAAATTGCATCTTATACACCGCACCGCACCATATATTTGACCACAAAAATGAGATACGGTGAGGTTATGGTTTTTAGTTAAACTCTAAACTGCACCGCACATGTGACTGCAAAAATGAGGTGCGGCGCAGTTATGGTTTTGGCTAAACCGCACCGCAAAGTATGGTGCTAAAAATTGCCAAAACACCACCACACTGCACAACGAACACCCCTACTTCTACCTTATGTCTTCTTCTTCTTTTTTTGATGGATATAGTAGATTTTCAATCTATAAATCCCCTCCGTGATGATTGATCTTTATCATTTGGCCAAGATATCAATTTACGTTATGTCTAGAGTTTCATTTGTTTCGATGAAAAATATTAACTATCTGTAAATTATTTTAAGGAATATTAGATATTTTCAAGTGTTTGGTTGTATTCTTAAAAATGATTTAGAAAACATTTTCAAGTATTTTGTTGCATTCTTGACAATGATATGAAACCTTTTTTTTAAAGGGGAGAGAAGTTTAGATTTTAAAAAATCATGACTGGCGACCAGTTGCAGCATTAGCGGTGGTTGGCTGCTAACATGGATGACTAGGCTTGAACTTGCTCCCAACAAGGAAATAAGCATGTCCAAAGCCCAAAACATTGGGCCAAGAAAGGAGAAATTAATATATATAAATACAATTTAAGTATCAAATTTAAAAAAAAAAATTATTTAAATGACACGTTACGGTTTAACTTTGGTTGAACCTTGTTCTAATCTCAAAAATTTTGAACCTCTGATTTTTTTGGTTTTTTGAACGGCTTGGTTTCAAAATCATGGATAAATCTAGTCAAGTTGAAATAAAACTGTTTTTTAGGGCCAACCTTTTGAAGAAAAAAACCATCTTTGAAAAATTCAAAACCTTAACCAATAAGTTCTACTTTTTATACTAACTTCCTCCTATAAGGGAGCATTCTTAGAATTACTATGAACTAAGAAACCTCCTCTGACAAGATTTCATAAACTAAACACATTTATATCTATTTTATGAAACTCACGGCTTGCTACTGCTGGAGGTATAGAGAACCTGAGTTAAATGTTTTTTAAAAATATTGGCCGCACAAGTTCTCTTTTATTTTGGCCCTCAGAGATGAACTCAGTTTAGCATTTAACTTTGAAATTTCAAAATTAGTGTAGAATTACATTTCAAAATGTAAATTAGTGTAGAATTAGATGCCAAAGTTGTTGGGGGATCTTCTCACCACCCATTGTACTACTAACTTGGGTTTAAATTGTCACCCTTACAATATCCTGGATTTTGACCACTGGTTGCTACTTCGGTTTTTTGTGGAGGCACAATTCTATCACACCCACCATGAAGGAAACCATCTGGCTGATTTGCTAGCCAAAGTGGGAATTAAGAGTTACTTTTTTTTGTTGTGAGCCAATTATTGGAAGAGGCTGAGGCATTTCTCACTCCGGCTATAAATGAACTAAATTGTTTATAAAACTTGAACTTAGTTCAATAAAAAACTTGTTCATGTTTGTTAGTTTATGAACAAACAAAGCTTGAGTCTTAGTTTTAGACTTGCTTAATAAATGAGCCGAGCCCAAGCCTCTCTCAAAAAAAGGTTCATGAATGGACTCATAAATAATATGACTCGATAAAAAGTAAGTTAAGCTTATACTCATTTATGAATTTGGTAATAAGTTTGATATGGTTTGACATATAAACTTGTGTCTTACTTTATTCGTTTAGGAACAATTTATTTAGTTTTTTGCTGATTTATTTTTTTTCCTGAAAGTGTGCTAAAGTATATTTTTATTCTTTAAAAGTGAGAAAAAAAGAAAAAGAAAAAGAAAAAGAAAAAGTGAGGTTTTAAAAAGTATAAAAAGCAGAAAGCTAGTTTATAAACTATTCCTAAACACGTAATAAGACTTCAATTAATTGAGAATTAAAACCATTTGTCCAAACCAAATGAGCTTGATAATGTACTTATGTTGGATCTTAAGCACAGATGTTTGATATTGAGCTTAAGTTTAAGCTTGATACTACTCTCGAACTTGAATATTATTTGTAAAATTGGTTTGAACTCGAGCTGAACTTGAATATTTTACTTTTATTGTCAAGTTGAGTTTAAATATTCATTACTTGACAAAATTCAGCATGTTTACTACCCAAAGTATATTTTTATTTTAGGGAAATATTAACGAATAACCTAAAGGCATTAGTTTAAGAATTATTTTTAAGAACGTTTTTATGAAAAAATGATAAAGTAATTAATGTTATTGACAATTTTTTATATTTATTATAAAAATTATTTAAAAATAATTTATTAATAATTATCCGTACCCGTCAACATAACCCTCTACATTTTTACTTTTCTTTTACTTTTCTTTTGATGGGACATGACCCTTTACTTTAATTATGTCTTAAGATTTCGGCTTTCCAAATTTAAAAACGAATAGGAAATGCGGACAAGAAAGAGAAATGGACCATGTGGTGTGAACTGTGATAAAGTTATTGACGTTGTAAGGAATCATGATCTTAAAAAATAATAATAAGATATGTTTTTTTTTTTCTTTTTTTGGTTGATAAAATAATAATAAGACATGTTGACGAATCACGAACAATTTATGCGTCTCCAACTAGAAACCCTCTTGGCGACGCACTGTCTGACGCGGCTCCACCAATAAACACTTCGGAGTTCTGCATCTTTCTTTGCCAATTTCGATTAGTTTATTCTCTCTCTTTGCTGAGTTTGCTTTGTAAAAACAACACCTTTTTCTCTCTCTCACATTCACATTTTCATCCAACTGTAATTATTTTGTCTCTGTCTCTGTCTCTCTGTGTGTTTTTTGTTTTTTTTTTTTTGGTTGGAAATGGACGAAGTGATGACAGCCGCAGATGCGTCTTCGAGAGTCAGATCGGAGCCGTCCATGATCCCCTCCAACCTTCCTCTCCTCACCGCTTTCCTCTCCTGCGCTCTCGCCCAGTTTCTCAAGCTCTTCACCACCTGGTAATACTGATACCCTCTCTCTCTCTCTCCCAATTTTTTTCTGTACAACCATAATTGGGTCCTCAAAAAAGTAATTGAAAAGAAAAAAGGGAAATTGAAAAAAAAAAAAAAACCCATTTTTTATTATTACTGTAGATTGCTTTGTTTGTTTGTCTTCATGGGTACTTTCTCTTTTGAAGTTTTTGTTGGATTATCTAAGATTTTTAGTCAATATTTAGCCTCTCACTGAATTTGGAGCCTCTCTGTGTGTAGAGGAACAGTTTGGGTCCTCAAAAAATCAAGGGAAAGACAAAAAATAAACCCTTTATTGATTGTTGTGTATTGCTTTGTGTGTGGGTGGGTGTTAATGGGGATTCTTGCTTTTGCTAGATTATATAAAAATTTAGTAAATATTTGGGTTCTCAGTTGTCACTGAAATTTGGTCACTCTCTCTGCAGAGGAATAGTTTGGATCCTAAGAAAGTAAGGGGGAACCTCGGTTTTAATTCCTGTGTATTAGTACATTCTTGGTGGGTGTTAGTGGGCAATCTTTGTTTTCCTGGATTATATAGGAATTTTGGTGAAAACTGATATTTGAACTCTCTGTGGTCCGTTTGGAATAGCTTCTTGTCATTGGCTTATTTTGCTTAAAATATAAGTTGGGTATAAGTGCTAGAAAAAGTGAGGCTTTAGGCAGAGGGTGGTGGACCAAAAATACGGCAGAGTGTGGGGGTTAGTGTTCAAATGGTTTCAAGGGCTGAATGTGGTGAGCCTCACACAATGGCAGGATGGGATAGCTTTTTTTTGATAGGTAGATAGTGGGGGAGAGGGAGGTGAGATTTGAACCATGAAGTAGGGGGTAAACTCATAAATTTTTCACAAGACTCATGAAGTAGGGGGCAGCTGTTGAGGGAGAGATTCCCAGAATTATTTTGAATAGCACATGATACAGAGGCATAAGTGCTGGACCATTTAATCATTTATGGGGAGACCCATCACTGGGACATCAATTTTGTCAGAACAATTCAGGATTGGGAGCTGGAATCCATGGTAACTTTCATGCATCTCATTTATTCCAGTCCGATGAGCTGTAATAGACTTGATACACTTTGTTGGAATCCATCGTCAAGGAACATGTTTGAAGTCAAATCCTTTATAAACTATTAAATCCTTCAACCTGGTCTTCCTTCCTGTGGAAAAGTTTGTGGAAGCCTAAAGTCCCAACTAAGGTGACATTTTTTCTTTGGACCGTGGCTTTGAGGAAAATCCTACTATTGATGGAGGCGGCAGGTAATTGTGTTGCATGTATAAGTCATGTATAAGTTGGCTGGGAAAACTATAAAACATCTGCTTCTTCAATGACTTGTTGCTCAAGAGCTTTGGAGTATGGTGTTCATTTTATTTGGGGTCTTGTGGGTTATGTCGAGGGGTGTGTTTGGAGCTTTTTGCAAGTTGACAAGGCAAGTTTGGTTGTAGTGCAACAATAGTGTGATTTGGATTGCGATCCCTCACTATCTCTTGTGGTGTGAGAGAAATGTTAGGACCTTTAAAGGATGTGAAAAGTCTGTAATAGATCTCAACCTTTCCTTCCTCAAATCTTTATTTGGGTGGATGAATCGTTCCTCTTTACACTTTTGCTAATATGTTTGAGATGCTTGATAGTTGTTCATTTTTTGCTTAATGTTGGTGTATTTTATTATGTACACATCCTGTTTACACATGTACCATTTTAATTGATAATAATTAATAAATGAAATGCTGTTTGTGAATTTTAATATGTCCTAGTTTTTTTTTTTTTTTTTTTTTTCTTATTTCCCCATATCATGAATGAATTTTTGCCTAATCTTTCAAGGTATCATCCTAGATGTGCAGGTACAAAGAAAAGAGATGGGATTCTCGAAGGATGCTTGGGTCAGGTGGAATGCCTTCGTCACATTCAGCAACTGTAACATCTCTTGCAGTTGCTATTGGCTTGCAAGAAGGAATGGGAGGACCAGCATTTGCTGTTGCGGTGGTCTTGGCATGCGTTGTATGTACTTGTTAACCAGGTCTTGTTCATTCTTTTGTTTGTGTCGGCATGCTCGCTTATGATTACTTTAGTCTTTGCCCACGTGTACAAAAAGCTTGCAGTGAAAGTAAGGCAGTTTACTATTACTTTTTGTAATTTATTTTTTGTTATTATTATGTCAGAGTTTACTGCTGGTACCATGAATGAAGAACTTCTATTAGGTTCTTGGGTTATTGAAGTCCTTTTTATGGAGCATCTATCAAGTTTTTCACAAAAGGATTTATTTATGGTACTAGGTTCAATGCAAAACTTGTGAAGTGGTTGCTTTTACTTGCATAAGGGACTTACATCATTTAGGTGCCACTGATTAGCCTCGTATAAAAATTGAATGGTTGCCTATTGTTCTTCAAGAAAATTTATTAGCTATCATGTGGACTCCTTGGGACTGGAGCTTCTGGTTATTTTGTCCATTTAATCATTGTATAACAACATTCCTTGTTTTAGTTTGTATCCCTATTTTATTATCAATATCTATAAACTTACATGGGATTGGGCTGCCTAGATTAATATTGATGGCTCCTTGCAGGTAATGTACGATGCTACTGGAGTTAGACTTCATGCTGGTCGCCAAGCTGAAGTAAGATCATATATTGCTAGCAGCGTACTTTGTTACTTGCATATAGTCTATATTGCCTTAGCAATAAATAAAGAGGAATTTGTTACATATTGTTGGACACCTTTGGATTATATCAACATTAGTCGTGTTTATCATTGGCTCTATATTACCCTGTTTCTTTTGGTTTGCATGATGGCATTTGGCGCTAGTTTTTGTTATGGAACCTTGCTAATTTTATTTTGTATGTTGCTTATTTCAGTTACTAAATCAAATTGTGTGTGAGCTGCCTCCTGAACACCCTGTCTCTAATGTTAGACCTTTACGAGATTCACTCGGTCATACCCCGCTTCAGGTCTGTTGCTCTTCTTTGGTCTATATTTAATTATTTATACAGATATAATTGTTTCTGTTGTCCTCATGTCAAATACATAGACTTGAATGCTTGATCAAATGATCAGAATATTATTAGCATATGGATTGAAATTTCTATAATGAAAAACAAAAAGGGGCGGGAAAATGGTTTGAAGTTTGTCTATTCTAAAGAGGGAAGTCCACCTTTGGTGGTGCAAATGCTAAGACTCATTACACTTTGTATTCTATAAGACTCTATACTTCTCCATAGATCAAAATACCGTTAAAGAAAGATCTTGTTATGATGTTCTATACTTCTCAAGGCATGGAGATCTTACCTATTTAATTTCTTTGACATAAGTGACAAAACTTACCATTGATGTTAATGTATTAATACCTTAGGTGAAAATAATTTTAAAAAAAATTGTTTTATTCCTTTTTTTATTTTTATTTTTATTTTTTATAATATTTTCTCAATGGATGAAAACCTATTTATTTACTCTTGCAGCTATTGATCTATTTTTTTCTCGAAGCTGTTACTTCAATTATAATCATATTAGTGGTAGGAAGCTACTTTGAGAATCAATGTCTTGCCTTGCAAAGTCTATTGATCTCAAGAGGTGTCTATTATATGTCCATTCTAATGGGAACAAGTGAAGCTGATAATGTAGTTCTCACGCCAACAAAATGGCCTGTTTTAACCTCTTCATAGCTGTAGCTGGTAGCCTGGTACTTGTTCCTTTTACGTCCATAGTGCAATTGCATTTTTTGTTGAAGACAAAAAGGTTGCCGGAATTCCTTTTGATAGTCAAGGCATAAATGTTCTATTTGAACTCATTCATCCTTAAAGTTGATCATACACACACCATTCGCATGCTCAATCTTATGGTTTGAAACATGAGACTTGAGAGTGAATGATCTGTTTGTTTTGTGTGATTTTTTTTTCCTCGATCAAAATGACTAAAAACTTGTTATACTAATGATATGACTAAACGAATATTGTTCCGTTGGTATTTCTGTAGGTTGTTGCAGGTGCTATATTGGGATGTGTGGTAGCGCTCCTCATGAGAGGTTCTAGTTAAGGGGATGATATAGTGAATGGCAATATTTTGGTCATTCTAGTCAACAATTACCAAGCTGGCAAGCTTTCAATGTGGTCAGAAGCTTTTCTGCATTGAGATTTGGATTTGGAAAGAGAGGTTTCAGAGTTGAGACTATAGTGATTCTTAATTTGATGTATGCATACTAGTCTTCATACGAGTGGCTTAATGTTAGATGTAATTAATTCCTTGTTATTGGTCTAAAATGTTCAACTATCTTCTATAATGATCCTGGATTAACAATTCTTACCAAAAGCTCCGCAGTTTTTATTTTCGTTATAATTGGGGGAAGGAGATTTGTTCTTTTCCAGGGGAGAGTTGGACAATGCTACTAAGCAATAACTCTACAAGGCTCTTGGTAAAAGCTCCACATGTTTGTTCTTCTAAATTACTAATATAGTAATATGAAATATCTGTTTCTGATGAATCTTTAAGATAGGCTGCGCCGTTTTTACTCAATTCTCACAACAGTTTTGAGTTCACAAGGAAGATTTTAAAAAAAAAAATTATTAATTACCTTTTTAATGAGAGGTATGATAAATAAACCGTATCAAAAGATTAGGACACCAATTAGTTTTTGGTGTAAGTGAGGTTTGAATTTCAATTTTTATTTAAATGACAAGAGTCTTTACTAGTTGAGTTATAAGGATCTCATAGGGGAGAATGAATTCTAGTAGTAATCAAACTAAACCCTAATGGCACATTTTTAAATCGATGAAGATAGTATTGAGCAAGTGAGACTGAGTTTTTAATTCAACAGGTTGATTAAAAAATTAGAAGCATGCTATTTAACTCAACAATTAACGTGTATGCATCTGTTTTGTGTTATTTAATTTTATTCAATGTGTATACCTCTTGGGAATAGTTTATGTCACTCCTGATATCACAAATGAATCTGACTTGAATTCCATCTGTATCCTTTTTCTTTTTTCTTTTTTTTCTTTTTTTTTTTTTAATTTTTTTATGGGGCTGGGTAGGTGGGGTCTGTTCCAAAGTTGTTGAGGAGAAGAGACAAGAGGAGTAGTAAATGCATTAACACCCATCAATTGTCTCTACATTAAAAAATGTGGGTGGGTGGAATGCTTTAAATTGAGGCAAATGAAGGTCTCTGATTGTTTGCCGTCGCAGTCAACAATATGAAAGGTCTCTGATTGACTTGCCCAAAAATAACATCAAAAGTAGGTCAGTAGCCTCGTGGGACAGATGCATCTTGGCTTATAACAATATGAAAGTTCTTTTATTTATTTATTTTTCTTTCTTTTGTAGCAAATTTCTATGAACCCTACAAAATAGGATCAATTAGATTAAAAAAAAAAAAAAAAAAATCTAATGCTTGCATGATGCATCATGAATGTGTCCAACCCAAGATCCAACCCCATCCCTTACCACTTAAATAAATAAAACTTGTTTTTAGACACAAATCCAAAATTGAAGACTTTTGCTATATTTTGGGAGGGGAAATAGTGCCTAATGTTGAGAAGCTCATGTTTCCTAGGCAAGATTGTTAAATGTTACCTCGCATCCACTTGAGTGGGAAAAGAAAATTCCAACTCATATAAGCATTCATTTAGTAAATAGAAAATCCCAACTTGGAGTACTATTTAAGAAAACATTAGTTTCATACATCCCAACTCAAATAATGATTGAAAAAAAAAAAACTTATTTTTCAGTCATGGATAGGGTATTAAAGAATCCTTTGTAATGTTCATTTTGGGTTGGGAAGTGTACGAAATAATTTGGGAAGATCTTGTACTTGTAGTGATCTTCTTGGAGGTTTTGGTTGTAGAAAGTTGTGACACAGACATGTATTTGTTGGATATATATAGAGGGCTTTAGGGTTGTGGGCGTATACTATAAATAATGTATTGTGTTACTTGTGTGTGTTGCGTTTGGTTGGTTTGATACTTTGATTTATGTCCATCTCAAAAATTAACCCATATAGGCCGAGCTAGCCACTAGGTACATGTACAATGTATGCTAGCTATTAAGCTTGTCTAATTTTTTTTTTTCCAACCCAAAAATATAACCCAATTAGCCCATATTGGGTTAGCCTAGGTAAAATGCATGCTAGCTATTATGTCTAAATTAGACGTGGCAAAACGGGCGGGTCGGGTCGGGTTCGGGTCGGGTCAATCGGGTTTGCGGGTCAAACGGGTCACGGGTCAAAACGGGTCATTTTTAAAACGGGTCAATCGGGTTGCGGGTCAAACGGGTCGCGGGTTGAGTCGGGTCGTGAGTCGGGTCGAGTTGACCCGTATTTTTCAAACAATTTTTTTTTTTTTTTTGGAAATAGATGCAATCTATCAATTGTTTATGAGTTCCTTAATTGTGATTAGATTCTCACTAGTGATATTGTTACCAATTACCACTAAACACTTAAATTGATACCTAAATTTGGTGCAACTCCTGTTCCAGCTTTCTAGAAACTAATCTTGGTATAATCTTCAATCTATTTAAAGTAGGAAGAGAAAATAAAGGTGGCAAGTAAAAAATAACAAACTATAATGGAGTACATAACATATTAAGTAAAAAAGAATAAGTAAATATTTTATAAAAATTACACCTCAATCTAAATCTACTCAACATTGGTAAACGTGGCAAAATGTGCGGGTCGGGTTCGGGTTCGGGTCGGGTCGGGTTTGGGTTTGGGTTCGGGTCGGGTCAATCGGGTCGCGGGTCAAAACGGGTCACGGGTCAAAACGGGTCATTTTTAAACGGGTCAATCGGGTTACGGGTCAAACGGGTTGCAGGTCAAACGGGTCGGGTCAAAACGGGTCTGACCCGTTTTGCCATGTCTAGTCTAAATCTTATTACCCTTCCCAGTTTTCGAGGGTCAAGTTAACCCAATATATACAATTTTTTTTCCACATGCCATAAAAAAAAAAAAAAAAAAAAAAAAAAAGGAAAAAGAAGAAGAAGAAGAAACTTGATTATATTTTGTTTGTCTTCTTTTCAATATTTAAGAGAACAAATAAGCTCATTTATTAGCAGTGTAGTGTGTACTTAATTTGTTTTTTTTAAGTTGGATTTAGATTTCATCACTTCATTTAAGTACCACACATTTTCACATATACTTTATCTCAACTATCCAAATTGGTAGAAGAGAAAACGTTACAAACTTGCGGTTTGATGATTAGCAGAAAAAAGAAGAAAAGAAACTTGCGGTTTGATATTAAGTATTAACTATTTTAACTTTAAAGTTTCAGCCTTGCAATAATCAATAAACACCCATTATATTAGAAGCACACCAGCAATAAGAAAAAGTAGAATGAAATAAAATCAATACACGAGAATCATAATACAGAACGACACATGATCATTAACCAAAAAAAAATCAAAAGAAGGAAAATGAACACACAGTTCTAATTTTCATTAAAAAAAAATAAAGAATAAAAATTCTAGTAGTTTGAGAGAAGAGGGTCTTTTTGACCAACATTCCTCTTGCACAGTTGACATTTAAAAAAAAAAAAAAAATCCAAAATATTTCAATAAATAAAAAGATTTACCATGTCGCATAAAGAAAAATAGCCATATATGTGAATGTCATTTCTAAAATCTAAAACATATATGGAAGATCTTGCTTTGGTTGTAAGCTGTTGGGACAGGTATTGATTGGAATTTTCTTCACAAAGATGGCAGAAGCCATGTAGTTTCTTCACAAACATGGGAGCTGTTAAGAATATAAAGTGTGAGAAAGACTGAATAGTCTGTATATTAATGTGTGTGAAATAATATACAATAGAGAGCCTTATATAGGCTAGGTATGTGTGCAGTACAAGTAAAAGGAGTAAACTACAAGTACAGTATACTGGGCTAAGCCCAATGGGCTAAACTAGTCTAAGCTATACACTAACATCCCCCCTCAAACTCGAGGTGGCAAGGAGGAAGCCAACTGGAGTTTGGATATAAGATCTCGAAGACGACCAGGCGGGTGAGTCTTGGTAAAGATATCAGCAGGCTGGTCAGCAGAGGAGATGGAGAATAACTGGAGATTTCCTTTCTTAAGATGCTGGCGAGTGATGTGGCAGTCGATCTCAATATGCTTAGTGCGTTCATGGAAGACATCATTATGAGCAATGTAGATAGCACTACGATTGTCACAATAAAGAGGAGTGGCAGTGGGCTGTGGAGCATCCATGTCAGCCAAGAGCCAGCGAAGCCAAACAAGCTCACAAGTGGTGTCGGCAAGGGCACGATACTCAGCCTCAGTACTAGAACGAGAAACCACATCCTGTTTCTTGCTGCGCCACGAGACCAGAGAAGTACCTAACAGGAAACAGAAACCTGTGATAGAGCATCGATCAGTCGGATCACCTGCCCAGTCAGCATCTGAATAAGCATGAAGCTCGAGAGAAGATCGAGAGGAGTAATGCAGACCATGATAAAGTGTGCCTTTGACATATCGGAGAATCCGAAGAACAGCAGCATAGTGGACAGAACGAGGTGCATCCATGAACTTACTAACCATACCCACGGCATGTGAAATATCCGGACGAGTAACAGTGAGATAGATCAAACTGCCAACCAACTGACGATAGCGAGTAGCATCGGATATAGGTTCACCGTCCAAGGGTGTGAGCTTTGCATTGTATTCCAAAGGAGTGGAAACAGTCTTGTTATCAGTGACACCGGCTTTGGAGAGAAGATTAGAAGCATATTTAGCCTGGGAAAGATAGTATCCATCAGAGGATGAGGTAACCTCAAGCCCAAGAAAATAGCTGAGAGTGCCCAAATCTTTCATCTCAAAATGCTGACTAAGGAAGCTCTGAAGAGAGCGGATACCTGCAGAATCATCTCCAGTAATAATCATATCATCAACATAAAGAAGAATAAGAGTGATACCAGCAGAGGATCTCCGAACAAAGAGAGCAGTGTCATGAGGACTCGAAGTGAAACCCTGCTGAGCAACAACTGAGCTAAACTTTTCAAACCAAGCTCGAGGAGCCTGCTTGAGGCCATAAAGAGCACGGCGAAGGCGGCAAACTTGATTGCCTGAGTGTGGATAGCCAGGGGGTGGTTGCATGTACACTTCTTCATGGAGGTCGCCATTGAGGAAAGCATTCTTCACATCCATTTGATAAAGAGGCCAATGGCGAACAGCAGCCACAGCAATGAGACATCTAACAGATGTAAGACGAGCAACAGGAGCAAATGTTTCCTCATAATCAATACCATACTCCTGAGTAAAGCCCTTGGCAACTAGGCGAGCCTTGTATCGTTCAACAGATCCATCAGCCTTGGTCTTGATCTTGTAAACCCACCTACAACCTACTAGACTGACCAGGAGGCAAATCAACCATATCCCACGTGTGATTCTTATGAAGGGCATCTAGTTCTTCATTCATAGCTTGCTGCCAAAGAAGGTCAGTATGAGCCTCACGATAGGTGTGAGGTTCATAGAGAGTGGCAAGAGCAAAAGAGCAATGATAATCAGTGAGATAAGGGGGAGGAATGCTTACCCGAGTGGAACGACGAAGTTCAGGACCAATAGGAGACTCAGGAGAGGGTGGTGCCACAAGATCCAAGACAGGCGGGTCATATGCCAGAGACAGAACCGGAGATGAGTCGTCTGGAGAGGCAGTCGATGCTGAAGAATCCTCCACAAGTTCAGGATAGAGAGGGAGAAAAAGATCAGTAAAAATGGAAGACTCTGAGGAAGAAGATGTAGGAAACTGCTGAAGACTCGTGAAAGGACGATGTTCCCAAAACTCAACATGACGGGAGACACGAAGGCGATGAGAAATGGGATCATAGCAGCGAAACCCTTTTTGAGACACACCATAACCAAGGAAACAACAGAGACGAGTACGAGGTTGGAGTTTTGTTCGTTCATGAGGAGGAAGAGAGACAAAGCAAGCACAACCAAAAACCCGAAGAGAGGAGTAGTCAGGAGTTTGACCATAGAGAAGCTCAAATGGTGATTTGTTGTGTGTAGTTGGTGAAGGAATACGATTAATAGTGTGCACAGCAGTGAGTGCGGCCTCACCCCAAAATCGCTCAGGAAGAGAGGCAGAAATGAGAAGGGTGCGGACAACATCAAGAATGTGACGATGTTTTCGTTCTGCACGACCATTTTGTTGAGAGGTGTAAGAACAAGACCGCTGAGGAAGAGTACCATGTCTGTCTAAAAAGGATAGGAAAGATTTATCATTATATTCTTGAGCATTATCTGATCGAAAGACTTTAACGGTGCAATTGAACTGTGTTTCAATCATTTTATGAAATGTTTGGTAAATAGACACAAGTTCAGACCTATGGTGAAGCAGATAAATCCAAGTATACCGAGAAAAATCATCCACAAATATGACAAAATATTTAGATCCCTCCTCAGTGGGAACAGGTGCAGGACCCCAAATATCAGAATGTATAAGATCAAAAGGAGCAGAAGAAAATGAGTCACTTTTATTAAATGGCAATTTTGTTTGTTTGCCAAAATGACAGGAAGTACAATCAAATTTTGAAAACTGAACTGAACCTAAATGACCTTGAGAAGCTAACAATTGAAGACGAGATAAGGATGGATGACCAAGACGAGCATGCCATAGATCAGGTGAGGAGGTGGCAGTTGTAGCAGCTGCAGAAACAACTTGTGAAGGAATCTTCAAGTCATGAACCTCAAACATGCGACCAACCTTACGGCCTGTCCCAAGCACTTGACCCGTCCGGGGATCCTGCACATCCACACCATGATTAGTAAATAGAAGATCTACGCCTAATTCGCAAAGTTGACCAACAGAAAGCAAATTGAGGGATAACTTTGGAATATGAAAAGTGTCACTAAGGGATAAACAAGAAGAAGAGATTGTTCCTTTATGACTAACAGGCATAGGAGTTCCATCAGCAGTGTAAATGGTGATTGGATGTTCTAAGGGTGCCTTATCAGAAAATTGGGATTCATCAGGAGTCATATGGTTACAACATGCAGTATCAAAAAACCAAGGTTGTTTACCTGAGGTGACAGAAAGGGCAGTGGAAGTGCGGGATAAAACCTGTTGAACAACTGCCTCAATATCAGCCGTAGTAAGTGAGGAAGCCAAAGATGGACCTGTAGGAATCGATGGATCTGAAGGACATACAGCAGCTGCCTGAGGAAGAGAAGTTTTATTCTGCTCTTGCACAAATTTCTGTAGCTTACGACAAACAGAGATGTCATGGCCTTTGGCACGGCAAAACTTGCAGTGAGCACCTTTGGAAGACTGAGAGGTGGGACGCCCGGAGTTTATTCGCGGAGGAGCAGTAAATGCAACAATGGGAGGCTGTGGTGAGGGTGTAGCCAAGACATGATCAGATGATGTCATGTGATAAGTGGGCCGACGATTCTCCTCAGAAATGAGCTCCTTTACTGCAGCATCAAGAGAAGGAGTAGGAGATCGGCTAAGTAGAGAAGCCCTAGTAGGCTCAAAATCATCACGTAAACCCATCATGAAGTGCATAAATCTACGGCGATCCCGATATTTGACAAAGAGCTCAATGTCCTTAGAACACACCAGTGGAGGATCTGCAGCAGAGAGTTGTTCCCACATAGTAGAAGTCTGAGAATAAAAATCAGAAATAGACTGACCTGTCTCTTGGCGCATTTGATAAAGCTTGGATTCAATGTGAAACTCCAAGCTTGAATCATTAGTGCAGTTATAACGATCGGCCAAAAATTTCCAAGCAGCCTCAGCAGTTTCAAGACGAGGAAGAAGATTATGAATAGAGGGAATAGAGGTATTGATAAACCAAGATAAGATCTTACTCTGAATACTCTCCCATTCTTCTAGACGTTCTTCATAATCATCTGTTGTAACAGCAGTCTTGGAAGACTCTTCAGCAGCTGTGGCTTTGGACTTAGGGTTTGGTACTGGCTTAGGAATTGAACCAGTCACATATTTCCACAGTTTACGACCCTTGAGAAAGACGGTCATATTCTGAGACCATGCATGATAGCTAGTAGGACCATCCAACATGATGGTGATAGGACGTATGATATCTCGTTCACTTTGTTGAGCCATAATGAAGAAAATGACCAAAAAGTGATATTTAGATACCTCAAATGCAGAAAAGGAGCCCAAAATCAGAATCTACGCGAAAAACTGAGCAAGACAGGTCCTGTTGAAAAATTTTGACTTGGTCAACGGTCAAAGTCAACGGTCACGGTCAAAGTCAACGGTCAAGTCTGGTCCAGTCAACGGCTGACGTGTGTTGACGTGGCAGGGTGACGTCACACTAGGGCCGACGTGGCAGATCGCGAAAAAGAGCTGGCGCGTGGGGCGCGTGTAAGCGCGTGAGGGCGCGTGGAGGAAGTCCGTCTGGCGCGTGGGGCGCGTGAGTGAGACTGACGGCGCGTGGCGGCGCGTGGAGCGCGTGCTCGTGAGGCAGAAACTTCAGGCGGCGCGTGGGGGCGCGTTTGAAGTGTTTTCTGGCCGTTCTTGGTTGGGTTTTGCTCGGGACTGTGGGCGTGACAGCGGTGACTCGCTTCTGACAGTGGCTACTGGATGAAGGCGAGGGCAGCGGAAGAACGCCGGAGATGTCCACAGGAACCAGAAAGTCAGAGGATTGGCTCTGATACCATGTTAAGAATATAAAGTGTGAGAAAGACTGAATAGTCTGTATATTAATGTGTGTGAAATAATATACAATAGAGAGCCTTATATAGGCTAGGTATGTGTGCAGTACAAGCAAAATGAGTAAATTACAAGTACAGTATACTGGGCTAAGCCCAATGGGCTAAATTAGTCTAAACTATACACTAACAGGAGCAATACGAGCAAAGTGACTACAGCGGCCTTTGCCATCATTGCAAACAAATTCTGACCTGATCAAGAGCACCTCAAACTGCACCAGGTAGAGGGGTAGCAAAGCTCAAGAAAAAAAAAATTCACTAGAAGAAAGATGTTACATATATGTCGTGAATTGTGAATTGTGATAAGAGTGAGAGAATGGTTTTTAGCGTAGATTTGGTTGTGTGTGAGAAAGTTGGATATATAGAGCTCTAGGGTTGTGGTGTATTGTGTTACTTGGGCGTGTCCTCTCTCTCTCTCGTGTGGACTATTTAAGTGGTGAGTTCAAATTAAAATCAATAACAATTTACCATTTAAATTTTGTAGTGAAAATGTTATTGATATGACACTTTTTCATATATCTGTGTAAAAATTATACTCCCTTCGTCCCACTTTGTTTGTCTTCTATTCCATTTTGGGATATCCCAAATTATTGTCCTGTTTCTAAAAATAAGAGTTATTAATTTACTAATGTTCCTATTATACCCATATTTACTAATGTTTCTATTAATAATTCAATTTTTTGATAAATTTATTTAAGGATAGTTTTGGAAACTTATACATTTTTAAAAGGTAGACAAGACAATAAATGATATTCCCTTAAAAAGTTTGACTTTTCAAATATGACAAACAAAGTGGGACGGAGGGAGTATATAAATATATGCGTGTTTGAGAGACAGAGTTATTGGAATCAAAACCAATTGAAGGCAAAAGAAACCTGTAATTGGAATCAAAACCAATTGAAGGCAAAAGAAACCTGTATATGCAATGCAGACTTTGCAGTGATTAAGAAACAAGTTATTTTAAGTTTGTTTGGTTTTTGATGGATACATATAGCTTGGATTGGAGTTGTGCCAGTGTGCACAAATGGGTGAAAATTTCTCTATCAAATTTACTAGCTAGTCACAAATTATTTGTGACTAGCTAGTAAATTTTATGTCGATAATTATAGCCAGTAGGATAATTTATTGCTAGTTTTGTACTTTAAACAATTAATGGTCTCTAGTGTTTGTAGATATTAGTTGTTTAAGTTATTAATTTGGTCCCTTAATTATTAATTAATTGTGGCAATTTAGTTCCTTAACTTTCAAAATCAAATCAATTTCATCATATGATCTTCTCTTTGTTAAATTTTAAGTTTTAACATAAGTACATAACTAATAGTTCAAATTGACTTAATTATGAAAATTTCACACTTTTCATAATAACATAACATTTGTCCCCTTGCCACATCAATTAATTTTGTTAAACTTAAATGAAAGTGAGATTTAAGGATGAGATTGAGTTGATTTTGAAAGTCGGGTTATATTAACACTTTTTTGATAATCTAGGAGTTAGATTAACACAATTAATAGTTGAGAGACTAGATTGTATTTATTATCCCATAAATCATAATTGGAAGATCAAATTAGTATATAACCCATTATCCTTTATTATTTTATTTTTCAAACGACGTCGTTGTGGATCCCTTTCTTCTATTCATTCATTTCCCATTTCTCACAGCCAATAGGAAAGTAACCACTTCTCTCTCTCTCTCTCTACTTTTTCAAAATTTCCCTCTCTCACACAGAGCAAGTGAGAAAACAACAATGGCTGTGGAACCGTTAAGCCCTAAGCCAACAGCGCAGAGAGGTACAACCGCCAACCGTCTCCAATCACCGAACAGCCCGTTATTTCTGGGCTCCAACGACGACCAACTCGAACGCGCCCAGGCACGCGCTGCACGCGCCGCCGCCAATCGCCGCGTTGCCCCTACCACCACCTCTGCCGCCACCAACACCACAACAACCGACCCTTACCTTAGCAAAGAACAGATCGTCGACTTGTTCCACAATTGCATTAAGCTCGCCAGCGAAAATGTCAGTATTCGCTCTCTCTCTCTAAAGTGTTGCTTATTTATGAGTAATTTAAGCCTAATTTAATTCATGTGGGTTTATGTTACATTGTTGTTGATTGTTGAGTAATTACACTCTAATTTGTCATATATATATTTATAGATGATTGAAAAATCTCAGTGTATATAGGCATGAAATTCTCTTGTGGAGACTTGAACCTTTTGCCCCCACCCACAAAAACTTTGTATTTGTGGAGTGACCATCAACCCAAAGGCGTGCAATGGTAATTTGTCATTTCTCAAAAGTAAACAAATGATTAGAACCATCATAGACTTTATTGTAAACATGTGACTTCAAGTCATGATTTTTATGTGCATTTGAGTATGTGTGTGAAAGTGTGTATAACAGGGTGGGTGAACTAGTTTTTACTCTTATTACATTTTTTGTTAAATGAGTGGTTTAGATTTTGTTATTTTGTCCATATTTATATAAAAGCAATATTTTGGGTACCTTTTTAAGTTATTGATGACTTGGCAAAATTGCTACTGGACATGAGAATAAACTACTTAACCCGTAAGGAGTGAGTGGGGTCAATTGCCCGTAGGTTTTACTCCTTATGTTATCAAAAGAAAAAATTGATGACTTGACAAAATCTAATCTTGTCATTTATTTAAGAATGGATAGGATTTGAAGAACTTAGAACTAATAGCTCATGCCCTCGTACCAATACATACACAAATATACACCTCTTTCTAATTTTAAATTGTTCAAAGTTTTGGCTATAGTTAATGCTGAGTTGTTGAGCATTTTAAATTTTTTTTTTATTATTTTTTTTATCAACAATCATTTTGTGACTTTCTTGTTTTGTTTTATTATCCTTGTAATGTAGAAAATAAACCAGAAGAACACTTGGGAGCTGAAGCTTATTGATCATCTTAGTGAGATTATCAAAGTTGAATCTGAAAATGATACGGAGACTAATTTTCAAAAGGTTCGAAAATCGAAAACGCTTTTGTGAAAATTGATTGGTTTTTTTCTTAAGTTTTTTATGGTTGGGATTTTGGGTTTATGGATTTTGAATTGTAGGCAAGTTGCACATTGGAAGCAGGGGTGAAAATTTACTCAGTGAGGGTTGATTCAGTGCACTCGGAAGCATATAAGGTTTTGGGAGGGATCAACAGAGCTGGAATAGAAGATGAACAAGGTTAGGCCATAATCTCAGGCTGAGGGCTACAATTGCTTCTAAATGGCATTTGCTTTCATAGTGAACTCATGTATAGACTAATAGAGGTCACTCGTAGTTATGTACAAGATACTTGGTCGTTGAGATTGGTGAATTTAATTTTGCTGAACTATGTGGTAAATTTGTACTCAATGACATCTCTCAGAATGTGCTTAAAAGTGGCATGTCATTGTAATCTGTGTCTTTTAATGGCCAAGTTATGGAAACTGGAGCTGCTACAGATTCATGAAACCAAGAAGGCT
The DNA here is from genome assembly GCF_932294415.1 of Quercus robur. Classification (NCBI taxonomy): domain Eukaryota; kingdom Viridiplantae; phylum Streptophyta; class Magnoliopsida; order Fagales; family Fagaceae; genus Quercus; species Quercus robur. The sequence continues at coordinate 10,274,729 of NC_065541.1, forward strand.
GACATATGTCAAGAAGAGATAGTAGAACCAAAATATTTATTTTAGGCAAGTTTACTTTGCACATTTTATACTTTACTTGAAAAAGCTGATGCCTTAGACCCTTGTGCTTCAAAAGGCCCTCGTGAGTCTGTTGTTGTATATACACAGATACATGCCACGTTCATTGCCATATGTGTAACTTCTATTTTTAACATGTATTTCTTCCATAACTTGCAATTTTTATCTCTTAATTTTTAGCATTTTCTTGCAGTGGGAGATCTTTACTTCTGCACTTTGGTCTGTTCCCTAATATAATGCTTTGGTGACAGAAACTATTTTAGATGGTGACAATGGGCAGGACACGGCTCACTCTAAGAAAGAGACTGCGAGGAAGGTATGGTTTGTTTCTGATTAGATGGCATTAGTGAGTTAATCTGCAATTGCAAACTGATGCAATTGGTTGTGCAGATTTCACCACTGTCAACATTGGAATCCTCTTTTGAAGCTCTTAATGTAAAGAAATTTGATGGTAACTTTGTATCCTACTTCTATCCCTTCCAGTTATTGATCTCTTTTCCTTTTTGAATTTCTAATTTGTGTATATATATATTTTTTTGGTTTTTTTTAGTTGCATTTTCAGTGGATCCGCTATATCATCAGACATCTGCACAATTTGATGAAGGTGGAGCCAAAGGTCTTCTACTGAATAACCTTGGAGTGTATGGAGGATGTCGGGTACTTTTTGATTCTTTTGAAGTACCAGGGAAGTGCAAATCATGTTCATCCCAAAATGATACTTCTGATATGGTTGATCTCTCTTTTGCCAAAGGTATGAAATTGCCATCATGAACTCTCTAGTTCACGTTCACATACAAATGCACAAATATTTTACCTTTTCCTTTTCTTTTCTTGTTTTAGCCATTTGCTTATTTTCTTTGTAGAGTCCATTGAGCAGATGGTGGTGAACATGCGTGCATCAAATGAAATTTCTCCTACTCTCAAGGAGATTATCTTTCAATTTGATAAGGATAATCAAAGGCCATCACAAACATTCAATGTCGGTCAGCAATCAGATGCGACTGCTGATGCATATGATGCTAATGAAGTTGATTTTGATTCTAATTTATTTGGGAATAATGATGCATGGACCTTTGATCACGAGGCTGAGACAAGTTCTGTTAACCAGAGCTCCAGTTTTGGAGATCCTAGTTTTCAAAGTCATGAGGTATTTGCTACATCCTGTGTGTGAGAGGTTACTTATAACATATTCTTTTCCTTCTGTGTGTCCCTTTACTCCCATGGATCTGGTGGTGAATGTAGAGATTTTTCCTTGAATTGGCCAGCTCATAATTAAGAATTTGGTGGTGGGGCTGCTCTTATTTTGTTAGATTCTTTAACCAAATAAGCACAGATAAATAAAAACTTTCCAACCTGTGGGGGTCTGGGCCTTCACTACCTCTATTTCATTTCCCTCCTAAATTTGCCATGACATGGAGCCTCACCGAAATGAAACAAATATAAGTAAGGTTACTTCCATAATTTTGTCATTTTTCTGCAGGAGAGTGATCCCTATACAATGTGTGAACCTGATGTGGGTGACAGATTTGAGAAAGTTTCCATGTTTCTGTTTCAAGGGCTTGGAATCACTTCAAAACAAAATGCATGGGCAGGTCCTGATCATTGGAAGTACCGGAGGTCTAAGGGTAGGTAACAGGTGAAAATTATGTTGTCAGTTTCTGTAACCTATGTTGTTTGTGTCCATTTAATATACCGTATATGGTATCTATTTTGTAGGTTCAGAGGATACTCCTGCCCCAGAAAGTGGATCAACCATCACAAATAAGAGAACGAAGAAGAAAATCCTCACTGAAGTTGACATTGACTTCACAAATTCCTTGAACAAGGAAGTGGATGATATCTTTCTTCCCCCCAAAAATCCAAAGTCCTTACTTTTACCTGCAAATAGAGCACCGACTAGTAACAGACTTCCAGATGATTGCCATTATCAACCTGAGAATCTTGTCAAATTGTTTCTTCTTCCCAATGTTCTGGTATTGTAGCTTAATCCCTAACCATAAATAACTTTACTATATGGTTTCCAGCAATGTAGCTTAAAATTTGATTAGGTACTTAGGCAAGCTATTTGAGGTCAACTTGATCTCAACTTTTTTTTCTTTGTGTGATAGGGAGGTGCCAATCCAGCATATTAAATTATATAAGCATTGGAATGAGTTTGTAATGGATGGAATACACACACACGCATACATATATAGCCCACAGAATTATTTTAAATTGTACTTTGCTACTAATAAAGAAAGTAAAATTGGTAATATGTACTTTGAATTTTATAGTCTAAAATATCTTATATATTTTTCTGTAATGTTGAGAAGAATTTGTATTTGAAAAATCAAGTTTCTGCCCTAATTTGGAATTAATTCTTTAGGCCTTCTATTGTTTGTTGTGGTTGATAATGGTATGCAAATTTTGATTGTAGTGCCTTGGGAAGAGAACACGGAAATTTTCAGGTACAGGCCCTTCTTCCTTTCTCACAATTTTCTAAAATTGCAACTGAACTGTTTTTCATACTGAATTTGAGTGCAAAACACATATGCGGGGATAAATTCTAGGGATGTACATAATACTTCTTTTTCCTTTATATTTTATGGTATCTATCTGATGATGTGAGGCAGAGAATCCTGTATAGTTTCTATAGGATCTATCTTCAATATATTGGGCACAATATATTGAGTGTGCCTTATTTGCTTCTTAACTTCTCATTCCTTAACTGTCTATTTAGTAAGGCATCATCTTACAAGGTTCTAATGTTCTTTGTCTCATCATTTTATGTTAAATAATCATTTTTCACTTTTCAAAGAGTACAGCAATATTGTTTCTTTCTTCTCTCTTGTGATATTTTAGTATGCATTTCCAAGAAGAATTGGGGAGGAGTGTTAATGACCTCTAACTCAAATGGCAGCTCCTTCCCTTGTCAGAGCAAGGTGGAGGGGTGAGGTTGTTGTGGGTGGAAAACCCATAGGGTATGTGTGCAACTTACCAATAAAAAAAAGGAATCAAATTGTTTCCAAAAAGAAAGGGAAGGGAATATTATGCCATCATCTCACAAGGTTATAGTGTTTCTTTCTTCTCTCTTGTGATAGCATAGGAAGTATCTTCAAGAAAAATTGGGAGAAGTGTCAATGATCTCTAGCTCAAATGGCACCTCCTAACCTTGTAAGAGCAAAATGAGGTTTTGGGTTGAAAACCAAAGAAGCACGGGTGCGTTTCCGGATTCGGGTGCGGGACACGGCAATTTTTGAAAAAGTAGGATGCAGCGATTAAAAAATTATTAAAAATATTTTTATTTATATTTTCTATATATTTTTACTATTAAAATATTCTTAAAAAACACATTACTATGCCTTGATTCACAAAACAAAGGAAGAAGAAGGCAAGAAACACAAAACAAAAAAGAAAACACAAATATTCAGAATAAAATTGAGGAAGGACAGATTTAGGATGTTTGGGCCTTATTCAAAGCTGATTTCAGCTGTTTTGCCATAATTCAAGGCCGATTTCGGCCTGTTTCAGCCGTTTCGGTCGCCAGTTGATACAACATGATTTGGCCAATACGGCCCGATTTTGGCTGAATCGGAGTGAATTGAAGCCGAGTCGGCGTGAATCAAGTTGAGTCGGTGCGAATCTGTGAAAAAAAAAAAAAAAAAAAAGCTCAGACTTGGCACCGACGAGTGGGCAGTTGCGTCGGACATCGCACCCCGCGTCGGGCCGCATCAGACTCTGGTGCAGCACCCTCCCAGCCGCGTCTGTGCTTCATAGTTGAAAACCCATTGGGTGTGTGTCTAACGTGTCTAACTTACCAATTAAAAAAAAAAAAGAATTGGGAAAAGTATTTCCAAAAAGAGTTGGGGAGTGTATATTAATTGCATTGAATGATGATTACCTTCCTTTTATTTTCTCCAGATGCTAACTCATGGCAAGGAAACAATGATTTTGGTGAAGCGTTGCCATCATGGGACAATGAGAGTGTGCTTAGTGGTCAATATGATGATGGATGTGTTCATAATGATGTGGAGGAGATAGATGGACTTGTCTCTCAACCTCGCCGGGTTTGTTTTTATTCTATTTTCCATTATTTTCTTTTGAAAGATTCAAGTCAGTCATGTTATTCTTTTGAGTCAGGTCTATAGGTGTTTCAAATAGATTGGATGTACATTATTCAATAATTATTAATGAAGAAAATTTTGAGCCTGGTGAAGTTTGTAATATAATTTGTTGGTTGAAGATTACTTGTTAAAATAAATAATTTCTTAGAATTGCACTAATCATTATTACCCATAATTTTGTATGTGTGTGTTTCTTTTTGTCCTGGCTCATGATTGCTAATGTTTCAGGTAAACAAAATTGAAGTTCAATATGACAAAACTTCAAAACAAGTTGATGTACATGCATTGAAGGAAACTCTTTGGGGTCAGATTCAAGAATCTACTGAAGTTCCTGAGCCAGTGAGCCTCTTCTTTTCACTTGTCGTAGATTCATTTCTGACACAAATGTATGTGTGTGTATTATCATTCATTGTTCAAAATGTTCCATTGGACTTGCATTTTTAGTTCATTACATAGAAAAGTTAAGTTCAAAGAGCTGATCAATTCAGAAGTTTGATATATTTAAGTTATCCCCCACTCGGATGGACCGCATAATTATTGGAACTCTTAAGCCTATTTGCAGAAATTCAAAAAATTCACAACTTTTGAATTTATCTGCAGTTTATTTGCAATTTGATGTGTAAAGAGATGACATTATTGATGTGAATACAATTCATGTAAAGTTCATGATAATGAATGTTTTGGAAAGTGAACTACTTTTCCTATCAGCACTAAGGCATTACTAAATGCTTATTGATTTTGCTGCAGCCTGCCTGTTCGTAGCATCTTGCAAGTTCTTTTATGTCATAATTCTAGGAGCTAGAAATGAACTGAGTTGTTTGTGAATTGCTAGGACTCGGCTCGAGAAAAGATTATTTTATTTTATGTTATTTTTAAATTTTATTTATTTATTTTTTTTATGTTCATTTATTTAGAAAATGAATCAAGCTCATGCTTAAATTTAGGCTCTACAGTTAAACAAGTTGAACTCAAACATAATATTGTGTTTGTGAACAAGCGCATGAGTATGATGCTCAATTTAAGTAATATAATACTATATGTTTATATGTATACATGTATAAAAATACAATTATATAGACTTGAGATTAGATTGTTTAAGTTTGTAAATAAGCTTATAAGAATATCAAATTATTATTTGTATGTATTGATAATATAAATAGTCCATTTTATATATAATTTTTAACAATACATGATTGGGAAATCTAATTTTTATGTATATAAACAAAATTTTTATCTAATTAAATTAAATAGTATAATTTCAACTATAATTTATTAATTAATTATTTGCATAGATTTGGGAAGGGGAAACAATTTTAGTAGTACTGTTTACTATAAACCAGAAAATGATGAGTAAATCAAGTCGCTCATTGACAGGCTTGAGTTTGTTCAACAAGAAAATGAACACTACATATATCTATCCACACACACGCACACATTTTGCTAACTCGTTACCAGGTTTCTGTTTTTGGCTGTTTTCCATTTGCATTATTTACCTTGAAAAGTATGTTTCTTATTATGAATTATGTGCTTCTTGTCAAAAGGTGTGCGAAGATACAATTTCTTTCAGACATCTCTTGTCCACCTTTCCTGCCGAATGCCAAGCTGCTGCTCCAGAGGATATCTCTCCCCATTTGTGTTTCATCTGCCTATTGCATTTGGCCAATGAGCATGGTTTAAGCATCCACGATTGCCCCACTCTAGATGATCTCAGAATATGTCTTCCGTCTTCTTTCTGAAACTCAGATGGAGTAGTTCAGGTTTCATCCTATAACCAAGATGCCACTTGATTTTTGTATTATAAAAATTGGGAAAATAGCATGTATCTCTCTCTCTTTTTTTGGGTGGAAATAGCTTGTATCTCTTATATGCCTAGTTCTTGCAACCATTCAAGCACTAGAAATCAGAATTCTTAAAAAAAAGAAAAAGAAATCATAATTGTAACAATTAGCAGTATTTTCTGGTCTTTGTTGTATGATTACGTCTTAATTTTGTGTATAGGTGGGTTTTATTGTTTTCAGCATATCTGGCTTTGTATATGCTGCTATATGTGCACGAGTATAGTGTTATTTGGAATCATATCTTCACTTCCTGTGTCATCACTGTGTTCAATTGGTTGTTAAAAACAGCTTGTTTTGTTTTAGAATTTTTGCTTTAGAGAGGTTTCGCGTTTTGTCCATGGTACACATTGGATTTCTATTCCTGTTAAATTAAGATTCCATTGCTGGATGAATGGGATAAGATAGATCTGTGTCAGGATGACATGAACATGCTATGTGAAGGATTGTCTTACACGAGTGGTGACAGCAAAAGTAAAAGAAAAAGGCGACTTAATCTGTTTGATGAACTTGGAAAGAATCTATTGTGGTTGTGGTCATTTTGTATCTATGACTTGAGATCCAAACGAAAATGACATCCATTTGTGCATTTTGTTACACAAAGGTTTGGATAACTCTAAATAAATTTGTAAAAAATGTGACATTTAATATTGACGTAACGTGACAGCTGCATATACAGAGCAGGGTGGGCGGTAGAGTTCAATTCTTAGTCAAAAAAAGAAAAAAAGAAAAAGAAAAGAAGGAAGATGTTAATAACTAAATTTCATTATTTCAATGTAATTGTTGAGTACTTTGGAATAATACTCTCTTCTCGTATGATAGTTTTACTAATTAATTCATGATATTTCTTATTATTCACGTCATCACATGAGAGAAGGGATTATTGCTCCTGAAGTATTGAGTAAATATAATTTGAAGTAGGGATGACAGTAGCATAGGGTGTGCCTTGTCCCTATCTTGGGGAGGGATCAATAGGGGCTGATCGTGGGCTAGAGGTATTTTTTCCATCTTTAATTACATGGTTTTGTCATTGGTGAGAGATGAGAAGGAAAAGAAAGAGGTGGCAACAAGAGAAAGAGACAAACCAAGTGTGTTTAAGACAAGGTAATGGAATATGTATAAAAAAAAAAGGGATATGTGTAAAATAAATTAAATCTTATATATAACTAATATAAATATATATTAAATAAAAAGTATCTATATACACTTGGAGAAAGGCGGGAAGGGATAAGATGGGACAAGCAAAACTTGTCCCTATCATGTCTCTTTTCAAGAACGAGAAAAACCTATGCAAATAAAGTAGGTTGGATATGATAAATTTTTTTTATCATCCATAATTTTGGGTACTACACAATGGAAAGTGATCTAAGTCTCTTTTGTTATTATTCCCTTGCAAGGATCAAGCTCTCTCATATGTCTTTTGCCGTCTGCATAAACTAAATCTAGTGTATCTGCATTTTCAGCTAAATTTCACCAAAAGAAAGTTTGGATTAGTTGGCACCTAGTTGGTGAAAGGAATCTCTAATTTGCTGCCACATTTTTTAACATATATTTATTTAAAAAAAATTGATGCAGTGCATAATGTTGTCTTTTGGAGATTGATTTTTCAGATCTTAAATCAGTTTAAAGGAGAAATTTGAATTTGACTTCTCTAGTAATATGATAGGAAATATACGCAGTGAACATAACTTGCTAAAAGAACAATGCATCTATATCTTCTAAATCAGTACAATGAAATCCATAAGATTGTGTCACATTAATCTTTAATAAAAATTCTATCCTTCACTAGAGATTGTCTAGTAGGGCCTAGAGATTTTATATTTGTAAGCCGTAGAATTGACTACACAGTCTACAGTTGCTTTTTAACTTTGTTGCATCCATTTTGATTTATATAATACCCTTTAAAGCTTAGAGAATAAATTATAAAAGTGAAAAACTGCTTTTGACAACTTCTGGATAAACTCAAAGCAGAAATGGCAGAGGATTGCTATATCTTATTCTTCGTTACAAATGAGCAACTTGGAAAGTAACAAAAAACAGAATCATGTTTAAAATACCCTTTTTTTTATCCACTTTTTATTGGAGGCTTTTTGTTATTTTCAAAGACTATTAGGACTCATGGGCGATAAGCGTGCATGTGAAAAAAGAACAAAGGGAGAGAAGAGTTGGGCCGACCATGCAGGTCATTAAAAAAAAAAACTATTTCCATAAATTTTAATTAATTTATAATTTATGTTTGGATTTAAATTATTTAAATTTTAAATCTTTGTTCTTAAATAAAAAATTTAGGATTGAATCCTCCTACCCAAAAAAGAAATCCTATTTTGATTTGATGATGATAAACAATTATCATGAGCATTATCTTCCGAGATTGTAACAAAATGTTATATTTTACCATCTAAAAAGCTACTTTATCTATTATACTATCTCACTTTATAATATACTCAACATCTCAGTTTTTTATTTTACTATACAACACATTAAAATAATATATCTACACAATAAAATAATATAACCTAAAAGAGACGAGAGACAATAATGAGAGAAATGAGAGAGCAGAGAAAAGAAGAATTAGAAATAATATAAAAGAGATGAGAGACAATAAAAAAAATATTTAAAAAAATATATTATTTTGCCAAAAACTATTTAAAAAAAAATATTATCTTGCTGTAAGATGTTACGGTAACTGAGTTGTAAAATATTTTAAAAATAGTCTTTCGGGTAAGGACTCATTTTTGTGGTTTGATAGTATAAAATAGCAATTTGGGGATTTACAACCCAATGCTAATGCTAAATCTGTAAAACAAAATTGTAATTCATGCACAATTTATTTTGTATTTTTCTTTGGTGATGCATCTAATTTCCAAAAGCTTTTGGGGGTCAAAATTTTTGGTTAATTTTGTGATAAGGTTTCAATGTATGTCCCCCAGCTAAATCGCTGAAAGCCCCAAGTAAACGACCAATGAGGCAAGTGGGCCTTAAAAGTGAGAGGTTTGTGGGTCCACATTAAAAGTGAGAGGTTTGTGGGCATTATTACAAGTGGGACTGTGGGAATTGGCGGGGAAGATTCTCTTTGGGTCCAAATTTCAAAAATCAGAGATACTATAGCCCTAAGTTAAGGTCCTAGCTTTGTGGGATCCACACTAGAGGTCCATTGTGGGACCCATTGAGGTCCTAGCCTAGCTTACTGCTAAAAACTCATTTTCCTGTGGGAAGGAAGAGGCCTACAGCTAAGTGACTTTCTTCTTAAAAATCAGAAAACAATCAAAGATACATTTTTCTTTTTTGGCTAAAAATTTAGAAAACATACAAAAGTAAAAAGGCAATGAGGAATATATGCTTCACCGACCTTATCTAGGCACTATCCAATTATATTCACATCTCTTTGCCTCTTGCATGTTCTCTTGTCTCTACTCCAATTGCTTGCTTGCTTGTTTGCTACACTTTTCTTACCATGTATTATCCCTCTTTCCTTGTACATGCTAAATGACAACCTTAGCATTTCAAAGCTCTTTCATGAACATTAGATGGGGCTTGAGAAAATAATATGATCATATTTGATTATCTTTAACAAGAACCTTATTCAAATTATGTTAATGATTAATGAAGATTACTTGACATAATACGGTTAAAATGGTGGGATCCCATCCGGGTTATATTCTGATTTTGATATAATGGTAATCTATTCCATATATAATAATGAAAGTATTGTATTTGATATTCCAAGCTCCTATATCACATCAACATTTTTTTACTTCTTTTTGGGTTTTGTTTTTGTTTCCAAATTCATTTCCTTTGCTTTATTCAATTCTCACATTTATGTCTCCTTATATTCTACTGTTACATTTTGTTTAGCTTTCCTCTCCTCACTTTTTACTTCTCTTCTTCTTTTCTAATTTCTTACTCTAACCTTATTCTTCTTTCAATCCTTTCTCTTCCATCTTAGTTTCTAAATAAATTTCTTTAGTATTCCCTTTGAACCTCTTTCCTTGATCTATTCCACATTCTACCTACAAAAAAAAGTCAATACTTTCTTCTAACTTGTTTCTCTTTTGGTGGATTTTTTTATTTTATTTTTACTGTTCTACAATTTTTTTCACCAATGATACTTTTTGTTAATATTTATTTAATTTTCGCTTCAAATTTGCATGTTTCGATATAGTTTTATCAAAGTATTATCAATTTTATTAGGTTATTCAATCTAATTCTATTTTGGGTTGATGTATTTTGCACTATTTGGCAAATTTGTATTGGTGTATGCATTTTGCATACAATAATAGATGATGGTACCATTATTTTCATGAATATTATGCATCGCACCGGTTTGCAACTAATTATATTATTATTATTGCTTTTGCTACTTCCTTGGGTACCTTGTATTTTATAATAAAGGTGTAGAGATTGATGACAAAAATATCCTCTCCATTAATTTTAAATGAATTTATTTCACGGTTTAGATTAAAAATTCCAAAATTGTATTTAATTTAATGTTATATATAATTTTAAATGGTGGAACACTTTATATATTGTTATATATGAAAAATAAAATTTTAAGTGCAAAATGTTAAAAAATGACCAGGGGGGAGAACTTGATACGGAATATGCATGGATGGCATATATAACAAGAAATATGATATTTTGTAGTAAGACAAAAAAGTGATGGGGCATAGTAGTTGGGATAAGGATTAAAATATCATTTTTTTTGGTAAAAGGATTAAAATATCTATTTGTATAGGGCATTATAACCTAATTACTAAAGCAAATCACACTATTGGCTAAGGAATTTGTGGTGACAACAACTCCTAATATTCAACAATAACTTGTGTTTTTATGGACTGAAATATTACACATTGACACACACATATGCAATTCTCACCCTTGGTAAATGACAGTATATATCAATCTATCAACCTCTCTCTACACTCCCCCACCCTCCAAGCCCCTATATATATGTTCAAAATCTCTTATTTGGTCTTTACTAATCACTGGTACAACTACAAACTTCTCTAAAGTTTCTTCACTCATTCATCAATTCCCTCATCACCCCCATTTTCACCTTTTTCACTCACTTGAGAACAAAAACCATGAACAAATTCAAGAAATCTCAAGTTGTAATGCTCTTCCTTCTAGCTGTTCTTCTCATTATCACACCTCTCTTGTCCTCTTCACTAAGGCCTACTTACCTCTACTTTGTAATTAACATACTCATTATCGCCCTCGGGGCCGAGGCAGGCCTTCTTTCATCCTTCTCCAAGCCTTCTGAGGACAGAAAGCAGACTGTTTTGGCTGCACCAAAACCTTTGGCATCCTCAGAAGTCTCTCCTGATAATGGTGTTGTTCGGACCACTAATGACAAAGTAGTTGCGCCTGCAAGTACTGAAAAGAAGGCTAAAGTTGTCGAGAAATCTGCCTCTGAGAAATTTGTAGGATCTGTGAAAATTGATAAGGTTACAAAGTGTCCCTCCATGCCAAGCCTTTTCTTCATAGGAGGTGGAGAGAGTGAAGCTGAAGATGTGGCTGAGGAAGCTTATGCTGAAGAAGAAGTAAAAGGAGAAGAAAAAGATGGGGAGGAGGAGGTCAGTGAGCAAGAGCTGTTTACTAAAGCCGAGACTTTTATTGGGAACTTCTACAAGCAGTTGAAGATGCAGAGAGAGGATTCGTGGAAGAGGATTCATGGGTTCTATCAGAAGGCCTTTTGAGTTGAGTTTTGAGCATTAATGCTATATCATAATATTTTGCCATCCTAGGCTATACCCAGTGGCGGAGTCAAGAAGTTTTATTTGGGGGTCACAATTAACATAAATCATATATTTAAACAACAAAAAAACTCAAGAAGAAAAAAAAAAATTCGTATCATTATTATTATATTTAAAATGCTTTGAAGAATTTATTTTATATTTTATGTTTCTATTTATTTATTTATTTAGATGTAAAAGAATACTATGTAATTGTATATTATTTACCCTATAATATATATAAGTTATCTGAATATTAAATAAAACATAGTTTTTTTAATAATTTGTTGGCAGTCAAGTATTATAATTAAATCAATTATAAATTATAGATATGTAGTTAAAACAATTGAAAATTACATGGAATAAAAAAAAATACATTTGAAAAGATATTATTACATTTTACACACCAAAAAAAAAAAAAAAAAAAACACTAATGCTATTCACAACCTGATACACACACATATATATATCATCACTCTTGACATATATTATGAGAAGATTATTACTTAATTATTTGTTGACTATGCTTACACTAAAAAATATTAAGAAATTTAATAATAAATAAAAGGGGCCAAGTTGCATTTTCCCAATTAGCTGCTTGTAAATATAATTACATCATATATTATAAATGATATTTTTCAAAATATTGGGGGGGGGGGGGGGGGGGGGGGGGGCCTGGGCCCCTCTAGTCCCTTTGATCATCCGCCACTGGCTATACCATTGGGTAATCATGATTGGGTAGAGGAGAACCACATTATTCTTTCATGGTTCCAACTTTCACTTTTTTGTACAAAATATTTTGGTTGCTACTGATAGTGGTCATGCTTGTTTTCCGTTTTTTCTTCATATATGATTCCTGCTGATATAACAGGTGAATGGTCTGGCCACACCGCATAAAGTTTGAGATAGAAGTTCCATGGAATATATTAATTGGTTTGGGTATTGATGATTTGAGATATCAATATAGATATATGGCTTATGTTATTTCTTCTTGGATCTGCACAATGAAAAATTTTCAATTTGATGTATGCTTTAGAATGATTTTCTAAGGAAATGTCATGGTCCATGGATTATTAATGCATCATGAGGCAATTATTTAGTGCTAGAAACTTTAGTAGTTTGTCAGAATTGTTTTTTACTAGAATGGGCAATCGACTTTTGGATTCCATTTTGGACAAAAGAATATGAATCCATTCAGGATTGTTGTCTTTCAAACACAGATCCCTCGACCCTAACTCCATTTAACTAGAGTAACTTCTAAGACATGTCCACACCTTTTATTGAAACAGTCTGTGTTCTGTCCTCTCCGGGAAAGATCACGGACATGGTTAACTCCTACACAGAGAAGACTACACAGGATTCTCAATGATACTTTTTTGGTGCTTTGCAGAACTCTTTTTTATGCACAAAGCCTAAAATTATTAGAGGATTCTCAATGATACTTTTTTGGTGCTTTGCGGAACTCTTTTTTATGCACAAAGTCTAAAAAAAGTACTGAGGCTCTACGCGGATCATGTAAGAATAATGGTTAAATTATTAAACTCATAATGGACTAATAGATAGTGCTTCATCTTTTGTGATAATGGTACTTCTACTTATTAAGGGAAAATTTGGGTACACGTGTGGGGTGTTAGAATAATGATTAAATTTCTCAAGAGATATTCATGAAATCCTGAGTTCGAACTCTTGCCAGCACTTTGGGGCCACTTTGAAGAAATTTCTCCTTATAATAACCTGATGTGTGTGGGATTGAAGGACTGCACATACTTAAGAGAATAATTAGATACTTGAAAAGATCTGAATACTTTTCTTTATATATAAAAAAATATAATTAAATTTACTATTTTTGAATTATTTAAATTTTTGGGACAAAAAATAATTTATCATATCACACATGATTTTTCGGTCCTAATATCTTCTGAATTGGCTGATGAGCAATTTAGCCCATAATTTTTCTCCCTCCTGTAACAAAGTCTATTGCTATTGCCTCCTTAGGTTGGTCCTAACATGTTGGCATATGCCATGTCATTAGTGCAGCAAATATTGGTCAGGAGATTCGATTGTTCCCCCTTATACAGGTTGGATGCAGGTATAGGTAACTGAGCTTGATGTTTCTATCTGGTTGCTGTCGAAATATGGTGTCATGACATCACGAAGGCAGCCTTTATAACTTTGGTGAAGAAAGTCATGTAAAAATCCCTAGTGCACCAATAAAGAAGCATCCGACTACAAAACTAGATTAACTTCTATAACATTACCAATACGTTATTATTAATTGTTTTAATATTAATCAATATGCTGAAGTTTTAACTTCCAAATCCACTTGTGTCTATATCTGTTCACTATAGCAAAAGGCCATACAGGACAATAGAAATAATCAACAGGAGAGACATGAACATATAAAATCCATTTAATTTGTACCACCTCCCATGCCATAGTGTGTTGGTGATGGAAAAGTCCATTGCATTTTAATTGGAGATTGAACTTTTAGGGGCTGTTTGGATTATTTTTTCCATCACTTAATTTTCATCACTCATCACTCAATTTTTCACACCCATTTGGTATCATCACCCAATTTCCATCACTCAATATTTTTCACACTATTTGTGGTCATACCTGTCAGCTAGTGCAGCTTTTTTTTGTTTTTTGTTTTTTTTTTTTTTGTTTTTGTTTTTGTTTTCAGTACCCAAACTCACCGAAGCTAAAAAAAAAAAAAAAAAAAAAAAAAAAAAAAAACAGAACTGAAGACCGGCCAACCCAGGAAAAGAAAAAAAAAAGTCAAAAGGTGGTCAAAAGTTGCGGCTATGGGTCTCCTATGTGTGTTTAATTACAATATTGTCATTGAGTTATGAGTTATGGAAATTGAAAACAATCTTTATATGTTTTCAGTTTCCATAACTCATAACTCAAATATCAGAGAATTGAATGATGGAAACAAAGTTATTATTTGCTAAACAACCTTTTTGCTATGAGTCCCACAATTTTTGAGTTATGAATTATGGAAATTGAGAATTAAATTATGAAAATTGCCAATTCAAACAGCCCCTTAGCCACCCATATATTTGGTTTTTCTTTTCTATTGGCTTATTTGTCATTGATGGGTCAACTTAGATTTTTAGAAACTAGTTGTGAACAAATCACTAATGGATAGGAGGTCGGTATGGAGTAAGTTTTAAGGTTAAATATTTAAAGGCAACTACTTGATGTGATGTTATGACTCAGCCCACTTGAAGAAGTAATTGTGTCATACTGTCATGCATGATGCGTCTACTATGGTCACACCTTGTAATTTCTTACATTTTTTTTATAGGATTTCATTAAGGTCATTCATTAATATATTATTTTAAGAATTTTTTTATGAAAAATAATTGATTTTTTTGATAATTTTTTCAATTGTTTTCTAAAATAGATATTTAATGGATGTCCTAGTGGCACCCGTTAACTAAACACTTTCTAATATATAAGAATAATTTTTATAAATAATTTTCCTTGAAAAAGGAAAAAAAAAAAAAAAAAGTTGTTTCAAGATTCACATATAGTTG